>NC_091754.1:53382529-53755654 GCF_043380555.1 Nothobranchius furzeri
CACATTCACACACTGGTGGGGATGAGCTACAATGTAGTCACAGCTGCCCTGGGGCGCACTGACAGAGGTGAGGCTGCCGAGCACAGGCACCATCGGTCCCTCCGACCACCACCAGCTGGCAATGCGGGTTAAGTGTCTTGCCCAAGGACACAACAACAGTGACAGACTGAGCGGGGCTCGAACCTGCAACCTTCTGATTATGGGGTGAGCACTTGACTCCTGTGCCACCGTCACCCAAGTATAATTATTACACATTGTGCCTCTAAACTGGTCCTTTTTAATAGATAAGACACTGATTAGATTCATTTCTAACAGGCGTTCAAGCCACAAAAAACATTTGAAGTGCAAACAGATTTTGAGTCGTCTTCGGAGGTTTTAATAACAGGTTGCGCGGATGGTGGGATAACCCTACAGCTGTGAGCTGTGCGTAAGTTCCATAGAAACCATATGTGTAGCCATTCAGTAGACGCTGTGATTCATTATGCATCATATGGAATAATAGAGACATAAAGCTGATGAGTTTTTAGCACTTCACTGAGATTCCCTCCTTGTTTGTTTCTGTTTAGTCTCAAGAAATGAAACCATTCATTATGCATATGACCATTTTTTTTAAAAGAGCCTAAACAGGATTTTATAATTACAGTACAACTTGCACAGTGTGGCATTTGAATTTGTAATTTGGCTGAGCAATCTCATCTTGTGCCGAGACGGATAAACACACTTCAGAGGAATTTGTCACACTGCACATAAATAGGAGCTACAAAATATGAATGCCTAAACAATTTACAGAATGAGACCCCCCCCCCCCCCCCTTCTACTTTGAATGTCGAGCAAAAGCTTATCCGTGCGTTGCGAATGCAAGTGAAACATTGCTTGAAAACACTGAGAAGGCGAGTCGACGGTGCCTTGCAGGACTGCGAGGCCTTCGTGGTTCCATAAGAAGACAACAGCTGTGTCTTCTTTTTTTTAGTAGTGAACATGACAAATATTTGCTCATTCTTCCCTTTTGGTAGGAAAAGTTTAATTACCAAAGTACCAAGGTGTGTTGCATTAGGGATTTGGAGTTTCCACAACTGGTGGTGCAGTGGTTAGAGCTGTTGCCTTGCAGCGAGAAGGTCCTGGGTTTGCTACCCGGCCTGGGATCTTTCTGCATGGAGTTTGCATGCTCTCCCTGTGCATGCGTGGGTTCTCTCCGGGTACTCCGGCTTCCTCCCACAGTCCAAAAACATGACTGTTAGGTTGATTGGTCTGTCTAAATTGTCCTTAGGTGTGTGTGTGTGCATGATTGTTTGTCCTGTGTGTCTCTGTGTTGCCCTGCGATGGACTGGCTCTCTGTCCAGGGTGTACCCCACCTAATTGCCCGTTGACTGCTGGAGATAGGCACCAGCCCCCCCACCCCCTGCGACCCTACATGGACAAGCGGGTTCAGAAAATGGATGGATGGATGGAGTTTCCACAATTGGTATTTGTGCTCATATTTATCTCTGGCTCCTAATGTGAGTTAATACCATTGGATAAACCCACAGGCACAGTCACATGATAATATTTCAGCATGCTAAGTGTGATTTTTCCATCTAAAAGGCCTTTTATGAAACCAGATCTGTGAACATAAAAGGAAAATTCACATTTTCTTAGACATTGTAACGCGTTCAGTTTATGTGACTAAAACAAGCTGCATAATTATTTAAGTGCAGGAAGAGGTTTAAATGTTCTTCATCAAACGACTGTCCGTTTTGGTTAAAGGACTGTCAAGCTGTGCTAATGGAAGTCAAAGCCTTGTTGAACACACTTGACAAAAAGTAGAGATATTTAACAGATGAGCAATAATAATCAAAGGCCGGTGGTGCTCAATCAGGAATGCATTTAGCCAGCAAACGTTTGTGTTAGAGAATGTTGGATCGTCCTTTAAGACATGTTGTTTGAGCTGTGGTTCTGGCGTTAAAAGAACACCTATTTAATTAATTTGTTTTATATCAGAATCAGAAGGTTTTTTGCCAGGTGTGCGAGAGATCACAATATTAGGAAATCACTGCGGTACTTGGTGCAAATTGAATGATAAAAATACTAGTAAAAGACAATATAAGAAGAATATATTCATGATAAAATACTATAAAAAGTGGCAATAATTATAAAAGCAGCAGCTACTAGACAGTGTACCCACTGTTCAAAAATCTAGTTTGGACGTCCTACAGATGTAGTCAGGACCGACAGACTCATAGGCATGATCTGCACATCCATGCGACATTGACTGTTTGCAGGGTAGCTACTGATCAGAGCGGATCAGTTCGGGTACATGCACAACACTGTCATGACTGGAACCAGGACACATGGGAGGGACTATGTCTCTTGGCTGGCCAGGGAATGCTTTAGGATTCCCCCAGAGGAGCTGGTCATTGTGGCTGGGGAGAGGGACGTCTGACACTCCCTGCTTAAGGTGGAAGGATTTTACAACATACAACTTCAGTGATTTTTAAGAAGACTTTTTTGGTGTGTGCAAGTTTGACTTAAATCAGTAAAGGGTAGAATACCTTCATCAGGTCAGGGATGAGGTCCTGCATCACGTATCTTGAGGACTTGTTCACGAGTGAGGGAAAGACAGATTGGGAGATCGACATGCGGGTTGGTGCTGCGTCTGCAGTGACACCGGCCGATCTACATTCCTACCCTCATCTGTGGTCAAGAGCTTTGTGTGGTAACCGAATGAATGAGATTGTGTATACAAGCAATGGGCTCGTCCTTAGAGATGGGGTGAGAAGCTCCGTCACCCGGGAGGGGCTCGGAGTAGATCCGCTGCTCCTCCAAATAGAAAGGAGCCAGTTGAGGTGGCTCAGGCATCTGGTTAAGATGCCTCTTGGATGCCTCCCTGGTGAGGTTTTCCGGGCAAGTCCAACTGGGAGGACACCCAAAGGAAGACCCAGGACACACTGGAAAGACTATGTCTCTCAGCTGGCCAGAGAACACCTTAGGATTCCCCCAGAAGAGCCGACCCAAGTAGCTGGAGAGAGGGACGTTTGGGCCTCCCTGCTTAGGCTGCTGTCTCTGCAACCCGACTCCGGATAAGCGTAAGAGAATGGATGGACTATCAAATTCTGTGTATCCCCTTGACAAACTTGTCCTTTTTCATAATAATTCCTCACCAGCGTCTGCTCTTTCACGGAAAAAAAAAAACCCGAATCGATGGAAGTTTGACTTTATTGTGTTTTTCCTCAGTTCCATATGTGTGTGGAATGTGTGTTCCAGTGTGTGAATGTGTGTGTGAATGGGTGAATGACTGGTTGTGTTGTAAAGCGCCTTGGGGGGTTCCAGGACTCTAGAAGGCGCTATATCAAATACAGGCCATTTACCATATACAGGATTTGTTGGGCAGCAATCTGAGTTGAAGATGGAGTAGATGATCTTGGGAAAAAGCTCTTTCAAGTAAACTGCGTTTAGAAAAAAAAATTCCAAGGTCCAACCCCCTTTCTTCAGGCTCCCCGCTAGCATCACAAAATCTGATGGCCCCGGAAAATGGTTTAGCACAGAATGCAACAGATTCTGTCAAACAACCAGATATTGTAAAAAGGTTCTATATTCTAGATGCAGCGACCTACTCTAATCAGCTAATGAAGCCAAAGCACCTGCAAAGGGTTCCTGAGCCTTTAGATGGTCTCTCAGTCTAAGTTGGAGTACTGAAATAAATGGACTTTTGCACCATATTCTCATTTTTTTCATTTCACCTGTTGAGGGGTTTGTGTGTGTGTGTGTGTGTGGGGGGGGGGGGGGGGGGGGGGGCAGATGGACTGATCCAATCATTAAGAATGGGACATTCACAATGATTGGATGAGATTTTTCCAGTGTTTTGTACAGTTCAGAGGAAATTAAAATGACTTCTTTTTGAACAAAAAAACGTATCCATCAGTTTGTGAAGATCATTTCAAGCAATATGGCAAAAAAAAAAAAACTCAAGAAAAAAACACATCGTATCCCACCTTTAATGGCAAATAATTTTACAAAGCTCTTGTTTGACTAGTCACTGGTCAAATTACATGCTAAGACAATTTTTTACTAATACTACACCAAAATCTACATCAACAGATGTAAAATCAACCGTGTCATAGCCATTGTTATCCATGCTACTGTCTATTAGCTGTGGCAAAAAATAAGAGCTTCAACAAATTGAACTGAATTTGAAATGTAGCCTTTAGTGCCTCTGACATGAAGACGCCGCAAAAACGATACGTTCCACAAGTGACTGATGTGAATCAGGCAGCATCACTCACTCTCACTCCAGGTTATCTGCCAGTATTAGAAACTGTGACTGGGTTGACCTTTTTATTTCAGATGAAAATCCTTCATGTTGGCAGGGATGTCTCACACGACCCGTAATCAAATTCAAAAAGCAGCTTCAGAAAGAAAAGCAGCCGTTTTCACCTTTCGGAAACATTTCCTATGTGCACCCCCTCACCAAAAAAACACGCTTCAGAGCACATGATATACACTCTGTGAAGGAGCACTGAAAACAACGGTGCATTATACTGCTTATTTAAGAGCGCCGATCCTTTGCCACTCGCCGAAATAGGTCGTCAACCGTAAAATGTCACACGCATCATTTCTTTTGGAGTATTTTACCTTTCATATTTATTGTCTGCTCAGCCATGGTTTGGTGTGACGACATGACTGGAGGGAGCTCTAAAATCAATAAAAATCTAATTTAGATAAACTGACAGGTCAGCCGTCCCTTCCAGCCAGCATTGTGGAGAGCACACCGTGCATTACGGCGTGGCAATGCGGCTTTATGCTCAGTATCTGATGAGTGATGATCCACAAAAGCAGTCCAAGTCAACTAGAAGCAGAGGGAAGTGATGAAAATATTTAATAATAAATCCTTTGCTACATTCTCTAATCAGTCATGTTGTTGACCTGCTTCTTGGTGCAAATTTAAATCAATGCAGTGTAAATGACCACCCCAGTAAGTCTCAAATATTAATCATATGCTACCTGAAAATGTTCCTTTTGAGCAACAATTTTAAACAGTAATTTAGCATTTTTGGGTTTTAATTCTTTTTAGGTGCATTAAGCAAAATCCCTGCTTGAATGCATCGGGTGTAATAGCGGCCACCGTTTTAGGTTTGCACAAGAGTTTATCGACTTTATGTTTAATGAAGGATGACACATGAGTGTCTGTGTTCTCAATGCTGTTTCTTCTTGGAAACTCAGTTTTCTATTTTTATTCACTTTTTAATTGCTGAAGGTTACAATAATAGCCTACTGCCTTTGTATATTTACCTGTATTAGTTTAGTGTAGACACCAATTTGTGGCACCGCTTCATCATTGTCATAGGTCAACTTTGGTCACGGGAGAGCTAAGTCAACTTGACAGACCTGTCAAAACGAACAACCACAGACTGCCAATTTAAGCTCACAATTAACAGTTTCATGACTCATGGCAAAAGTTTTTGTCACATACGGGCAACAGTGGCACAGGAGTTAAGTGCTTGCCCCAAATCAGAAGGTTGCAGGTTCGAGCCCCGCTCAGTTTGTCACTGTTATTGGGTCCTTGGGACACTTAATCCCCCTTGCCTGCTGGTGGTGGTCAGAGGGACCGGTGGCGCCAGTGCTCGGCAGCCTCGCCTCTGTCAGTGCGCCCCAGGGCAGCTGTGGCTACATTGTAGCTCATCCCCACCAGCGTGTGAATATGTGAATGACTGATTGTGTTGTAAAGCGCCTTGGGGGGTTCCAGGGCTCTAGAAGGCGCTATAACAAATACAAGCAATTTTCCATGTACCATTTTGTCTACATCCGGCAAGCATTGCACTCTATGGGCCAGACATAACAAAACCATTACACCTATGTAATTCTTTGAGTGTTTGGTTATTCAGATTGATCCATACGTGTCCAAAACTACTTTACATTGTTGACAGCTTCAGAAAAGCAATTTATTTGCAATCACGTTATATTATTGCCACGATTGGATGTGTTTACCTGGACAGGCAGCATTAAGATTTTTCATTTGATCAAGTGAAGTTGTTCATTAACTTATCCTCTTATTCCCCAGATCCGTCACAGATAAACAACTTCATTTATACCAACAACAAATACTACGGCCTGTTTTTCTTCTCCCCCATCAACTAGATAAATATTCCCTGCCCTCTTGTCAAGCAGACCCAATCCTTGGGATTTCATTGCTGGAGAGGAATAAGAGATAATTAGAGACCTTTGCTTTCTGTAGAAAACCCTCTTTTTTTTCAACCCCTGTAACCTCTAGTGACAGAACAATTTAGACTGAAACATTGAACACAGTCAAGACCAAATTATAGCCACATCTCTTGGAACCAATAACCAATTTTCAACTTGTAACACAGTGGCTTTGTTCTGAAACTCATCAAATGGTAATTAAGCTTCCTCTCACTGGGTTTCACAGTTTAAACGGAGAAGGTTAGGCAAGAAAGTACACAAAGCAATGGCAAAGAAAACACGCAAATACTCAAAATACCTTTAAAGTGACAGATTTCTGTTTTGCTCATCCTTTACCAGTATCACCGTTTACTCCCCGACTCTCCCCATGGAAAATGCTCACTCAGCCGTAACATTAAATTTCCCAAGTTTTTATGACTCTACCTTAGAAGTACTTTAAGTAAAGGGGACCTGATGCGACTCGGTGACAGACACTGTCAGAGATTCACAAAGACCCTCAATCTCTGGATATTAGACTCTGACAGGGATCGAGACTTGATAAATGAAAAGAAGTGGAACAAAAGTGAGAAAAGCACTTGAAGAGACAGGCTCCTCCTCCAAGTCCTTTTGACATGTCGACAGCTGATACTCTGACACTAATGGGGGTTCGACATAGGGCTGATGGGCATCCAGCCTTACAAAACGGAGGTAAAAGGCTGTCCCACTTGCTTGCCGTAGATGTCACAGCCAGCAACTGCTGACAGGAACCATCCATGGTATAGAAACTCACTGAATACATTACACAAGCAACATCTTGCATGTTAAGGATTTTTTAAGTATCTGATACGAACTTCTACATTGTAAAAGATGCAACTTTCATCCATAGTACTCCTTCTGGCAGCCTTTGACTTTTTCATGACAAGTCAAGTCGAGTCATACACAGTAGGCTGATAAGTAGATACATAACATCAATGCAACACATGTTCAATACTTGTGTAATACCGGATTTACATAGTATGTTTGTGTGTCTTACAGTATGCGGCGTAGTGCTGGAACCCAAGTTTTTCATTTTTATTTGTGTTTTTAGAGGCCGAAGGTTACAATACTAGCTAACTGTCTATGTGTATATACATGTACCTTTGTTAATATTTTTCTTCAAATTATTCTCTTAAGTGTTTGTGCTGCTGTAACAAGTGAATTTCCCCACTTGAGGGATCAAAAAAGTCTATTCTATTCATTGTTATATCTGTTGTTAGCACTCTTGTGTGTTTTATTGTGGGGAGCACTTACTACACTCATTACAGGAGTCTACCCCCAGCAATACAGGAAGTGTAGTTGTTTGTCATCTTGCTGGAGAAGTTTTGACTCCAAGATTTACTCAATATTCACATTACACTCAACAAGTGTACCAGTACTCACCACAACCGATGTTGGTAAACGAAGCAGTCTGCTGTTGAAGAGGGCAAATGTACATCCTTACTTAAATACATCTACCTGCTCTTGATTATAACAAAGCCCAATTCCAAATAGTCCAAAATTGATGTAAAAGCCATTTCAAATGAGCTGTCGCCATCTTGTTCCACTCTATTGCATCATTTCGCCCAACAGACGAATAGATTGTCCACCATGATGGCTCAGTCACAGCTCTCTATGTGATTGAAACTGCACTAGAGAGCTGTGATTGGCCAGCCAGAATGCTGCTAGGGTCTGAAGAGCTTCCAATGGAGCTTTTCTAAACCAAACTTTGCAAAGCAAGAATTTGCTCTAGTTCACTAGGCTAAAATCTCACTGTAATAACGAGTAATTGAAAAAGTAGCTGAAAATATTTTTAAAGCTCACTATTTGCTTCTGATTCAGCATTAGCTCAATGTTGGCCTCTAGCCTCTTCACCCAATATTACAGCAAAACAAAAAGATCCCAAAGGGTCGCTCCTGTTTACTGGCTTCAGTTTTTTAAACAACTCTGGAGCTTTTTGTCAGCTGGTGTTGAATAGTGATTGCCGGCACTGCCGTTAGCTTACTAGAGGCACTGCAACTTCACTAATTGTAAACAGTAACTACATCCCTCTTGTTTCTTTGAAAGTTGAAAAACTAACAACTCCCCAGCAGGTTGAGAATTAAATCGTCCTTCCAACATGATTGCGACATTATCATTATGTCACTGTAGAATTCTTACATGGCGCACCTTTAAACTAATGCCAGCGCACACTAGTTTTGTCTTGAGCAGCAGAAAATTGATGGGTGGAAGTTGATAGCTACATGTGAAAATACAAGAGACAAAGCAACAAAGAAGTCAAAACGTTATCTCTTTCCTTTATCCGCCAAAAACCAGTCTGTCAATCCTTTTAATCTGAAAAACTGAAACGGGCATTAGGGCCACTCCTTCACATCAAAATGATAGCGCTAGGTTTGTATAGGATGGCTTCTAGACACCTTACCTGGTGTTCCAGATGAGTCCTTTTAAGGGAAACTCAAGGGCTGACCCTGGACTTGCTGGATAAGGTAACTGGGTAAAGAATGCTCTACAGGTAGAAGGGGTCTTTGGATTTCTTTCCCAGTTTTTGTATAAGCATCAAAGCACAAATAAATGTTCAAAAGTACTTTGAAATGAGGCCATTCAATTGATATTTATAAATATAAAGGGTTTCTTTTCAGGACCTTCCTCATGACTGGCAATTAAAGCTTTTAGCCAACATTGGCAACCTACTGAGATACTGCTTTTACTTTTCTTTGCCCTAATTTAATTAAGGGTTTATAGGAGGAATTTAATTTCCTTCTCAATTAGAGCCTTGTTCTTTGCTTCAATGACCAGTCAGAACTCAGAATACCCATCTCTGTAAGCTCTTGCACCAGTTCTTTAAAAACATCAAACAGTCCAAAAAAACCATGTCTGATCCATGAGGATCAGAATTTAAGCAGCTTCTGATGAAAAGCCTAGAAACTAACAAAGACAGCTTGTTGATTTAACACAGTATTTTTGTATTTTTAAAGCCTCTACACAGCAGGCAACATCTGCTATACTGTTTCATAATAAAACAAAGCACTGTAAATTCTTTGTAGCAGGACGAACGTCCAAACTTTACTTTCTACTTGCAACTTTTCTCCCCCAGAGCACATCACATCTTTGGCCCACTGTTTAAAACTTTGAACTATCTCTGGGATCATTTCTTTCATCTCCCGGCATTCCCCCAATATACTGAGGCACAATTAGCCAGATGAAATCTAATTTATACTCAGCGGTGACAAATGGTCAACGGATCGTGAAATGATATAATTACCTTTCAAAAAATACGCTGGACCTCATTTAACTGACATTAATTAGTCTAACTGTTTGAAACTACAGCTGAAAACTATCCAACTGTGAATGGTCATACAAGTTTTACTTATAATTAGGCTCTTTACTTCAACAGATATTATCTTAAAACCCAACATCTTGATAGGACCATTGTATCTAGGGACTTGCCCCAACTTTCAGTACGAGCACAAGTCCTGTTGACTACTTAATGTGAGTTTAACTTTATTCCTGCTATCGAATAATGACGGTTTATTTACTCAGTGATGAGCTCAATGTTTTTGGAAAATGATTTACTTTCTGTTTAATATGTTATTTGTTCTTTTTAAAGTCCCTTCATTGTTTTGATTTCAACATCTGAGTTTCTTCACAAAGTCCGGGACATTAGGGATAGTCTTGTGCAACCAGGGTCTGGCTGTCCTGATGTACCACCAGAACCTCCCTCATTCTCTAACTTTTCTTCCATCTCTCTTAGTGAATTGGCAGATCTGATTGGAAATATGAAACCAGCAGGTTCTCCTGAGGACCCTCTCCCCCCGAGGATGGTGGGTGATATCATCCCTATTTTGGGCCCCACCATCTTAGACATTTTTAACTCTAGCTTGGCCACTGGGGTGTTTCCTACTTCTTTTAAAAAGGCGGTTGTGCAACCAATTTTAAAAAACCTGGTTTGGACAAGTCAAACCTTGCAAACTTCCGGCCAATCTCCAAATGACCGTTTTTTTCTAAGGTCCTTGAAATTATTGGCTATTCACAGATTACAGCACACATGAATAGCTTTTCTCTGGTTGATGTGTTCCAGTCTGGGTTTAGGCAACTTCACAGTACTGAATCAGCCCTTCTTTACGTGACCAATGACGTCCTGGTGGCTTCTCACTCTTGGTCTCCTGTTTTGCTCCTTCTATTAGATCTTTCTGCAGCATTTCATACCGTTGACCACGATATTTTGCTGGATAGACTTGAGTGTTCTCTCCCATACGACCTCAAGCAGTGTGTTACCAACCTGGGGGTGAAACTGGATACACACTTTTCCACGGGCCCTCAGATTAACGCAGTGGTCAGATCATGTTTTTATCAGCTGCGCAGACTAGTTCGCTTAAAACCGATCCTGGAACGAGCGCACCTGGAATCTGTAATTCATTCTTTTATCATCTCCCGACTGGATTATGCAAATTCCATTTTAATTGGCTTACCTGCCTCCGCTCTTAGGCTTCAGGTCGTACAGAACGCAGCAGCCAGATTTTTAACAAACACCCCTAGAAGAGACCATATCAGACCTGTACTGGTGTGGCTCCACTGGCTACCCGTTAACTTCAGAGTCAAGTTTAAAATCCTGATTTTTGTTTTTAAGGCCCTGAACAGTCTGGCTCCAGATTACCTGTCTGATCTTGTGACTCGTTATGTGCCAAACCGGGCATTGAGATCTGCTGATTGCCTGCTGCTTTGCATTCCAACAATGAAATACAAAACGCGGGGGCAGCGTGCTTTTGTCTATACTGCTCCGACACTCTGGAATGCTCTTGCTCTTTCAGTGAGGCTGGCACCATCCCTCCTCCGTTTCAAGTCGCTACTTAAGGCTCACTTTTACGACCAGGCATTTTTAAATCCCTGACTTTTATTATTTCACTATGTCTCTTTTTATTGACCGTGATTATCTGCTTTGTTGTGTATTTTATTGTTGACCGTGTTTTGTTTTTATGTTGTGTTTTACTTTTTATTCTGTACAGCACTTTGGTCGGCTGCCATGACGTTTTTAAATGTGCTTTATAAATTAAGTAGATATGATATGGTATGGTATGGTATGGTATGGTATGGAATGAGATAATGTCCCTTTGGCTGAAACTATGTAACCCAAGATCCCAAAACCCATTTTATGTAGGGTTGTTTGGTGGCACAGCTAGGAGCACCATTGCCTTATGCCTCGCAGCATGATGGTTGCAGGTTTTGAACCCATGCATGGCCTTTCTGTGTGGAGTTTGTACAAACTACTGAAAAACAATTGTGCATTTTCTCTGGGTCCTCGAGTTTCATCCCACAGACCAAAAACATGCATTTTAAGCGGAGGCTATAGTTTTTGTTTGAATCTGTGAGTCCCTTTGATGGACTGGAGAACAGTCCAAGGTGTCCCATGCTTCTCGCCCACTGATTTCTAGAGATAGGCTCCAGTTTCTTGGTCCCCTTGTGAGGATTAATGCCTAATTTATACTTCTCCATCAGCTCCACAAGGAAGAGACACGCATAAAGCCATTCTGCATTCCCCGTTTCCTGGGGAGTGTTGCAAAGCAATTCCCCGTCAGGACAACAGAGGGTGTAGCACTATTCTGTGATATCCTGTCATGTATCTGGTTCAAGATAGAGGATGTTCCTTAATGTCAAGGCGCCTGGCTTTGCGAGGTGATGTCTTGCGAGGCCAGGCTCCTTGCTTACGTGGACACTGTCCTTCCTTGGCCAAAGAAAACAGTTAAATGGAACAGACTTGCATCACGTGACTGCGGCTTCCACGGCGGTCACGTGACATGGGAGACGATATATTTTATATGTATTAGTTTCAATATAAATATATAACAAGACTTTTACTTTTTAAATTGTGTATATGTTTATTAAATTTAAAATATAAATGAGTTACTACCCGCTAGCCACCAAAACTGCAGCTATTAGCAACTAAACAATACATGACTTCTTTGGATCTAAAAAAAAAAAACATTTTTAGTTAGTTGACTTACTTTTAAACTTGAAAATTGTCCCCAAAATAGCTGCCGGCTTCTGATCTGCCATCCTTTTGAAAATACTGCGGTGCATTCTGGGTAATTTTTGACCAAGGCTAGGCTACAAGACACCTCGCGTGTATCCTCGCTCAGCTAGCTAAATGGCTAACAAACGGAGAACACACGCCTTGGTAGAACATGAACATTGGAATACGTCTTGGTGCCTCCCGATGACGTATCTCCTAGGCAACCGGGGTGGGGCCAAGACATCAAGGCAAGGTTCCTTGTCATTGAGAAACACCCAGTGTGTTTACCATAAGGAGCCTAAGACACACCCACGTACTTCCGCATCATGGGTCCCCGGAAGAACGAAAAAATGAATGCAAGTCAATGGGGCTAAAAATGCTATTTTCTAATTCCGCTTGTTATGTTCCTTGGATTTCACATATGATGTCCGTGAATTTTAAAGACACATTTTGATACCAAGAAAGTGCTTATTTTCGAATGGGGGCAAATGCTATTTTAAGTTTTGTTTGAAAATAAGGCCAGGACTACAAATGCGCTTCACGAAAGTGACGTCATCGAACCAGACACGGAGAAAACTGAGGGAAAGGGCTGTAAGTCCAGCAAACTTCCCACAGGAGGAAAGAACCACCATACATCTGGTTATTTGGTAAGTAGCAGCTACGTTAGGGGAGAGGAGATTATGTAGTGACGTCGCATATGTGACGTGCCGATTTCTGGTTTGTAGTCATGCTAATTACAAACTTTACAAGCTGTTAAAGTAGTTTTAGTAGTAGTGACAGGCAGGGTCGAAACACACATCATTACTTTTCTTTTAAATTGCAGTACAACTTATGTGTGATCCAGGGCGTAAGGCAAAGCGGATTAGAAAATAGAGTTTTTAGCCCCGTTGGCTTGCATTCATTTTTTCGTTCTTCCGGGAACCCGTGAGCCGACCGGAAAGGGAGGAGACTGACCCCGGCTTTCCACGGGAGCCGTCAGCAGCACGTTACTGCAGCAGCACGTCATAGCTGCTGATAGGAACCGCTGTGGTCAACAGAACCTTTTCCACTGGAGCCGTCAGCAGCGCGAGTCGGCCGCATCTCAGGAGCAGCAAGTCGCGGCCTTTACGCGCCGGTTCTATTTTTTACGCGCGACGCATCTGAAACGGGTCAAGTTCGACATTTTTGGGGAAGGAAAGACAGGAAATCGGACGCGGAAATGGAGAGAAGCTACCGAAATTTTCAGAATAAAGAGCGTACTGCTTTCCGGTTGCTTTACTTTTAAAAAAGGTTACTAACTGTGCGTCCCCGTGAGAAGTTATCACCTAGCTAGCGGTCTCCTTTGTTTTTCAGGTCCGTATTGGCGATTATAAAACGGACAGAACATAAAACACAAACCATGTTGTAATTTTCTCCTGCTTGTTGTTGCGTTTACTGACGAAGTCACTCGTGACTTCGTGCTCTGTCGGTGACAGCTGCTCCCCTGCTGCGTCGCGTCTTGTGGGAAGGGCCAAGCAGCAGCTAGACGTGCTGCTGCAGTAACGTGCTGCTGACAGCTCCCGTGGAAACCCGGGGTTAGGCTCCCTATTTGTTTATATTGTGTTTCTTGTATTTCAGTTGCTTTTTAAAACTGACAAATGTGTCCCTCATTCTCCTCCATTTCTGCATGCACTCACCTCCTCTAAATACACTTTGACCGTCGTTTCATGAATAAAATGCTTGCTGCGCATCTTTTCACTCCTCCAGTAAAGGATGAATAAAATTGTTCATATTTTTTTTTTTTGTTTTTTCGCAAGGGATTCTTCAAGCTTTTGCATGTGTGCCACTAGATATCTTTGGCTTTATTTATGTTTTCTAGGGCGCAATGGCAGCGCTGATGACGACAGCAGTGTCCTGACGAATCACAACCATGAACTCTCTATCTCGTCGGACGGATGTTTAAAAAAGAGAGCTCGACTCCTTCCGTCCTTCTGAGCCTGCTGGAGAGCCCTCAGGACGGATAATGGCGTTGCATGCGTCAGTCCCAAAGCAGATGGAGAAGTATAAATTAGGCTTGAATGGTGATGTGGATATCTTTTCTTTACTAAAAAGTCCAGAGGCCAAGGGAAAACATGCTGAGAAATATTTCCATGCAAATGCATGAAAATGTTTTCATGAAAATACATGAAAATGCAAGTATTTGTCATTTTTTTGGATTGATCCAGCCCTTACCATAATTTAAATATGTCATTATTTTAAGCTTGCTTGTGTTAGATAAATGCCACCCTAATGAGAGTTTTTGGGAAAGAAAACGCAAAATTTGATCTAATCATACTTTATGAAAAGTCAGGTCGCTATGATAATCCATTTTTAATTAACATCGTCATATATTCACAGATCATGAAAGAAATATTGAATGGTAAAACTAGCTTGAACACAAGAACCACTCAATCTATAGAGAATATAAAGATTTTGTTGTTTAATTGTTATGTTTATTATCACCAAATCAACATGCACTTTCTAAGGAGAATTACTATCTACAGTGTTTCTCGACTCCTGAACATTCCTTAGTTTTTGGTCACACTATTACGTTGTTTTAGTTCTACTATTTTTCCTGCATTCATGAAGATTTCTTCATCTACACTTTTGTGATAGCTGAAAAACACCTTCCTCACAATTTCCTTTATTCCAAAGATAATAAAATAAATGAAGAACAGCCTTGGCTTCTTTTAGTTTTTTTAAATACATTTTGCCACTCACCAAATCACAAGACAACACAAGGATTACGGCCATGACGAAACAATTAGTTTAGTTTTTTTTTTCAAAATGATCATTCAAAATTTGTTGAAATATATTCCCATTGTAGCTCCTCTTCCTGTCGTTTGGCATGAGTAACCATGGTAACATAGATGGAGACTCTAGTCATCTATTTTCTGTGTTGCTGGGTTTTAGATGTGTTTGTGCATTTGGCAGGTTTTATTTTTGGTCTGTTCTCTTCTTTAACCTTTTCTACCAATCCAGCAATTTCCCTCATCCACTCTCAGCTCACCACTTATTTCACCTGGTCTTTGCTGCCAATTACCACACCTGTTTCAGCTGACCTTCAGCGGCACTTAACCTCCATGTGTCTCCATGATTTCTCCAATTTACTGTTTAATCAAACGGCTTGGTTGTTATGTCCTTTTTAAATAGGGGTTTTAATCTCTTTAGATGTGGTTTGCTTGCCAGCTTGCTTATTGGCTTGCATTTGGATGGTGGCCATTATTGCTAATGGGTGGTAACAGTTTTTTTTCTGTTTAACCATTAAAATGATGAGAATTATTAACATCCTGAGGCATATTAATCTAAATGGCTAATTCTGTTCCAAGAAGACCATCATCAGGTGCAATGAAGAGTCCTGCAGTGGATTTGGGATCCCACAGGACTCTTCAAATCTTTATGAGGATATATTTATGCATCTTCTTCGACAATGAATGGAGGACTGCCGCATCGACTGACATCTTTAGCGATGAGTATGTCACATTGTTTGTTGTCCAATTGAAAAGACCATTTGAAAGACAACCATAGGTTCTGCCCCACGACCAAGCTCTGTCCTTTGGTTGTGGCCAGACCATTCTCACACATATAGGATGGCTTGCCAGGCTGCATAACAGCTACTTGATGCTTCTTTTTAATTGTAACTCTATGTTGTCCCCAGTGTAGAAGGACTAAATGTATCCCGTTCATTCACAAACACATTTTAACACCTTAAACTTTGTGTTAAAGAGACAATGTGTAGTGTTTACCATTAATCTCTGGAAATATCCATCAAAATGTGGTTGTAAATGAATTAAAAAGATGCCCAGTTGATGGAAAAATATTGGAAGTTTCATAACATATAACCATAGAAATTTGTACTAAAATACATGGGAGCAGGTTTAAGTTCCTGTGCGACGCCATATTGGATGTCATATTTCCCTCCATTGAAGCCCGTGAGGAAAAATAGCATTTACTGTAACAAATGGTTACAAAGCTTTCGTCATTTTTAAATGTTCTACACATTTACCTCTTCACTTGTTGCCAGTGATGAAAGGGAGTCAGATGTTCTTGTCATTTGAATGGAGGTTGTGTTCCCAGGGATTTTTGACCCTAATGGCCATCCGTTTGGAAGGTCTTACTTGCTTGCTTGGATTCATTTAGGTATGTACTGCCCCCTATCGCCAGGAAAAATACACACTGTCACTTTAAGTTAAAATTCTTACAAAATATACATTTTCTTAAACTAATTAAAGCATCTTTCCGGAGTATTTCTCTTATCCGATGGCACCATCTAGTGGCTGACAAGCATGTCACACAAATAGTCAGTCCATCTGTTTTTTTAAGATGGCAAATTCACGTTTTTTGTTTATTTATGTGCCTCTGTAGCCAACAAACAGAGCTAAAACACATTGTTTTACGAGTATTACTCTCATGTCATGTTGTGATTTCATATATTTATATTTTAAAGAATGACTTGTCCGTGAAAAGTTAATCAACTCTGCATCAACCGAGTTTTTTTTTTTTCTTCAGCCTTCAGAGAGTACAGACGCTTTTTTCTCAGCTCCCTTATCGGCTTCCCCAAGGCTCTTGTCCTGTCTGCCTACAGAGCACTTCTCTGCATTTCTCCTGAAACCACTACTCTCTTTTTGGAAATATGGACTTAATTAATTGGTCATTCAACGTGATTGACAAAATTTTCTCTACGATGAGAACGGAGAAGGGGGCTCCCACGTGTCCCGAGGGGACATTCGCATCGGGATATGCACTCGATTCTTGGGAGGTCTGGCGAATCGTGTGCCTCTCTCAGCTGTCCATCGAGGACGTGGAAGATTTGTGGATATTCGGCCTGATGATCACTGGATTTCTTCTGACTGGAGTGGGAGGATATCTGGTTTTCTGGAAATTTGGGAAGACGGGAGCGATTGGAGTGCGACCCGTACCCACGGAATGTGCCGCTCGTGCGGTGACCTCACAGACTGGGACGTTACTCGAGGTGAACCGTAAGCTGGACAATGTCCTTGCGGCGTTGCCTGTGTTAGTGCGCAAGATGGATTTGATCTCGGAGAGGGTCGCCGGACGATGCGGGGATGTGGAATGTAAAATTGGCTTCACTGGTGGACATGAATGACCACTTAGAGACTACAAGACGGAGGGGAAGATTATCTCTGTCTACCCTAAACAAAGTTATGTTTATCCTTATCTGACGCCATAGCAGCCTCTCAAGGCTGCCTCAACACACCCCCACAAAAGGAGGAATGCCGACAGATGCTGTGTCCCGACCTTCACCCTCTCCCTTCAGGCTATATCTGCAGGGACCTCAATGTGCTCTCTGTTCCTTATCTCTCCCTCCCACCTGTTGTTCTGCAGCTGGTCGATGCGCCGCAGTGGCAGCTCCCATTGGAGGCTTCAGGATCCCGCCCACCCCCACCTCCCCATTGGACTCTGATGTTGTACACGTGCTGTCTGTGCTTCCATGTCGGGTGTTTTTTTGCATTGGAGTGCTACACCCTGCTGGTGTAACCCTGTTAATGCCTTTTTTTCCCCTCCCTGAACTTTCCTCATGTAACACCCTTTTCATCTAACTATTAAGGTAGCGCGACTCATGTTGCGAATGACCGCAGTCACCAATTCTTGTTATGTGTCTTACCCACGTATGTCTGATCTTTGAATTGTGTGTGCTGAAACTGAATTTCATTTCTTTGTATGTCCTGCACATGTGGAGAATATGACAATAAATGACTCTTGACTCTTGACTCTCTTGACTCTTGACTCTCTTGTATTCCTTAAATTTGAAGCATGGAAGGGTTAGTCTAACGCTATTGGTTAGTTCTGGTCGGCGCTCAGTTTCCTATTGCACGCAGCTCTGCGGGGCAGGGGGCATGCTTGGCAAAAAATAAATAAAAAGACATATTGCTTACATTATATCACCGAACATTCATTCAAGATTCATTTTATTTTTGAAATATTAGATATTGGTGGGGTTGTTTGTGTCTCATTCCATCTATGTGAGGAAGAAGTGTAGCAGGCACTAATGTACCCTATGGGGAACACATGGAGACTCCTACCAGCTCTTGTGGTGTGTCAATTAAAACTTAAGAATGCTTGGTTCACTTTGAAATGACAGAGACCTTTTTGAAGATCAGGCACAGCTGCTGGCTAAGATTAAGTTATGCAACAGCAGGCGTAGGGAATTAAGTGATTTAATGTTTTGGAATGAACAATTTATTGAATTTGATATTTTTCCCATTGCAGCCACTAGATTTTCCTTACATTAGTTCCAATTATCCAATGTACAAAACCAAAGTGTCATTCATAAAAGGACCATAACTTCAAACCGTCTTTCATGATTTGAACAAAACAAGTTAGCAAACAAGATAGCCCAAGAAAAATTTCCTTTCAAGGACAATAAAGTTTACCTTAACATATCTTACTTAAACACATTGAACAAGATGCGTTTAAGTAAGGTACCTCTCACTAAATCTTTTATTCTGCATCGGCAAATCTGCAAAACAAGGCTCATTATTATGTCCCCGGCTCTCTAGGAGAGATGAGGAGGAGAGTAATACAATTAGTGTGTGGGATAAATAATAGAGTGCTGTGTCGCTTAAAAATAAAGGATTTTATTACAAAACGAACCGAATATGTACAGAGAACTTAAAAACATTACTATATACAAAACCAAAGGAGATATATACAAAAACGAGATAGCGAAAAACGCCACCCCAGAAGGGGGTGGGAAGAAAACCGAGAATATTAAATATAGAAATACACAAGGGGAGATCCGAGGTCAAAAGTCTAAAGCCGGTCCGAAGTCTATAAGCCAAATGGTCAAAATCCTAAATCCAAATCCGTAATCCAAGTGAGAATAAACCGAAATCTAGTGAGCGAACCGAGTTATACCAAAAGCGAACCGAGGAGAAGAGAATAGAATAAACTGTTTCCAGTCTACTCTACCCTTGGACCTTCTCAATAAACTGGTGGCTGGGAGCAGCCTTTAACAGCTGCCAAGTGATTACTGCTGATTATAGACAGCTGGGCACTGGGAGACAGGCGAGGCAAAAGGCCCCTGAGGCCATCTTGTGGCCGACAAGGGGCACAGCACGTAACACCCCCCCACTCAAGAAAATAAATGGGGGTCTCAAAAAGGGCCAACATTTATCCCAAAAAAAAAAAAAAAAAAAAAAAAACGAGGTCTCCCGCTATCTAACACACACATGAGGAACTAACTAACTACCCCTGGATCACAGAAGGCGGGCAGGTTAAACACAAATAATCACGCGGCGCTGATCCCCAGTGCTGCGGAGTGTTCCCGAGATGTCAGCTTGTGCTAACAACACTAGCCTTTCAGTAAGGGGTTTAGCCACTACCAAGAAGTAGCGGCAAAAACACCTATAGAACCCAGCCATGCCGAGAAACCGTCGGAGCTCACGGCGGGTGTTTGGAGGTGGAAAAGAAACCATGGCTTGGATTTTGTCGGATAAAGCCCTTACTTTACCATGACCCACTTCCTTGCCTAGGTAGCAGGACCGTAGCTTTAACAAACTCACACTTAGCTAGGTTCAGAGTGAGATTAGCAAATTTCAGATGATCAAATACTTTCTGAAGAGTCTGGATGTGATGATCCCACGACCACGTATGGCCTGTAAATGGTAAATGGCCTGTATTTGATATAGCGCCTTCTAGAGTCCTGGAACCCCCCAAGGCGCTTTACAACACAATCAGTCATTCACCCATTCACACACACATTCACACACTGGTGGGGATGAACTACAATGTAGCCACAGCTGCCCTGGGGCGCACTGACAGAGGCGAGGCTGCCGAGCACTGGCGCCACCGGTCCCTCCGACCACCACCAGCAGGCAATGTGGGTTAAGTGTCTTGCCCAAGGACACAACGACAGCGACAGACTGAGCGGGTCTCGAACCTGCGACCTTCCGATTGCGAGGCGAGCACTTAACTCCTGTGCCACCGTCGCCCCCGTATAAATGACTATGTCATCCAGGTAATCACTACAATTTGGTACATCACCCAATACCTGATTTACGAGCTTCTGAAAGGTAGCCGGAGCGTTTCTCATGCCAAAGGGCAACACAGTGTACTGCAGGAGATTATCCGGAGCTACAAACGCCGAGACCTTAGAGGCAAACGGGGTTAAAGGGACCTGCCAGTATCCTTTTAAGAGGTCCAGTCTAGAGACAAAAGTCGCTGCTCCCACACTATAGACACAGTCTTCAATCCTAGGTAACGGGAACGAGTCAGGAACAGTGGCGGCGTTTAACTTACGGTAATCTGTGACAAATCTGTAAGTGCCATCAGGTTTATTCTCCAACAAGCAGGGCGAACTCCATGAGCTGGTGCTTGGTTTTGCTAGGCCGTTCATGAGTGAGTAATTTACCTCCTGCTTCATCAACTCATGCTTATGAGGACTGGCACGGTAGGGGTGCATCCGAACAGGCTTAGGGTTAGAAAGGGTGATGTCGTGGGTGATGTCGTGGGTGATGAGATGAGTCTGGGAAGGAATATCTGAAAATAACTCAGGAAATGAGTGGATTAATTCTTGTACTTCTACCTGTTGTGCTGGAGAGAGATGTTCTAAACAGTGCAAAAGATTCTTAAGAATTTCCGAATTGCTCAGACGAGGAGTAACAGGAGGACCCATGGCAAGAGGAGGAGAGGGCATTTCTAGATCGGGTGGCTGCGAAACAGCGGTGACTACAACACCCGACATAGATGGGTTCGTGGCTCTACTACAAAATAACTTAAGCCTGTTGATGTGGCACACTTTGGTCTTTCTACGCATCAGAGGGGTTTTAATGACATAATTACGTTCATCCAGTTTGGACAACACTTCGAAGGGACCCTCAAATTTAGGAGACAGCGAGGAACCAACAGTAGGATTTAGGAGTTGTACTAGATCTCCTATTTGTAGAACTCGGGAGCTAGACTTTCTGTCAAAACGCCTCTTCATGGAGGCCTTAGCAGTTCTGAGGTGTTGTTGTGCTAACTGATTAGCTGCCTGGAGTCTTTTCTGGAAAGAGCTCACATAGAACGGAAGACTAAACTGTCCAAAGAAATTGTTCTTTCAGAGTCTTCAAGGGGCCCCTGGGGGCATGACCGAACACCAGCTGATTTGGGCTAAAACCGGTGGAATCCTGCACCGCATCCCTAGCAGCAAACAACACAAACGTAAGACCTTCTTCCCACGAACGACCGGAGGAGAAACAATGTTTTCTGAGCATGGTCTTTAGCATCTGATGCCACCTCTCGAGGACACCTTGACTTTCAGGGTGATAATTAGATGAAGTGACGTGCTTTATGTTCAAGGTTTTTGTAACCTGAGCAAAGACCCGAGAGGTGAAGTAGGTCCCTTGGTCCGATTGTATGACGGTGGGCAACCCGAATACAGAGAAGAATCCTGCTAGAGCACCTATCACGTTTTTGGTAGTGATGGAGGACAAAGGAACAGCTTCGGGAAAACGAGTGGCCGAACACATGATGGTTAATAAATATTTACGGCCTGACTTAGAGGGAGGAAAAGGCCCCACACAGTCTATGACTGTGATCAAAGGGGTTTGAAACCACAGGGGTCGGGTGTAACGGAACCGGTCGAATAGTTTGATTTGGGTTTCCTACGGCCTGACAAGTAGCACAGCTACGACAAAAGTCCGAAACGTGTCGTTTCAGACCCGGCCAGAAGAAGTGGCGCAGTATGGCCAGATAGGTTTTATTTATACCTAAATGTCCCGCCCGCTCACACTTGTAAAGAGAAATTGTCTTTACTCAGTTATATTGTAGCGTTGTGGTCTTAGGCTCTTTTATGAAAGAGGAACCCATGCTACGTATTAATTCGGAATATTAATTTTTAATAAATCAATAACCAAATTTTATATTGTTAAGAAGACTCAAAGGTTGTTTTCATCGATAAACTGACGATAATATCTGTGTGTCTGTGTTTCAGTTCAATGAGGAAACCAGTTTGACAATTAAAAGTTTTAATTCTTCAAATTAAACTAATGATTTTGAAATTGACAAACAGGAAATAACAATCAACATTGGCAACTTTGTGGGACAATCTTTAACAGTTGATATGCTGTTCTTGCTCAAATAGACCTTCTGTCGGTGAATGAAGATTGAGAGTGATATGATGTGATTACGGATGCGTGTGGGTGCAAAGTGTCGTGAGAAGTGAACATGAGGTGAGATGGATGCGTGTGTGTATCTGATTTTGCTTCAGGAAGAAACAGGTGTCTGAGTGAAAAGTGATGGTTCGAATAAACTTAGGTTTGGTTGGAAAAGATGCATCAACGCTATCTCTCGTGTTCTGTCTCACCGTATTCGGACCCTCCTCTTGGACCCGGGACGTCAAAGGACGATGTTTCATCCAGGGTGACACCTCGGCTGGCAGAGAAGACGAAGGCGTGCTGCGACCCGGTCCAGGAGATGACCTCGGTACACGTGAGGATAAAGCGTTTTGTCGATGCGCTTTGTTAAGTTTAATTCACTCAGAAATCAAAGACTCTGTATGAGCCTGCGTTAGAAGTTGCGATTCAGCTATTCTGTCTGGCTGACAGGAACAGCGTGAGAGGGGGGAGAAACGAGCCAACCGGCTCGGCCCCCCCTTTGGTTTTCACTCCCTTTCGTTGTCCAACACGAACTGCCATCATAAGACTGAAACTTACCAAAAGCCTTTCTCCTCTCAAAGCAAAACGTGTGCGTCAGCAAATGTGTTTTGGAGTTTACTGTGAGAATCTGTGTGTGGGTGTGTGTGAGTGTTTGTGAAGGTCAGTAACAAACATCCTCAACATTACCTACTTAAGTGTGGATTCATTCATCCATTATAATTACCCAAAGTATAAGAACCATTCATTTGATTAAACACATTTATAATGAGCAAAATGATAATGGTTACTTTAACATTAAAATCAAGAAACAAAGTTTTAAGACTTGTTATGTTATGACTACTTGTCCATGAGAACTCCTTCTTCTGGTACTGCAGGTGGCAGATGTTATGGTTTCCTCCCAGACTCGCTGGCGTTCAGGTCTTAATCTGTGGGTGAAAGTTCTCAGCGACCCAGCTTTGACCCAGCTGAGTCCAACACCACCTTTGTGACAGAAAACCCATATTTCCTCACGTTACACACTCATGAGCCAACGAGAGAATATCATTTCTAAAAATTTCAGGCACCACAATCTGGCTAACTTGGGCCCACTCGGAACCCTTTTTGGATGCCGGAGTCCAGAGGCGACACAAAATATCACCCTCAACCACATACGAAACCTGACCTTCAGGGGACGTCGGAGCCACACTAACTAGCGCAAAATAGGGTTTCAGAGATTAATCTGCTTTTTGTGCTTCAGCCAAGGTCTTACAGGAGATGGGATAATCCGTTAGAAGTCCTTTGTAGGCCAGATCAGGCGTTTTTACAGCCAGACCTGGTTGGGTGACGTCATCAGCCAACAGCGGGAACAACAGCGAATCACCAAGAGAGATCTCTGAGTCTTTCTTATGCTGAGCACGGGTTAAGACACAGGCAGGCAGTAAATCTGAGTTAGCACAGATTTCAGGCGGGGATATAAGCTCAGGAGGAGGTAAGACTAATCCACCAGCAGCGTCATTTCCTAAAATCAAGTCTACTCCTTGAGTGGGCAGCTCATCTAGAATAGCTACTTTTAGGTCACCAGAAATCAAGGGACAAGTGAGGTGAATACGATGCACCTCCGTCGGAACTGAACCCATTTCAATTCCCCGCAACAACACAGAATGACCAGCCTGGCTGGTGACAGAAAACTGTAACACATTCCGTTTTATCAGGGTTTGAGAAGCTCCGGTGTCTCTTAAAATCACCACTTCCTGGTTAATATCATCGCCAATCAGAGACACCACTCCAGTAGACAAAAACGGCGTAAAACTCGAGAGAGAGAGGGGCTTCACATTTATCTACACTGTGTGAGCTCTTAGCACAAGCAGCTATGGGCTTTGTCAGAGGTGGGTTTCCACTCCTCCGATTTTTCCGCTGGAGATGAAAGCAATCACGGATCACATGACCTCTTTCATGACAATAAAAACACTCCGGAAGGTCACTAGGGTCAGAGGAGGTAGCAGAAGGTCTCCTACGTCGACCGGGGTCAGCTCATGACTCCCAAGCCCGATGCGTTAGCGAGAACTCATCTGCTAACAGGGCCGCAGCAGAGAGAGTGGAGACCTTTTGTTCATTCAAATACATAACGAGCTTCTCAGGCACGTGTCTTTTAAACTCCTCCACCATAATGAGCTCTTTGAGGTCAGCTAAGGAGTCTACCCCTGAAGCTGAACACCATTTTTCAAAGAGTACGGATTTCTCATGAGCATACTCCACATAAGTCTGGTTAGACCGAGGTTTTTCGGAGCGAAAACGCTGACAATAAGCCTCAGGAACGAGTTCATACGCGTTTAACACGGCGGTTTTTACACACTCATACTCAGAACTGTCCGTTAGAGACAGAGCCGAAATAACCTGAAGGGCCTTACCTGTGAGCCTACATTGCAAGAGCAGCGACCACACCTCACGAGGCCACTGGAGGGTCACCGCAATTCGCTCGAAAACAGAAAAAAAAAACCATCCACGTCAGTCTCTCGGAAGGGCGGAAGCAGAGCAACACATTTGGAGACGTCGAAGGTGGGCGGCAACGATGTGGCAGCCGTATGAGACATGGCGTCTCGGGACAGTCCAGGCTGAGATGGAGACGAGGCCGCTGGGTGATCAGCGGCAAGGGGGTAGCTCTCGGAGAAAGTAGCCTTCACATTGGCTAATTGTACATTTCAGAAACATGACTTTAATAATAAAACTGCTGAACTCTTTCTAAAACCAATGTGAAAGAACAGAATTTATAAAGACATGCGTTATATTTTGGCCGAGTGGTGTTGCTGTAGTGTAATGTCATCGGCAGGCGCAAGACCCCGAGCAGATCCGGAAACTACAATTGACATTGCATTCTCTCCATGGAATTAACTGAAGGGCTATCAAAGTCTGAGGAGTCACGCCAAAGTCGCATACTTTCTGCTCCACGGGTAACAAAATTTACCGTAATGTTTTTAAAACTAGCAACAGTCACGACGATATGGTGTAAAACTACTCTGAAATATACGTACTGCCCCCTAGTGCCAGGAGAATACACATTGCCACTTAAATTACAATTTTTTACAACCTTAAATAACATGACAGATATAGTCAAGACATACATCCTTACTTTCCATTTAAATTGAAGTACAACGTATGTGTGATTCAGGGTGTTAGACGAAGCAGACTAGAAAATAGCTCTCACAGCCTTGTTCACTTCCATCCACGTTTTCTTTGTAACAAGGACCCACGAGCCGACTGGAAGGGGAAGAGCCTTACAGGCCCCATGCAGCTTAGACACAAGCTATAGAATCATCAAAAAGTTATATTTATGCAGATCACTACAAAGACGGGTTGGGATGTGTATGCTATGGCTTTGCTCAAATTCCCAGTGTTTGATTTTGTAGTATTGAGAATTATAAAATCCCACATCTTGTAAACATTCCAAGGCAAGTGTATAGCATCCAAAATGCATAATTATGATGATAATAAAAATTCAAGTGAAAAGCAGCTACCTGTAAATCTTTCTGTCCATTTTACTTTGGAAGCATTAAATCTATTCAACGGATACTAAATCAGACTCATTCTTGGCTCACTTTGCAACCATTTTCATATTTCACAGTCTCCCTGTACTGATGGGACTAATTTTGGTGTCTGCAATGATTACCCCCTTCAGTTGGCATCCATTACAGAGTGCACAACTCTCATCCTGAGCCAAGTCATCCTTGCCTTAAACCCAGCTCCCCCATTATGGGGCAACCGGAATCCATTCCCAGCACGCTCTTAAATCAAAGGCTGCAGATTTCCAAATACTCAGCACCCTCATGGATGAGGTGAGCCCACTATCCATTAGTCTGCAGCTGTAAACAGCCTATTAAAAACAAAAAAAAAAACCCACTTCTTTCCTTTTCCTTTTTTTTTTTTTTTTTTTTGCTTGCTCTGTACACAGATGTGTGGAAATACCACAGAGGGACTTAATGAATTGGTGGTTGTGGATATTTAAATGTCCCTGTGCACTCTTAATGCAGAGGTCATTAAACTGTTCAGCGAGCCCTTTCTTAAATCTATCAGGGTTTGGTTTAGTTCAAATTACATCATTGGGATGGCACTAAACAGCCTTGAAAGATTTTTTACAAATTTAGCAAACAGACTGGAGGAAACTGCTGAGGAATCGGCTTTAAGCTAACTTTACCAACAAGTTCAATAAGTAACTGTAAAGTAAATCTACTCGACGGGAGCAAATACAGCAAGCTAAACACTCGTGTGTCAATGCATGAATGCCATACCAGACAGCTATAGTAAGGTGTTGTTGAAATTTGTTACCACAGAAATGTTTCAGATAGATTCAGATCATTGTTATATTGTTGAAATGTAGGCTGGAACTGTCGATCCTTTGAGGAAATAAGAGTTTCTGGCACTTGTTTTCTCAGCACAATCTAAAACGTGTTTACCGTAGCCCTGGAATGTAGCATGTACGCTAAAAATAAGACATGGAATGTAAGTATGAAAGGAGATAGGAAGTCCCTGTCTGCTTGCCAGCAACAAGCACCAAAGTTGTGGAAGCCAGTAAAAGGAGCGACCCAGAAGTGAAAGAAAGAGTAAATTCCACCACCCCACACCCCACGTCTGAAGTCAAAACTACGTCTACGTCTGACTTGTTTTGAATCTTCTGGCGCTGACACACAACTGGCCACCACTGATATAGAAAATCACCTTGAGATCTCATCAGAGAATAATCCAGAGAAGGCCCATCTCTTTAAACTGATGTAACCCGACCTTGCGTGATTTAGGGTAAATTTTGAAGTACTTTAGACTTTAAAAAAAAAGTATTTTCATTTCCTGCTTCACTGAGCTAGAATGTCTTTCTTTGAGGACATAAGTGAAGACTGAAAATGTATCACATCAGCTGCTTGTTTTTTGTTTTTGCTGAACACTCTGAAACCATTGCAACGCAGAATAATTGATGACTTATGTTGGCTTCATGAGAATTCCTGATTGCAGTTAACATTTCAGTCTTTCATGACAGCAGAGCCACTGTAGATGCAGCTGAAACATAACAGATTTACAGTCCATTTCATACCAATGTCAAATACTTCTTGGTGTCTGGGAGGAAAAGGGCTCAAGGTCCCGTCAACTTCCCGAATCAGTGAGAATTCCCTTGGCATCAAAGATATTCTAGCAGCCGAGTAGGTGCAGCACTGTTGGAAATCAGAAGACAATATGCTTTCCAGCTTGTTCAGAGTAATTGTTCCAAGGAGCACCACTGTATAGGTTGCCAAACTGATTTGTCCTATAATTACTCAAACAACAGACAAATGAGTTCTCTATCTTCGCAACACAGATGCTTGTTCAAAAAGAAATGCCTCAAGGATTGCAATTTGAAGAAAAAGAAAAGAGTGATCCACAGAAAAACAATAAACTGGTTTCTAATTTTCTGAGCTTTTTCTGAAAATTGGCTAATTTGGTCTGAGGGCTAGCATTCTCGTGCATGCATTGGCTAGACAAAAGAAGTCATTATCATAGCAATTAGGAAGCTGCAAAGAAAATCCCTGACTGACTGATGGAGACAAACAAACACAAACAGCTGGATTTAAACCCTCAAACCGGATTCCTGCTGTGTTACGATTCTTATTCCAGCACTTCAGACGCTCACTGTCACTTTGATCCAGTGTGAGCGGTGATTGCTCAGCGGCCCGTGAAGGGAATTAAATGACCGGAGAGAAAGAAGCGAAGGAGAAAGATGTTTTCCCTGTTTTGGACTTTTTTGAAGTTGGCATATGTGCTGTTAACAGTGAGTGTTTGAGATTACGTGGAATATACGGGTTTACACCGCTAAACAAATATACAACAACCCACCACCCTTTGTTTGTTTTGAACTTATCATTAGATTACACTGATGCTGACACACTGTAGCCCAGTGTAAAAAGTTTCACATGATGTTACAGAATATAGGAAACGTTTAATTTTAAATTTCCATTTAAAATTTATTTTTAAGTAGCTGATTTTGTGGGACAAGTTATGAAAAAAAGATTTTTGCTTTCTCAAACAACCTCCAATTGGCAAAAGAGACAGCTTTTGACCAGTGTGACAAGCTAACCGTTAGCCTGAAAATTATGTTTTAAATCAACTTTAAAAAGAATTTTTTTTTTCAAAAGCCTGACATAATTTTGTGGGAGTTAAAAATAGTTATCGTACCTTTCTTCCTGCTCTAAAACAACCTTGAACATGACATTGTATTAAAGTTAAAGTCCCATCGTCGTCATCACACACTGGTGAAATTACATCTCTGCGTTTGACCCGTCCCTGTGGGGGGAGCACTGAGCTGTAGCAGTGGCTGCGCTAGACAACTATTTGGTGGATCCCCCCCCCCCCCCCCCCCCCCCCCCCGTGTTCCAACCCCTTAACTGCTGAGTGTCAAGCAGGGAGGCATTGGGTCCCATTTTAAAGTCTTTGGTATGACCCGACTGGGACTTGAATCCCGATCTCCCAGTCCAAGGGGGACACTACCATTGAGCTGCTTTTATTAGCTATTTTGAACACACCCAAGACAAAAATGTGTTGCTGACACCTTAAAGCATCAGGACTAAGCTCTGTTCTGCCAAGCTTGAGGTTATTCAAAGAGTTTTTGTCAACACATAAGATGTTTTTTTGATCTTTCCACAGAACCCCGAAGTTCCACTATGACTTCGGTGTTTACAAAGTCAGCCCCACAAACCTCGATTCTTAGTCAAAGGGGAAATTAAGTGCTAGTTTTTTTTTATTTAACATTTTGAAGTGGGGACACTTGAGTAGAAACTTTAATTAAAAACTCCAAACAGTCTTAAGAGAAATGTCTGAATTTCAAATAACTCCTCTGATTGCCTTCTTGATTTTGTCATTTCTTTCCCGTCAACAGAAAGAAATATGTGAAGTCACATATGAAATAGCATGCAAACTCTGCAATAAAACTGAGAAACCGGATGGCAACTCAACACACAAAAATTTAACATCAAAGGGGGTGCGAGAGGGAAACAAGTGGAAGAAACACAAGAAGTGGGAAGTACAATAAATAAATTAGCTGTAACAGAACAACAAAAACACAAAAGATGGGTCAAGGAAGTGATAGAAATAAGGTGATGTGAATACGAAACCATGAACAGAGACGATGGAGTATTCACATTGGATCACGGATGGGACAGCGTCATCAGCAAGGAGGACAGCAGAGGATGATGTTACCCTCTGCTGCTGGCGGATGAGAGGAAGTGACGCCAGGGGCGCCTCCAGAAAATTTTGATGGGGTGGCCAGATGGGGCCAAAGAAATTTTGGGGGTGGCGGACCAAATTGGTCCTTGTGGTAACTCTGGGAGATTTTAGACTGTGGCGATGTACTGCATTGCGCCTTTATTTATGCATACCAGCTCAGTGGCCTAGAGGTTGAGTGTCCGCAGTGAGACTGGGAGATCAGGGTTCGATTCCTGGTCGGGTCATACCAAAGACTTAGAAAAAGTGGGACCCAATGCCTCCCTGCTTGACACTCAACATTAAGGGGTTGGATTGGAGGGTTAAACCACCAAATGTTTTCTGAGCGCGGCTGTGTCTGCAGCTCACAGCTCCCCCAGGGGATGGGTCAAATAGGGAGAACAAATTTCGCACACACATCAGTGTGTGTGACAACTAATGAGACTTTAACTTTATTTGTTTTGATTAAAATAACAGTACGTATACAAAACATTTAACTTAAATTTTACAAACACAAACTTTTCAGAAATATACATTGTCCTAATGGAGGTTGTGTTTTTTTAAGAAACCTGTTCTGATTTGGTGCCCCCCTGGTGGCCACTTGGTGCCCCACGCACAGTGCATGATCCACATGGATGGAGCCCCAGCCCTGCGCAGTTGTTTATATGCCTGCCCTCTCTGTTACCTGATTTAGATTCTGCCCGTTATGCCATCAGTGATAGCTAGCTACTCTATGGGAGATGTTTCTAACGCTATTTTTGTCTGAATTTGCTCTAGAATCACATTGCACTCAGACACAACATTCTTTCTAAGAGCCTTCGGAACAGGACATGTTTAAAAATATGCTATAGTATTAATGGTGCTGCCACTAAACCAAAGAAGAGCTGTTACAATAGCCTTCTGTCCCAGTAGGGGGATACTTCAGGAGTGTCAGTGCTTGACAAGGGGGAAAATGATCCATGTATACCTCTCCACAGAGCATATGGAGGCGATAAATAAAATTAAGGAGATCCGTCATGGGCCAACTGTGTGTTTTGCCTTTATTCTGCCATCGTCATTTCCTTTTTCTTACTTTTTTTCATCATTTGAAGCCATACGTAAATAAAAACTTGATTAAATACACAGTCCAAAAATCTATTTAATATCAACCACAAAATATATATTGACAGGCAAGAATAAACAGAGTAATACCTCATTGATTTTAGAAAAGCAGGATTGTGTGCTTATATGCCAAATGACGTCAGGCAGTGTTCTTACCAACCAACCCTGTGCCAGCTTTTTGCTCAACAAACCTGCATTTATTTTCCCAAGAGCTTTTTTGCGCTGGCGTCCTCACTGTGTCAACATAACGGCCGGATTGAAATGAACAAGTGAGCCATGCGGTTGTCTGTTTGAGCTCAGCCTTGGCTTCTGCACAACTGCCAATACCAAGAAGTGTGATTGTTGCCTTTATACTTGGCAAGACTTTGACAGAATAATTAAAAAATTACAATCATACGTTAAACTTGTCCTGAATTTGCTCATCAGAGTCTTATGGTAACTACTTCTCAGTACATTTAATTAATTCTTGGCAGAAAGACCTGCAGCTCTGAACAGCTTAAATTGTGCACAAAGATAGCACATGTATAAAGTTCAATAGGACTTTACATTAATGCATTGCTCGAGGCTTCTTTTTTTCAGCTTTTGCTTTTATTGGCTTGTTTGGTGTAAACAAATAAAATAACACAAGTTGTTTTCATTGTGACAAAGTTGACTAATACCTTTTAAAGCAGATTGTTCCCAGTCTTTCCCGCAGCAGATGAGGCCTGAATTCAGTGATTAAATCCGATCTAATGAAAGAAATAAAAAAGTCACTGGACAGACAATGAGAGGGTTGCTTGTGTTGTAAATGAAATGCATTTTGAATTGATCCACACTCTTATTCATGCAGTCTGAGCCGTGTCCAATTACACACACGCAGTGTAGAATTAGACAATATCCAGCCGTGTCCTCCGAGTCCATCTGTATATTGTTGGATTGGATGCACTTTCTTCCCTGAGTTTCACTGAAATCACTGGCTTTCCAGAGAGCAAACTCAACTTTCAGAATTTTACATAAAAGTGCATCTAAGCAAAACTGTAAACAAAATAAATACATAAAAAAAGGGAAAGCTAATCACTCTGCCTCTAGAATTAACAACAAATGAGCGCTTGTTCTTTTTCTCAGGGTGTGCCTGACATCAGGATTGCATTAAGAGTACAAAAGGATGTCCGCAGAAACACAACTTCTTTTTTAACAATTATAATTAATATAATTGGTGAAATATTGCAATACCACACATTTTTGAAATTGCAGGACTAATGAGGCTACGGAAAGGAAAGACGTGTTGCATTGCCTCGTACATTGGCCCCAATGAATGGATATTTGGTACTGTAGCATTAAGGATTGGCTGCATATGTATTAAATGATCAATAAAATGTTATAGTACCATATAAATATGAAATATCAGCTTGATTGATTTTTGAGTGTTTAATCAGAACACTAGTTTCTCGGAATTATTCAGGGACCATATACACATTTCATATTACCTCAGACAGAGTCAAGTTTGGTTTATAAAAGTTCATTTATTTCTATTTTCCTAAATTGATGATTATAAAAGACAAGGTATGAAAGGAATGATGGAATGGATATGAAGTGATTTACTGTGGTGGATGAAATGATGGAATGGAAGCTAGATGTTTTAGCAAAACCTTTAAGTATCAGAGTTTGTGGATTCTGGGTTGTAAAATCAATTTGGTTGTATGTTTTGTGAAAGAGAAATTTCTTTATAAAACCATCCGACGCAATTTGTGTCCAGTTTACGCACCCTTGTGTGGAGACCCTTGTGCTGTATCCAGGGGGTCAAGAGGTCGGGATGGACACCGCTGCTGGCATGGACCTCTAGGTGCCAGTAACTCATAGATTAGCTCCAATGCGACCCGTCTAGTCTTGAGATTCCTCCAGGTCACGTTAGGAAGCTTGTTTTGCATCTAAGGCTGTTCGGTGGCTCTTAAAAGAGTCGTTTTGTCTTATATCACCAAGTGTTGCAGAGCAATGTTTGACCTGAGGTCAAAAAGAGAGGATGGTTTATAAATGCTTGTTCACTGATTTGGCCGAATCGGGAGTCAGCTAGAAACTGACTGGATCAGAAATAATTCCTGTTTTATCAGCTTCCGTTTAATAAATTTGAAAAATTTAAGGGCATTACCAAAAATACCTCAGAATGTCACGCCTTCAATCAGAAACTCAGAGAGGTTAACTCTTTGTATGAATGAGAATGTTTAAATATTTAGGTAAAGTGGAAGTTAAACCTTAATAATAATCTTCATATAATGTGTATGAGTATACTGGTATATTAAAACATCTTGTTCATTCAACACATTTGCTTATTTCAACCTATAAGTTGTAAAGTCATTTATAATTCTTTAGTCTTTACTTTATTCAGAGTGAACAATGCAGGAGTCTCGCTTCTTCTCTACACTTCCGTTCATCTCCAAGATCTTGGAAAAGGTTGTGGCTAAACAACTCACAGCTTCTCTTGATGAACATAACATCTATGATAGCTTCCAGTCAGGTTTTCGTAGAGCTCATTCTACTGAACAGCTCTTCTTAGGGTCTCTAATGACCTTCTGACTCACAGTGATGCAGGGGACTGTTCTGTTTTGGTCCTGCTGGACCTGACTGCAGCCTTTGACACTGTTGACCATCACCTGCTACTGGAGAGGCTGAGAGACTGGGTAGGCCTATCAGGATCTGCTCTGTAGTGGTTCTGCTCTTATCTTTCTGAGCGCTTCTTTTCTGTGGCCGTCTCCAAGTTTAGGTCCTCCACCACCTCTCTTACCCATGGTGTCCCACAAGGTTCTGTGCTGGGGCCTCTGCTCTTCCTCCTCTATCTGCTTCCTCTTCAGCACATCCTGAGCTCCTTCAAAGGAATCTCCTACCATCTTTATGCAGATGACATCCAACTGTACATCTCCTTTAAGCCCCATGAGATGTCTAAGCTGCAGCTGTTACACACCTGCTTAGACTCTATCAAAACCTGGATGGCTGGGAGCTTTCTTCAGCTGAATGAAGATAAGACTGAGATCCTCATCTGTGCCTCAGACAAGCTGGTTCCCAAAGTCAGAGACTCTCTTGGTCAGCTTGCTTCCCACACCAAACCTTCTGTCAGGAATCTTGGTGTGACCTTTGACCCAGCTCTCACCCTGGATTCTCATGTCAGTTCTCTTGTTCGCTCTTCCTTCTTCCATCTCAGGAACATTGCTAAGCTGAGTCCCATTCTGTCTCGCTCTGAACTTGAGACAGTTCTCCACTCCTTCATCTCCTCACGCTTAGACTACTGCAACTCTCTTCACGTGTCTGAGCAGAACCTCCCTGAACCGTCAGCAGGTGGTTCAGAATGCCTGTGCTCGGCTTCTGACCAAGTCCTCCAAACACACCCACATCACCCCACTTCTCCTCCAGCTTCACTGGCTGCCAGTCAACTTCAGGGTTCATTTCAAGATCCTGGTTCTTTTCTATAGGACCTTACATGGACAAGCACCATCTTACATTGGTGATCTTCTTAGTCCCTACACCCCCAGCAGGTCCCTGAGGTCCAGTGATCAAAGCCTACTGGTTGTGCAGCACCAGGCTAAAGACCAAAGGTGACAGATCATTTGCTGCTGTGGCCCCCAGACTCTGGAACTCTCTCCCCCTGAGCCTGAGATCAGTGGACTCAGTGGTCTCCTTTAAAAAGCAGCTGAAGACTCACTTGTTCAAGCTGGCTTTTGTATGACCTTCTTCACCACTCTCTCTTTATTCTGCTCTCCCCACCTATTCCACCTTCCTCAGGATCCACTGATTTCCCTCTTTCCTATTCACTCTCTCTCTCTTTCTTAACATTTTTTAAATCACAATTGTCTATTTTTGCTCATTTTAAATATATTGTTAAACATTTTCGAAATGCTTTTACAGTTTTACATTTTTTGTTTTTGTGAAGCGCCTTGTGATTTTTATCTTGAGAGGCGCTATAGAAATGATATTTTCTTCTTCTTGTTGGGCCAGACAGGTCTACCATTGTGCCCTTTTCTTGCATTACAAAAAAGGATTAGAACTCTAAAGGTAAATGAGTAGAATGGGGGAATAAATCTTAGTAGTAAGGTTAAAGAGTGAACTGGGATTTACCCAGTCCCCCAACAGACTGCCTTAATGTGAATAATTTTAACGTTTCTGGCTTCGTCAAAGGTTTGAGGCAATGGTTGAGCACGATTGCACTTGTTAGGAAGGAAGAGAAAGACGAGGGTGGGGTGATCAGAGAGAGAGAGGTGGTTTTGGTGACATGGCAGAGGGCCAAAGTTGGTGACAGCTGACTAATGACTTTCACTGAGGGTGTCAGCCTCAGATTTATGTCCCCCACCCTTCACCTGGATCCACTCTCAGTATTTTAAAAGCTAGAGTTATTAATGAACTAGGGGCGCGTATATATCTTCAGAGGTTTAAGGCTGGAAATATGTTCCCAAATCAAATATGAACATCTAGTGAGTAAATAAAACACGGGGCAAACTACAAGCTCCAGACGATGATCATCAAAAGACACCAAAACCACAAATATAAACAAAATCACACTCAAGAAAGCATTCATGTATGCCTTTTACCACCTTTAACTGCAAAGAGGAGGTGGTGTAGAGATTGTCCTGACCTTTATAGGATCAGAACGTATACGAAGTGTCATCAAGGGACCGCTTCTCTCCAAAAGTGTTATCCAAGGACAGAAACTAAATCCAAGTAAAAGCTACGTAGAAGGCACCATTTGGTAGGAAGATTAACATTTTATGGTAGTTTCTTTTGCAAGGCCTAGAGGCTGTCACAGTGGTTTGAGCTTAATACCAGTGGGTTTTTTCTGACATGCTAGTGCCAACAAAGACCTGCTTTCATTTCTCACATTTCTTTCTCACAAATAATTCTCCCAGCATAACAAATGCAATATCTACAAGCCAAAGACATTATCTTTAAAATATTATAAGGACAATATTCTTTGGAAGTTAAAAGTCCATTGGACAAGTTAAGGTTATGTTTATGTTTATTTATTTAGGAGACGCTTTTATCCAAAGCGATCTACAATTTATAACCTATAGGACATGCTGTGATCTGTGGGGGAAACCGGAGTACCCGGAGGAAACCCACGCATGCATGGGGAGAACACGCAACTCCACGCAGAAAGGCCGCAGCCGAGCCGAGTTTCGAACCTGCAACCTTCGTGCTGCGAGGCAACAGTGCTAACCACTGCACCACCATGCAGCCCAGGTTAAAGGAGTAAAAGTAACTTAATTACAGATTAGGTTAAATACCTGACTTTACAATAAGGGCCCCTTTATTAATGTTACTTAGAGCATTTTTAGGCCTTAATAAATTATTTATTAAAGTATTAACAATTGCTTAACCATATCATGCAACGCATTACTAAGCAGATACCCCCCCCCACCCTTAATGCTAACCTTAAGGACACTAAATAGCTAACAATATCGAGAACATTGATAAAGGGACCCTTTGTTCATTAATGCTTAAAGGTACAGCAATCGATGTTTCTGAATTTCATGAAAGACCCGCCCGCTCCACGTTGCGCAACACTCTCTCAGCGCCTGTTTACAAGTAGCTGCTGTTGTGTTACCTGGTCTCCTTATGCCTTCTGTAGGTTATCTACTAGGTAATTAAACACTGAGACACAGCTGTTTAGGTCCAGCGAACTTTTACTTTCAGCCTCAACTCTTCAACTCCAACAGTAACACCCGTGACACTAGTGTCCCCTTGTGATCACCATCATAACAGCATGTGCATTACAGTACAATACACCACAGCTGCCGGCTGTAATGTGTAATAAGAGGCTCTTAAAATAGCATGCAGAACGTTAGCGTACCTCCCGAGCAGAAAACCGGCAACAGCGGCGTCTGTGGGGAGCAGACTGGACCATGTTAGCCTCTTCCTGATTTCCACGAGAGTGCGGGGGTGCACAGAGTACGCATGCGCAGGAAGTGAAAACTAACCCAGAAATTGACATTTTTGAAGACCAATGGTTGACGTGATCCACCCGGAAGAAAAACATCGATTGCTATACCTTTAATACTGCACTTAGTGACATTGATAAAGGGACCCTTATGGTAAAGCTTTACCAAAATATCCCTCATTTTGTGGTGGAATGAAGGAGTTCCTAATATCCAAATTTACAAATCCATTTCCACACTATTCCAAGTAAAATAATCTTGTTACTTTTCCTGGTATTTTACTGCGGTAGCTTTTGTTCTTGTCACAATGTCTCTAAATGAATAATTCCCAAAGAGAATACGAAAACGAGTCCACTGCCACACAAACCACTGGTCCAAATCTACTTGAAATGTACCTCAACAATTCGTCACATTACAGTTGAACACATTTGCATAATGTAGGTCTAGTGGCTAGTTTGACAAACTTTAAAGAGAGTAGTTGGTACTTTTAGACCCAAATGTTCTTGGGGCTGCTGAAGTTAATGGTGCCTGCTGAGCACCACAGAGGTCTGTCTGTCTGTCTTTATAAATGGTAAATGGCCTGTATTAGAATTAGAGCCTCCTAGAATCCTGGAACCTCCCAAGGCGCTTTACAACACAATCAATCATTCATTCATTCACACACACACATTCACACGCTGCTGATGATGAGCTGCATCGTAGCCACAGCTGCCTTGGGGCACACTGACAGAGGCGAGTCTGCCGTGCACAGGCACCACTGGTCCCTCTGACCACCACCATCAGGCAAGGTGGGTTAAGTGTCTTGCCCAAGGACACAACGACAGCGACAGAATGAGCGGAGTTCCAACCTGCAACCTTCCGATTACGGAATTATCTGTCTATCTATCATATATTTGTGTGTGGGGGGGTATTTTGTTAATGCTGGGTATCACAACAACTTATCACTGTACTGTTTTGCCAAATGGTCCCTGTTGTGCTGGCAGATGATCAACTCTGTTATAGGAGCTTAAAATAGACACCAAAGGCAAAGGTCTGTGAACTACTGTATCTGCAGAAAAGAACTGAATATTGCATCCATTTGTATAAAGAACTGTACCCGCTTTACCGCCACATGACCTGGAACCGTTTTGATCTACGTTATTTTAAGCTGGACAATCAGCCATTCTTTAAATTTTAGGTTTTTTTTTTTTTTTTTTTGGTATTTGTTCACTTGGTGATTTTCAGTGCAAAAACCAAGGCCAAATCACATCAAACAAGCTAGGTTTTGAACACAAACACGGCCATGGAACACTGACCCCATCTCGTTGGGTTTCCTGGATCCCTGCATCTACCCTAACCCTAGGAAACAAGATAGCGCTAAACAATTCACAGTTTTCTAGGTCTAAACGTCTCTTGTTTTCCGTGACTTCAAATGATGTTTTTCTTTTTGGGATTCTGGTAGTTTGTCCCAATATTGAAGTGGTAGCAGCTGGTTGTTTCTCCTTCTCTGATATGACTGAGCTGAGAACCTCTCACACCAGTGGTGTTCTGTGGTAAAATACAGGACTGCATAATGAATGGAGGACCAAGGATAGAGTGGATTTGCGGTGGTTCGGTGAAACCGACAACTGGATGGTCCAATGATTGCTTTCAATTCAAAATGTGTTATTTTCTAGACAAATATGAGAGAACCTTTTTCTTTTCCTTATTTTTCTTCTTCACAATATATTCATAGATATGTTCAAATGTTTCAAGAGGCATGAAAAAAATGTTTTATGCAAATTTGTTTTCTAAATTAGCCATTGTAGCTTTAAATTCAAAATGATTACCTTTGCCACCTTTATTCGTAGAGATCAAAAGTAAAATAATAAATGTGTTAAAGGTAATTGTTAAATGGCTTTTTAGCAATGTATGCCTACTTTAACCCAGTGTTTACCAACCCTGGTCCTCAGGGCACACTGTCCTACACGTTTTCCTTGTCTGCTTCAGTGCACCTGATTTACATCAAGTGCTGCAGATGCCTGTTAATCATTGATTCATTTTAGCGGGTGTGTGGCAGCAGTGAAAAATCAAAAGGGCAACATGGAAATCATACAGGACAGTGTGCCTTGAGGACCAAGTTTGGGAAACACTGCTTTAACTAGCAAATGTTGTGTGTGCATGTCGCTGTGACGTTTATTTGCTTAAGTGCTTGTTGGTTTGACTAGAAAGTTTTACTTGTCTACAGGCAGTTGTTTCAGTTCCTTCAAAAACAGACAACATCTTAGAATGCTGAGGATTCTCAACTAATCATAAGTGTTGCGTGCACCACTGTGACCGTAAAGGTTCCTGATAGTTTAAAAATGATACCTCCCTACCAGGGCCTTTTTTGAGGTAACTATGTACCCAGATAAACCTTTTTGAGTCCTGGTCCCTGCAATACACTAGCAAGGCACCTTGGGAACCTTTCCAGAGAACCAGGGTTATTTTTAGGGGCCATCTTTAACCCTTGTCTTTTCACTAGAGGAACTAGGGCCAAAACAGGCCACCAGGGTGGAATCCTTTGGTCTATTTCCCTCAAACAGGAAGCTAGAGAGCACTCGGCGCATGAACTATTTTATGGAAAAACACCATTTTCCTAGAGGCACATCAGCCTCTGCCTCGTGCACATTTGCAATTTTCCAAAAATACTTAAGCTAATTGCATATCTTATTTGCCTAATCTACCCTGTGCCCCAGATCTGAGTGGAAATTCAATAAACCAATGTTAATAAACGATCGTCTAAATTAGATACCAAGGCAAAAACCCTCTTGGTTGTATAGTAGAAAGATTCTAATAAAGCATAACCCAAATTATTTTCTAGTATTCTGACTTTTGATACATCTGAAGTGACTGGAGTGATTTGGGTGGCAAAGTGATTCAAATGGCCAAAAAAAAAAAAAAAGTAAAAATTTTAAAATGGCAAAGGTGTTTTCTGCTCCTTGAGAGCTACACAAGAAACCACGTTACTCAATATTTTTAAATAGAATGAGCCGAACATCTTGAGTCAACCGAGCAACTGACAGTTTGACCTTTTTGAGTAAAATAAGGGAAATAAATCAAAGCTGAAGCAATAGGTCACAAAGTCACCGTAAAAGTACCTCACCTTAACACTTCATGAGGTCACATCAATCCATTTGGCAGCTCAGTTTGGCTAGTTCAAATGTTGCCTCACTTTTTCCATTACCTGAAACACCCATGCTGACTGGATGGTGTCTTTACACATCGCCTAGCAAAATCAATGAGGGACAGAAACTGGTAAATAAATAGAGCTTTAGTGGTTTTTACATCCCTCAACTGGATCCATTGCAAAGCATTCACACTTGGGCACATTATAAAACAAATGGGAAGTATCTGTCAAGATAAGACAAACATTCAGTTTGCATATGGTGATGGAGTTACTGGGTGGTTGGCTGTTGAGGTGCCTTTGAGGATGTATTTAGAGACCTTTACATGTCACACTTAGAAGATTATTTTAATCCAGATAGCTGCACCCTAAGCAGTGTGGAGTGTGAGTTAGTAAGAAGGGAAGTACTGGGAAGAGAGAGGAGGGGGGTGTTGGCGACGACATGATGAGTCAATTATCCGAACTCCGTGTGCGTCTGCATGTACCAAGTGGCTGCTCCGTCGAGCCTTCCCTCGCTGATGGCCTGTGTTTTCTGCACAGGTTAAATGCCAAAATGGTAATCAAAGCGGAATGGTCTCATCGCCAGCCTAATCCAGACTGGCACCAAGAAGCAAGCAATCTAAATGTTTTTACTTGGTGATCATCAATCGCACAGAGCCCTGGAAAGAGACACACATATTTACCCTGACAGATTCATTCATACAGGAAGATTAAATGTGATGCCTTCACAAGCATGCACTCACACACACACACACACCACTGCCCCACACCAATTTGCGAACATTTCCACAGAGTGATTATCAAGCACATAAGGACATTTGAGTGTAGGGAACTGGAGAGCCCAGCCGGTTTGTGAGTGTTTGGCAAGCAAGGTAGGGGAGCCATGATTATAGTCTGAGAGCGATTTCGCCATCGACCCCCAGATGGCTAATTGAGAAAGGTTTAATGCCACCATCGTTTGTAAAAAGATGGAAAAATATAACCCTCAGGGTTTTGAACAAAGGGCATAATTTGCTGCTTTATATTTGAATCGTTTTGAAATTCAGATCCTTTACTGAGGGGAAAAATACCAACATGACAATGACTTATAAAATTTAATAACCAGATAATGTTTAATCAACTGAAAGATGAGCAATAATATTTTTGTAATAAAGATGGATGGGTAGGGTTGAGCTTTTAGAGAGAATATAATTCACATAAATCTAATTTCCAATGTTTTCTTTGGATGAGTCAGAACCTAGTTTAAAACCATGGTTCTTAATGAAAAGGTGGAATGTTCCTTGGGTTTGGGTCTCTTGGGGTCTTGATCATGTGCAATGAACTAATAAAGTGTGCAACAGCTGCAGCTTAGACATCTTGTTTGGCTTAAAGGAGATGTACATTTGAATGTCATCTGCATAAAGATGGTGTGGGAGATTCATTTAAAAGAGCTCAAAATGTGCTGGAGCAGGAAGAGATAAAGGAAGAACAAGAGATGCCCCCAAACAGAACCTTGTGGAGCATCATGAGCGAGGGGGTATAGTAGCAGACCATTTAAGTTCCATTCCTGTAACATGAGAGCTGCAGGTTTGTGCCTTGCTCAGACTGTCGCTGTAGTTGTGTCCTTGGGCAAGATGCTCTACAAGGTACCAGGACTTTAGATGATGCTGTGTAAATACAAGCCAACAATTTTAAGGAGTGAGTGAAGAATACGCTAAGAGAAGTTAAAAACTCTGAAATCTTCTGGTCCATTTACATTCCATCTTTCACTAAGAAATGTGATTGAATTTGTGACCCACAGAAGAAGATCTTTGATACAAGACCTTCTTTCATAGGTTGGCCACCTTCAACCATGTACATTAAAATCCAAGGTGAGCTTGGAGTTTATGTTTATTCACTTAGCAGGCGCTTTTATCCAAAGTGACTTACAATTTATAACCTGTAGGGCATGTTGTGATCTGTGGGGGAAACCGGAGTACCCGGAGGAAACCCACACATGCATGGGGAGAACACGCAACTCCACGCAGAAAGGCCACAGCCGAGTTTCGAATATGCGACCTTCGTGCTGCGAGGCATTAGTGCTAACCACTGCGCCGCCATGGAGTAAAGTCATAGCTCCTCCTCTAAAGGAGTCGTTTGAGTTGTTTTAAATATTTGATATCCCGCTGTTATCAGGCCTCAGGGCAAACCATAACTCTGAAGCACAACATATTCTCTCTGAACTGCAGAAACATGGGAATCGCCAACTGGAAACTGTTATTGACCCTTTGCACCAATGTCACCTATTCACATGGATCCACCATACTGGACGGCAAAAGCATGTAAACAGTGAGCGACACAAGTACTAAACAAAGTAAAACAGTAAAACCTGAAATTGTTTTTGCAAGCTTTAGCATTCCTTCAACTAGTTCAAGGTCAGTTCAGTCATCAGAAGAAGTAGCGCACCTATGCCGCATGTTAACTAGCTTACAAACGTTAGCTTAAGTTCTCTCTGCAGCTGTTTACCGATGTAAACAAGTTGATTTGCCAAGAACCAGAGCTCATGTGTTAAGTTACTGTGAGGACAGTATTGCAACGTGCACTAGGGTGCAACGATGAACCAGGGTTGACAGCTCAGGATGGAAAAGAAGGCTGCTTTCAGGAATGGAGAAAGCACCGGCTACAAAGAGACAGGTTCAGCAAAGCGGTGAAAAGTGCTAAATTTCTGTACTCTGATAAACTCCAAGAACCTTTGTCAGCTAACAACTGGACTTCTGTATGGAAAGGGCTTAGGCCAGAGGTCGGCAACCTGCGACTCTTTCATCCATCTGATGCTGTCATGACTCCCTGTCTTTCATCCTCCTCTGCCTCTGCTGCCACCTCATCAAGCCCTCAGCCACTTAATTCATCTCACCTGTCCTTGTCATCACCTCATTACACACACCTGCTCCCCCTGCTATATATTCACCAGCCAGCCACCGGTTCACTGCCAGATTATTGAACGCTCCTTGCTAGTAAATCTTCCAGCCATTCACCTTGCCTGATCTCAGCCTCCGGACCTCATTTTCTCGCCTGACCCCTGCCTTGAACTCTGCCTGCCACCACGACCCACGCCTGTCCTCTACCTCGTCTCCAGCCTGTTCCCTGTACCTGCTCGTCCTGATCTGGTTTTTACCCACGCCTCCTCTCCGACTCTGTCTCCTGCCTCGCCCTCTTCGGTAACGTCACATCTAATAAAGACTTTTTATTTAACTTTTTACTGTGTTTGATGTCATCACGGGTCTTCCAAGTTCTGAACGTGACAGAAAAATCTGGCCAAAACTTAGACCCGACGCCGACACAGTACTTTGGAGTTTAGCCAACTTTCCATCTGACCTGTCATGGACCCAGCAGAATCCTGGACTACACCAACAACACTCCACTACAGGTACTGTGGAGACCCAGAGACTTGCCAAACTTCAAACATCGAACTATCGAAGCCTGCGCTCATTACTTGGACCTGGCTTCCTCGGAGCATGACAAAGTCTCCTTCATGTCGAACTTGGGTGGTAGCGCCCTGGTGTGGGCCATGGACTATCTCTCAGTACGTCCATCTAGATTGGTGTCCTTCTGGGAGTTTGCCAGGCATCTGCAGGAGACCTTTGGCCTTGGCTCATCTCCTGTTCATGCCTCCGACTCCACACCCCCGGGACACCCAAGTCACCTTGTCCATATCTACTCTGTCGGTCCTGAGTCATCATTACTCTCCTGTTCCCATCAGATCCAGTTTCCTCTCCTCTTCCCCTGTTCCTGTTGACACCATCTCAACCTCCACACAACGACGATGCTGTAACCGTCGCCAGCAACCTCCGTCCAAGCACCACCTGCCCGCTCCACATCCAGGTCCCGCGGTGGTCCCAGAGGACACTCCACAACCAGTTCTGGGGGTGGTCCCAGAGGACGCATTACACCCTGTTCCAGCGGTGGTCCCGGAGGTTGCACCGCACCCTGTTCCAGCGGTGGTCCTTTAGGTCACACCGCACCCTATTCCAGCGGTGGTCCCAGAGGTCGCACTGCATCCAGGCCCAGCGGTGGTTCCAGAGGACGCTTCGCATCCCGTTCTGGTGGTGATCCCAGAGGACGCTCCGCATCCAGTTCCGGTGGTAGTCCCAGAGGACGCTCCACATCCAGTTCCCGTGGTGGTTCCGGAGGTCTCACCGCATCCTGTCCCAGCGGTGGTCCCGGAGGTCGCATCACACCCTGTCCCAGCGGTAGTCCCGGAGGTCGCACCACATCCAGTCCAGCGGTAGTCCCGGAGGTTGCACCGCATCCAGTCCAGCCTGTCCAAGAGGCTCCGGTCCAGCCTGTCCAAGAGGCTCCCCCTGCAGTGGCTACGCCTCCAGTTGAGTCAGCTCCGCCTGTCCAAGAGGCTCCCCCTGCAGCGACTCCGCCTCCGGTCGAGTCAGCTCCGCCTGCCCAAGAGGCTTCCCCTGCAACGGCTCCGCCTCCGGTCGAGTCAGCTCCGCCTGTCCAAGAGGCTTCGCCTGCAGCGGCTCCGCCCCCGGTCGAGTCAGCTCTGCCTGTCCAAGAGGCTTCCCCTGCAGCGGCTCAGCCTCCAGTCAAGACAGCTCCGCCTGTCCAAGAGTCTTTGTCTCGTCAGCCTGCAGAGTCCATGTCTTTGTCTCGTCAGCCTGCAGAGTCCACGTCTTTGTCTCGTCAGCCTGCAGAGTCCACATCTTCGTCTCGTCAGCCTTCAGAGTCCACGTCTTCGTCCCCTCGTCAGCCTGCAGAGTCCACGTCTTTGTCTCGTCAGCCTGCAGAGTCCACATCTTCGTCTCGTCAGCCTTCAGAGTCCACGTCTTCGTCCCCTCGTCAGCCTTCAGAGTCCACGTCTTTGTCCCCTCGTCAGCCTGCAGAGTCCACGTCTTTGTTTCATCAGCCTGCAGAGTCCACGTCTTCGTCCCCTCGTCAGCCTGCAAAGTCCACGTCTTCGTCCCCTCGTCAGCCTGCAAAGTCCACGTCTTCGTCCCCTCATCAGCCTCCAGAGTCTTCGTCCCCTCGTCAGCCTTCAGAGTCTTCGTCCCCTCGTCAGCCTCCAGAGTCTACGTCCCTTCCTCAGTCTCCAGAGTCTATGTCCCTTCCTGTGTCTCCAGAGTCTACGTCCCCGCCTATGTCTCCGTCCCCTCTGACTCCAGGTTGGTCATCGGCAGCCATCACCGCCAGTCTGGTTCTCGCCCATCGCCGCTGGCCCCCAAGACTCCCGCAGTCTTGGCTCCTGGTTCCCTGTTGCCGGCCTCCTGCAGTCCCGGCTCCTGGTTCCCCGTCGCCGGCCCTACAGACTCCAGTAGTCCCGGCTCCTGGTTCCCCGTCACCGGCCTCCCTGACTCCCGTAGTCCTGGCTCCTGGTTCCCCATCGCCGGCCCCCAGACTCCTCTGGCCCTCCTTCCTGGTCCCCCTCCTCCTGCCCTGCTCTTTTCCAAGCCCCTCTCTACATCTTCAGCTCGCTGTCCACCATTAAATCTAAAGTTTGGCTTCACTTCACTAAATGTGATAGGTGACTGGGTGATCACGGCAACATCAACAACAATCTAAGTGAGGCATAATCATCCTAATTTGCCCCAGCGAGTAAATAAGCCATTTAAGGTAACGTTAGCTTTATATTTTAGCGCCTGTTGCAAGTAGCTAATGGTGCGTTCGCTTCCTCCTTGGAACTTGAATATTCCGACTAGGAAAAATTCAGAATAGAAAAATCAACTGTTTTAAAATGAACGGCAAAAGGAGTGAAGATACACAGTGAATTTAGTTCACAGCAAAGATGTTTGCTTCAGTTTAATTGGCAGTTTATAAAACTACGAGGACCCACCATCACAGTTTGTCCAGAGCTAAAGGAGAGGAATAGGACATGGAGCTGACCGGTGCAAAAACATATTAGTTCTTCATTTTGACTTTGAATCAGAAATGATGCCTCATGCATAAAGTGATTATTATCAGGTTTTCTTCACAAATCTGCCCACACATAGATACATTCAAGGCTTCTTTGAAGCAGCGTATCTCATCTTTGGCCCCGTTCTGAGCCTAGTTACAATAAGCTGAAACCATCTCAGCTGTTTGCTTCAATCACTAAAACCTACATTTCCTTGTGTGTTTCTTGGTTTTGAGTACTTTTTGCCTTTGGGGGATTGAAAGAATGTAAAATTACAGTTGTGTGAAATTCCCTTTTAGATTTCTTCTCAGAATATACAAATTGGCAGGAAATGTATTGTCAAATCGACATTTGGCTAAGTTAAACAAACATCTCCAACTCCCTAAATAAGCTCAATATACACCTATGCTGTATTTTTTTGTTAGTTAAGCTACTCCACCGTCTTCTGTATTGCTTCAGCTGACCTCTGATTACAATTGCTGATATACCGTGAGACGGGTCAACGGTCAGCAGTTGCAATTTACTCCCTTGTAAATAACTTTTTGCTGCCTGTTATATTTTTGTTTCCGACTTGCCAGGTTACCTCAAGGCTTTTCTCCGATCTTCCCAGATTCAGTGGCAAGGACCTCAACGTGGTAACAAATGAAAGGGCACTGCAAGCCACTGAAGCTCCGGGCTTCTGTTTATTGAGAGTTAATACCACATTTTTCTTTTTGGTTACTTCCAGAAGGTGTTACACACCCGCTGACTACACACAGCTGTGACTAACAAGAGCTCTAAATAAACATCTATAAAAACAGTTCAAAATATAATAATAATAATAGCCATGCTAATCAATTAGAAATGCTGAATGGTGCCACAAATATACCACAAGGCAAATGATCACCTCAGCATCGGTATTTTTGGGCAACATTCGGTATCTCTAATTGGGTGGACTATTAAATGCACCATCCCTGGCATGATTTCATAGACTTTTAAGAGCAACAGATCCAAAAGCTCCTTTTTCCCAATAACTGATGCACACACAGAAGAATGTTCAGCTTGTTTGGACAAGCTGCTCGTCATTTAACAAGATAGCCTAGATATCGCGAGTCTTCTCACCTGCCCTTTGACTGTGATAGAGCGCCAAAAGTATCTGCATGACCTGCTTTACTTTTTATTTTTATACTTTTAAAGTTTTCAACTGAACTTTGAGATTGTGAGGACACAACAAACTCTTTATGTTCTACCCTCTATTTCAAGGCTGTTAGTCCTTATTTGGAACCATAACATGGGTTCTGATTGTTGGAATATCGTCACAGTAAGTATACAAAAAATATGTATAAATCTACAGTCTAGAGGCTCTTTTATGCAATGTCAGGAATGCAGTACTGTCAAGTACACAGGTGGCAGGATGAGCTTGTAGGCGGTTCCGATGGGAAACAGGCTTCAACACAAGCGGTTGTTTTCCGCTTGGTCCTAGTGCTCAACCAGAATCTATTTATTATAGTGTAATATTCTATTTGGAGAGTAAAAAGTATAGGGGACAAAAATTGACTTTGGAAAAAGTGTGTGTGTGTGTGTGTGTGGGGGGGGGGGGGGGCATGTCGTCAATGACAGTAGGTTGCACCAGGAGATGGGTTTGATTTATACTCTATTCAACAGGGTTTCCTTGATGCCTGCAACAACTCTGGAACTATGTGGAGAGCAAATGTGTTTGAAATGTATTAAAAACATCCTTGCAAATACAATATGCAATACCTTTGTCGCCAACATTAGTGTTTGTTGTTATCCTCAAGGGCAACCTGCTGGCTTCAATATCACTTGTAAGTCGCTTTGGACAAAAGCGACTGCTAAACTCATAAACATAAACAGTAGCAGCCCAACGAGTTAGCTTAAATGAGAACTATGAAGGGACCACAATAAGATGTTCCATAGTGACATATACCTAAAGGGAAAAGGCTCCCTCAGGATTACTACAGCCAATGTACCCAAGACCTTGCCAAGACATGTCGTTTAGATTTCTAGTGTTCACAAGACAGTTATGTCTAAGCTTTTTCTTTAAGACCAGGTCACAACTTGGTTAGATCTTCCCTCTCCAGGGTTTTCTTAAAATTTTTGAGCTTCTTGACTTGAAAATCCTAAAATAAAGAGGGCACTTGGGTTCTACACGGTCTTGCAATTTCATGGAAGGGAGTTCATAACTTTGGCAAAAGCTTTGATACTTTGAAAAGTTTCTCAAGACAACTGCGATTGGTCGATTGATCCACTTATTACGTCATTCCTTTTCACTTTCCCTTTCCTCACATTTTTTCATCATAATTTAAACTTTTCCCCATTTTATAGATATTTTTTAACATTTTAAAATGTAAAATTTTTGTCCTCGTGAAACACCTCGTGATTTTTTATCTTCACAGGCGCTATGTAAATGATTGATTCTTCTTCTAATGGTTGCAGCCAAGAAAAAGCCCTGACTTTAATTCAGTTGTCTAATGGTGGGGCCTTGACTTAAAACGAGGACACAATCTTGGTTTTTAAGGGTTACTATTGTGTTATTTTTAAAAGTTTCCCTTCTCCAACATGTCTTCTTTCTAGGTGTAATTATCACTTTCAGAAAGTCTACAACTTTGAGATGGAGGACGGTGGCCTTTGAGGACCAGAATGGGCCACCACATTTAAGAATGTGTATGGTTTTTCTCAGGGTTTTAGTCAGTTCATGTGTAATGGTCAGCCATTTCTGCATTTAAATATATATACAAACAGCTAAATGCAAAAATTAGGAACCCCTTAGTCGTGCAAGTAAAAAAGACACTTAAAAAAGTCTAAAACTTCAGGTATACACACATTTTTTATTTGAAGCAATTGTCTTTTCCCCAATGTTTTTGAGTTTTAAAATAGTAAGATTTGAATCAAGCAAATGTTTGATTAACCCAGATGGTAAGCGTTAAGTAACACCTTTCATGGTAGTCATTGCAGCTCCCTTACTTGGCATCGGTTTTCCAGATCATGTTCAGGAGATCTTCATTCTTTATGCCAAAGACTTCGTTTTGTGTGGGATTCTTTGATCGTCTTTTGTGCTTTGCTCTTTTGAGCTTTATCTTCAAAATGTCTTATGATGTTTACATTGGAGGGCTGCCAGTCCATTTTGATTACCGTGGTGTGTTTGGGAAGGACGCACCTACAATGTTAATTATACACGTTGTAGGTGTATAATTAAACCTTTTCTTTCTCCAGTCAGTCAAGAGTTTTTTGATCTAGTTGAAAAACAAACACTAACCCCCTTATGTGCCTTATAACAAATGCATTACAAAAATAAATGGTCCCACCTCACTCTAACCATGCTAATGGAACATTATACTGGTTCTTTTTCCCTCAATTTTGTAATGATTAATACACACGTAGCTCAAGGCTGCTGTGTGTATATCAGTTGTGTTTTTCAGACTACTAGGCAGCTTCACGATGACTGCTGATCGTTTGGACAAGGGTATAGGAGTCAGGCTATTTGCGAAGCTGTGAAATTTGCATTTCCTAACCTTTCCTAATGATCACTGTGAACAAGCAAAAGCCCTAAGATGCTTATTAAGGCCTGAGACTGCATCAGAACGTTGCCAGAAGCCTAAACCCTGTTTGAAAACTCAAATTTACACTCAATAGTCCTTTTGGTTTATTGATTCTAAAGTGGTACAAAAATGGTACATGTGCATCTTTCACCGCTGATCTCATTGAGTTTTGATAGGAAGTGACAGCTTGTCTCACAGTTTTGACCTCTGGATGAGCTGAAGTCCCTTTACCATCTCAGGGTGGGGAGTTCTTGCTACTTGTCCTCCATAGTCCTTCTGCATCACAAACTAGTTCTAAAGTTTCCTCGGGCTTTACGAGGCCAGACAGAGATAAAACTGTGTCTGCTGGAGTTAACGCTGTCCGTCTCCGAAAGAACCTCTGGTCCCATGAGTAAGGATGCTGACACACACTGAAAGGCATCCTCACATACGCTTCAGCCCGTATCAAACACACACATAAATATTCTGAAGGCATGAGTAAACTGGGCTGGAAGCATTAGGGAATGACCTTCTGTCCAAAGCTTGGTGCTCTTCTTCACAAAGGATCTGTGTCCAAAAGCCACAGCTGTCCTCCATTACACCCACATTTCTTCTTCAGGCTCCTTTGAGTGGAGCCAACTTTGACCCAGATCACTTCTTCTTTAAGTTTCTTTAGAGATATGTTGCGTAACACTTGTCTGCAGGGAAAAATTCACCCCCAAATAAAAGTCATATATTTGTCTTCTAAATTACAGTGATGCGAGTTGTCAAGTTTTTAAGTTGTTGGCCATAAATCGAGAGGGTGCTCGCTGCAGAACTACAAAGGCGGAGCTGCACCAGAGTCAGCCCCGCCCATTCACACAAACTCAGCCGAGCCCACTGACTTCTTCTGTTTTTGTTTTTTAAATTTTATCGCAAACTAACTTGACCCACATGAATTACGGCTGTTACTAGTTTACAAATGTTAATGCTATGTTCTATGCTCCAATCAAGCAAGATAAATATAACTTGCTACATGACAAAGCCTGAATATATCCCAAAAAAAAAAAGATTTCTTTTAGCAAATACCTGTCCACAACCACTCCAACAAAAGCGGCCTACAAGACCATTTAAGGATTGTTGCTGTTGTGTGGGCTCTGGTAGTCTAGTGGCAAGATTGTCCATCTTAAGTTTTGCTTTCCCCTCTGCTGATGTTGGTTCAACTCTCGGTGGGGTCAGCAGCAATCTATTTAGCCAGCTGAAACATTTAATTTGTTTATATTTTAGTTGTAATGTTTATTTTCCGCAAAATAATCATGTTTCTAAAAGTTCTTTGAATTTGGTCGTTCCTAAACAGCATTTTAGTTGAAACTCTGCTCACAAATGGACTCACACTGGCTAAATAAATAAATAAATAAATGAAAACAAACAAACACATTAGTCATTATATTTTAAACGGTATGCCAATAAATGGTTAAAAACATAGTACTGGCAAGTGTAGCTAGAAAGGAAGAAAAAAGTTTGCGCCGCTACCAGGAGGAGCACAGGTTGTAATATATTACATTAAAAGGATTACATTCTAGTGAGCTCTAACTTTTGCCATGGCCATTTCTGTGTTTTTCTTCTTTGTCGTCTTCTCCTCTATCTTCTTCTTCTCCAGGTGTTCTGTAGGCCACCTCCTTAATGTTTTATTGAGCTGTTTTGTGACGGTTGACAAACAACTTCTTGGTGCATTAGCCAGGGGCGGTGTTAGGGGGTGGCTTTTTGGGCTCAAGCCCAGGATGTTTTCTGAAAAGCCCTGAATCTAAATTTTACTATCGCAAGTGGAAAAAGACGTTTGTATACACACACACACACACACACACACACACACACACACACACACACACACACACACACACACACACACACACACACACACAGGTTCAGTTGTATGGTTTAGCAGTTTAGGATTCAAAAAAATTATTTAGTGTTTGTAACGGAATCAAAGTGATGTAACTAACCAAAGTTGTATTTTAATACAGTGTTAGTAGTTCACTTTTTATAAACAGAAGAATAGGCTGTTTTTATCATCAGGGAGTTTAATTAAACACTCTGTATTGACTTTGAGACAATAAAAGAGAGAGAGATGGGATCGTTGAGAATCTTTAATTTCTGAATTATAAATTCTAAACAATCTACCAGGACTACTCTGTGATGGATGAGAATGGATTCGGATGTTGTGTTGGTGCGTGTGTGTGAGTGTGTGTATCTGGTTCAGATTCTCTAGGATGACGTAATCGAATCTGGTCGTCTTTGTTATGACTAGGTATCACGAGGCTTATAAAGTGATGACATGAGCTGCTATTTTGCCGTGTACGTACCCAGTGGGGTCTCCCAAGTAGATCAGGAATTGCCAGGTCTGGAAACCTCGGATGTACGGTGGAGCTGTCGGTGCAGCGATCACAACGTTTCAAAGCCCGTCTGGAGGGTTGACCCCGGTACCGTTCAGCGGCGTCAGCAGGTGCTCTTATTTTGAAAGGACGTCGTCTGGTTGTTAAACGACGAAAATCTCCCGTTTCACAGTTCTTAGTTTAAAGAAAACGCATCCGGCCAGGCTGCGCTTGTCTTTAGGATGATGGTGAACAGAACTGAAGTCAAGATGGAACTGACTTAAAATGGCGTTGCCTTGTTTTATATCTCTGAATTGTTGATAAGTTTCAGTAAAGTAGATTGGACACTTGAAGTCAACACCAGATTCTCCTGCGGCAGCCGAAAGCTCTGATTGGTTGGAACAATGTGTCATGCATTTCTATGGAGATGAGGATCAGTATGTCTGCACCGTAGTCCTGGTTTCATTAAACATAATTCATGACATATTTATTTCGCAGATCATTCACTTGATTATTGTTGATCAACATCTGTTTTGCTTAATAATTTTAATCACAAATAAAGTACTTTGATTAGGTAAAGCTTCTTCTTCTCCTTCGGACTCTTCTCCTGGAATGTAAACAGTCTGAGGAACAACCCGACCTTGGTTTTTCTACACGGTGTTATTGTGCCCAGGGGCCAGCTGTATGGAGTTGAAAACCATGAACTTCATAACCTTACATATCCCCCCTTTTCAAGGTCAATGTGGTCCTTCAAGAGACCACTTGGTCGTTGAACCAACCCAAGTTATGAAGAATCTTGACAACAGAACCGCATGCGATCCCAAGGGAACAGCCATCTGTGGTGAGGTACGAACCCCACGCCGGAGAACAGTCTCGCATACTCCTCAGGAAGAACACAAGTCAGCAGGTTATTAATTATTCCCCATGGAAGCCATAAACGAAGCAACAGCAACTTCATATCCTCACGGGCAATAAAGCAAAGCAGGAGCAAATCTTGAACGTATCCACGAACAGGGTAGTGTTCCAATTAAAAATCGATTGTTGTAAGAGTACTTATCGTAATCCACAAAAAGGGAAGAGCGGGTGACAGTAAACCCAACGAATGAGGCGTCCCAGCAGCCACGCAGGAACCACAGTCGTCCAAGGCCAACGAGCCGGAGCACCACCCAGGAGTAGTTGATGCAGATGACGAGTCACGGATCCACCCCCAGGACGCAGGATCCTCACAAGCTCAGCAGAGGAGAGAGAGCACAGTGTAGGCACTTCAATGTAGACACGACAAAAGTGCATTTCATGTCATCAAAGAAATAAAAAAATAATAAAAACCTAACTCTATGAGTGCCTTTTGTACTATGTGTTAGTTTTAAGTGTAATTACCCATTAAGCGAAGAAATGGATGCAACCCTGACTGTGTAAGATGCAAAAAGGGATGATGCGAGAAGCAGAAAAGTGAAAGAAACCCTAACTGGTATCAGTGAATCCTCACTGTAAATACTTGTGTCAGGACAGGGGCAAAATTGGTTGTAGCCCCGCAGGATAAATCAAAGAATTGATGATCACAAACATAATTTTCACTGTAAAAATCAACTGGTCAAAGGTACTATAAAAAACAGAAATGTAAATCAGCACTAAAATGTAAATCAGTGGTTAGTAATCATGTTCATGTGAATGTACCCCTAAGGAATTGTGATTAGTAAAGATTAAAAAAAAAACAAAATTTTGGACAACAGTACTATGTGACCTAACCCACTCACTGTTACCTGGCCTTTCACCTGACTCCAGGAGCCCACAGCACGTCCATCTCAACCCACCTTAAGTCTGCACGTGACGTATAACAGGAAAGACAACCATGTACACTCACAAACAAACAAATTTGTGTAAGCAGAGACAGAAATCTGTGGAACCAACGGGACGTATTTACCACCCCCCTTTTGAAGTCGGTGGATTGTTGATGTTGGTATCGGCCAAATCTGTGGGACCCTTGTGCAGTTTGATATGGCCCCTGTGTACCCATTTGTAGACGGGCGCCATGTTTTTGTCGGCGATCATGATCTGATACACGACCGGAGAGATCTTATCTGTAACCAGGTATGGACCAGACCATCTGGGCCAAAGTTTCTTAGCCAGCTTCCCCGAGGTCGCATTATTGTTACCCGTTTCGGGAGCGAAAATGTAGTACCAGGCCTGGTCACCTACATCGAGTTCGGAAGGTGAGGCTTTCTTATCGTAAGAAGTTTTTCTGCCTTCAGCTGACTTTCCCAGAGATGCCTGTGCGAACGAGAATGCTGCCAGCAGGTGAGTTCGCAGGTTCTGGTCGTAGAAGTGGTCCATGACCTTCTCAATCTGTAACAGAAGTTCCGGGGGTCTACCCGGTGGCTTCGAGAGTGGTGGTGAGGTCGAAATCGCGTACCCCCGCGAAAGACACGCCACCGAAGGGCGTCCGCCTGTGTCAGGCCACGGTTTGCACGGCTTTGGCTCCCGCACACGTGCAAACAGTCGTCCGGACGCACCGCTGATTCCAGCGTCAAGGCGTTGGAGACAGTCCAACCCTAAGAGCATGGGCATCGGCATCTCCTCGGTGATGTACACGAGGTGTTTAAAGGACATGCCCCCTATCGAGATGTTGACCTCAGCCGTCGCAGCCGCGGGCGAGGGAGCGCCATAGAACTCGTCAAAATCCTTTGGGCCCGAAATGAGTGTGGGGGTTGAGATGTCCTCCCCCCTTTGTTCGCACATGCTGCTGTAAAGAGCTCCGCTGATGAGCGAGATGTCCGCTCCTGTGTCTAATAATGCGACACAGCGTCGTCGTTGATTTACAGTGACCTCCACTGCGGGCCTATCAGATCCCCTTCTCACGACCAGAGGTGCAAGCAAAATTTTCTCAGTCACGGCGGTGGTAGTAGTGGTACTGCGGTCGTCATCTGCGGGTTCATCGCCTAACATCGCCACGGACGGAACGACCGGTGAGGTGTCGTCGCTTTCCTTAGAGGTGTTGTTGTTTTCCTGTGAATCAGAACCTGTGAAAACATCAACCTGCAGCATTTCAGTCTCATTTTGTGGCTTCTCAGGCAAACCCGGACCTGCAGCCCGTGTCGCCTGAGAATCACGCATGAATTGTTTGACGTCCTCGCCGTCTTTCTGAAGAGCGCAAATCATGTTCATCATGTTAGTCATCATGGGAAGGAAAGTGTTTTGAATCGCTGCCTGAAGTTGGGCTTGAAATTGCATCGCTACCTCTGAGTCCATTTTCCAAAATAGTAAATAGTCCTTTTTTATTTTATTTATTAATTTACTCTTTAAATTTGCCTTCTAATTAGATGTTTATTTAGAAACAACCTTACCTGTAGATTTTTTTAAAAGAAGTAGTTACAAGGAAGCTTGGCTGGTGAATGATTATTTTGGGCAAAATTGTTCAATAATGCCAAAAAAAAAAAAAATATCATTGTCATTTGACCTGCCCAAGATGGCGGGTCGAGCTACGTGTCGGGCACCTAAGATGGCGGACCGCCGCGCATGCGTCGTCCGACACCCGGCTTCGATCCCCGTAGCCGAAACACGACTCTAAACACCGCAACGTGTTTTAGAACCGCCGCTAAGGATACCTTAAAGTACTCCGTACCGGAAGGTTTAGCGGATTAAAGGACGCAGTTCCGCTGCGTCGGAACGGCTAGAAAGCTCCGCGGGACGCGTTCCCGAGCCTTCACACCGAGAGTGGCTAGTTAGCTCGTCGGCTAATGCTAGCGAACGCCCTGTAGCGATCAGGGTCTCAAAATTGCCTCGATCAACCAACGTGCCTCTCGCTCCGTGATTGAAAGGGTCTTAAAAGTGTACGCAATCTGGATTCAGTACCGCTCTGCGGGTGTTCTCGGCTGACAGCGTTTACCGAGCAGTCAAGCAACGGCAGGTGCTAACGAGAATTCCGACTAAGAACAGCGCGAATCCTGCGCTCATCGAACGGAAATAAATTTCCGACGGAGTCTTCTGTCTCCGATTACACAAATGGACGCACACAGTGTCACAAACACCACGACAAACAATAAACAGACGGTTCCAATGCAATAAAACAGGAGAAATGTTTACCCTTAGATGTAGGCCTCAAAATGGCCACCAGCACACGTCAGCACTTAAGGTGTTTTGATGAAACAGCGCCTCCCGTCGGAGGGTGATGAATGTGCACCCCCCCTTTCTGAGAGCTGAATGAGGAAGCGCTCGCCTTTTTCTCTTTTCTCTAACACACAGACAGTGAACTAAAAATCCCAAATAAAATGTCTCAGAGTCGGCACAAAGTGTAATAAACTGTGCAGATATCAAGCTTGGCTCGCCATATTATGTAACGGAATCAAAGTGATGTAACTAACCAAAGTTGTATTTTAATACAGTGTTAGTAGTTCACTTTTTATAAACAGAAGAATAGGCTGTTTTTATCATCAGGGAGTTTAATTAAACACTCTGTATTGACTTTGAGACAATAAAAGAGAGAGAGATGGGATCGTTGAGAATCTTTAATTTCTGAATTATAAATTCTAAACAATCTACCAGGACTACTCTGTGATGGATGAGAATGGATTCGGATGTTGTGTTGGTGCGTGTGTGTGAGTGTGTGTATCTGGTTCAGATTCTCTAGGATGACGTAATCGAATCTGGTCGTCTTTGTTATGACTAGGTATCACGAGGCTTATAAAGTGATGACATGAGCCGCTATTTTGCCGTGTACGTACCCAGTGGGGTCTCCCAAGTAGATCAGGAATTGCCAGGTCTGGAAACCTCGGATGTACGGTGGAGCTGTCGGTGCAGCGATCACAACGTTTCAAAGCCCGTCTGGAGGGTTGACCCCGGTACCGTTCAGCGGCGTCAGCAGGTGCTCTTATTTTGAAAGGACGTCGTCTGGTTGTTAAACGACGAAAATCTCCCGTTTCACAGTTCTTAGTTTAAAGAAAACGCATCCGGCCAGGCTGTGCTTGTCTTTAGGATGATGGTGAACAGAACTGAAGTCAAGATGGAACTGACTTAAAATGGCGTTGCCTTGTTTTATATCTCTGAATTGTTGATAAGTTTCAGTAAAGTAGATTGGACACTTGAAGTCAACACCAGATTCTCCTGCGGCAGCCGAAAGCTCTGATTGGTTGGAACAATGTGTCATGCATTTCTATGGAGATGAGGATCAGTATGTCTGCACCGTAGTCCTGGTTTCATTAAACATAATTCATGACATATTTATTTCACAGATCATTCACTTGATTATTGTTGATCAACATCTGTTTTGCTTAATAATTTTAATCACAAATAAAGTACTTTGATTAGGTAAAGCTTCTTCTTCTCCTTCGGACTCTTCTCCTGGAATGTAAACAGTCTGAGGAACAACCCGACCTTGGTTTTTCTACACGGTGTTATTGTGCCCAGGGGCCAGCTGTATGGAGTTGAAAACCATGAACTTCATAACCTTACATGTTTATTCAAATCTATCGAAGGTACAAAAGCTTTTTTAATGAAACAAAGCCAAAGTTGTACGGTTCTGAAAGCATTATTGATTTTTTTCATTTTGAACCTGTAATTTTTCATCTGATAATGCTGCACTTTTTAAAATTCTTCTCATTCTTCTGATCTTCAGAGAAACGTTAAGAAAAATTATGCTTATTGTATGTTTTGTAAGATTTTATTAATCTCCCCTCTGAAGTAGCTTTTGAAACTTTGGATTTTAGCAAAGTCAATTGCTGTTATCCAATCTGAGGCAAGATGTCCAAATATCAGGAAATAAGATTTTAACCCTCTGATGCATGAATTATGAAATCTTTAACCATAATAAAAAAAAATTTCATTCATCTTTAGGTGTGAATGAAACAAATTTCAACAAATATTTTTGTACCATTTTGTTAATTTACAAATACTTTAGTACATGTCCATCTCAGTGGACAGCGTGCATTCTGAACATGAAATATGGTGGCTTGACTTGCTGAAGTCCAAATGGAGGGGCTCACATGTAATAAAGTCTTCAACAGCTGTGCTTAATAGCAAAAATAAATAAATAAATAACAATTTTGAGTACCAGTCCACTGTAGTGACCATTATGCATCAAAGGGTTAAATCAGGCAGTGTTGAGGTCTCCTCTGATGTGGCAGATTTATCCATGCTGATGCAGTCATTTCTGGACTTTTTTTGCTCTGAGTATGGCTTGCAAGGCATCAGTCCTACCAGAGACAATTGTATTGATTAAATGAGTTTCCTGCACCTTTAAATAATTCGCCTTCAAATTATTTCAAAACTCTAATGTGTATGCTAATTAGAAGCAAAGAGATCTTGAGGTCTTCCAATCACTGGACACCAATGACATCAAATCCATATCTCAGGCCTCGTTAAGTAAATGCAAAAACAGTGAACTGTCTGCGCGTGAGACCTTTCCTGAACAGGTCATTAAACAAGGAGATTAAAGTGTAAATAATTAGCATGTTTATTTTCTCCTAGCTTTTAGTAAACCTGTTGGATAGCCTGCCAAAAAAGGGATGTGAAACCTCTGACTACTGCTGAAAAAGGGTTGTTTTCAAGGGTCCAATTTCAAATCAGTAATATTAAGAAAGTGAATCTAGTGCTTAACTGGGACTCGTGCTAGAGTCTGTTCTTAGCAGGTTCTATAAAAAAGACAACAACCAATAACCATTTTGTTCTTCCACAATCATCACACTTTGAAGCCTCCTCTTTACATCTTTTAACAACGTCTGATCCACCTTCCTCTCTTGGACGTGCTCTGAGTTTCTGTAGAGTCACGGTGCAAAGAAACCGTTCAGCAACACGATTTGTTTTTCATTAATCCTGCAAACAGATGTCTTGTTTGCTGTCTTTAAATGGCATCAACCTTACTAGAGATATTAAAATAACCAACAGTTACAGAGACAACAAGCTTGTCAGTGCCTAGCTGAATTTTACAAATATCGAAGCTTAGTGGTGGTATAGTTCTGCATTCAATGAGGCAGAGTGACACGTCTAGGTTGGAACTTTTACCATTTTTCATCCGTGTGTTCCTATTTCAAGAACCAGAGCCTAAATGGATCACCTGGATAGAAATGCACACCCAGACAAATGGCCTATTTTAATCTGAAGCCCTCTAAGGTCCTAGAACCCCTCAAGGCACTTTACATCACAAAAATCATTCACCCTTTCACAGCCACATTCATACATTAGTGCTGATAAACTACGTTGTAGCCACAGCTGCCCTGGGGCACACTGAATAAGGCTAGGCTGCCACACAATCTTCTCAACAAGACCTAAAATACAACGTTATGTTTTCTGATGGTCCAGAGAAATTAAAGGTGTAATCTGTTAAATTTATGTCAAAATGGTCAAATTTGGTTACTGCGGCCCACTTTTTGAAGCAAAATGTTACTTTCTCACTACTGTTCTGTGAGTCATACACAGTGCGTTGATAAGTAAATAATACATTGTCTTTTCTGGTGTTATTTCTCTCAGGTGTTTTACGGTAGGGAGTACCTACTACACTTACTACACTTATCACAGAGCTTTGTGTCCAAGCACATTAACAGAGAGGCGAATGGAAGGTCAAGATGTGGTAGAAAAAAGCTGACTGGTCCAAGATTATGTGCTCTGATGAAAGTAAGTTTTACATTTCCTTTGGAAATCAAGGTTCCTGAGTCTGGAGGAAGAGAGAAGTACAGAATCCACATTGGTTGAGGTCCAATGTAAAGTTTCCACAGTCAGTGATGCTTTGGGGTGCATGTCATTTGCTGGTGTTGGTCCAAGGTCAACACAGCTGTCTACCAGGATGTTTTAGAGCATGGCTGCATGGTGGCGCAGTGGTTAGCACTGTTGCCTCGCAGCACGAAGGTTGCAGGTTCGAAACTCGGCTGCGGCCTTTCTGCGTGGAGTTGCGTGTTCTTCCCATGCATGCGTGGGTTTCCTCCGGGTACTCCGGTTTCCCCCACAGATCAAAACATGCCCTATAGGCTATAAATTGTAAGTCGCTTTGGATAAAAGTGTCTGCCAAATAAATAAACATAAACATAAGAGCACTTGCTTTCTGCTGATGACCAACTTTATGGAGATGCAGATTTCATTTTCATACAGGACTTGGTACCTGCACACAGTGTCAAAGACACCAGTACCCGGTTTAAGGGCCATGGTACCCCTGGATTGGCCAGCAAACTCTCCTGACCTTAATCCCATAGAAAATCTTTGGGGCATTGTGAAGAGAAAGATGCAAAATGCCAGACCAAACAATTCAGAAGTGCTTACATGGGCTCTCATAACACCTGAGCAGTGTCACAGACTGATGGACTCCATGCTGCAGTAATCTAGGCCAAAGGAGCCCCAATTAAATATTGACTGCTGTACATGCTCACACTTTTCATGTTCATTTTTCACCAATTTTTCTATTGGTGAAAATAGACAGAATTTGGAACTTTCTTTAGTTGTTAGTTTTAATCATCATTAACAGAAATAAACATTTGAAATATATCAATCTCTGTGTCATGAATGAATCTAATCATTTGAATTTTTGAATGGAATTACTGAAATAAATGAGCTTTGTCATGATATTCTAATTTGAATTAGAAAAGGGTGTCTTCTCCAGGTCAGGAATGAGGTCCTGCCTCAGGTAGAGGAGTTTAAGTATCTCGGGGTCTTGTTCATGGGTGAGGGGAAAATGGAGCTTGAGATCGATAGGCAGATTGGTGCTGCATCTGCAGTGATGCCTGTGTTGTACCGGTCTGTCGTGTTGAAGAGAGAGCTGAGCCGGAAGGCAAAGCTCTCGATTGACATGACCTTTGGGTGGTGATCAAAACAACAAGATTGCGCATACAAACAGCCTAAATTAGTTTTCTCCGCAGGGTGTCTGGGCTCTCCCTTAGAGATAGGGTGAGAAGCTCAGTCATCCGGGAGGGGCTCGGAGTAGACCCACTGCTCCTCCACGCCAAGAGGAGCCAGTTGAGGTGGCTCAGGCATCTGATTAGGGTGCCTCTTGTTTGCTTTCCTGGTGAGTTTTTCCAGTCACGTCCAACTGGGGTGAGACCCAAGGAAAGACCCAGGACATGCTGGAGGGACTATGTCTCTCAACTGGCCAGGGAACGCTTTGGGATTCCCCCGGAGTAGCTGGCCCAAGTTAGCCTGGCAAGCCAGACTAAAAAAAAATATTATTTAGTCTGGCAATGCTCCACTGATGGCTCTAGGTGGTGGGGCGGGTTCTGCTTTTGTCTTTCAAATGATCTCCGCAGGCTAGTGGACAATGAACAATGTGACGTACTCACCGCAAGTGATGTCATAAACAAGGCGGTCCGCTGTTGAAGAAGATGAAGATACATCATTTTTTCTAAAAATGAACTTAAGTACATCTGTCTGCTCCTGATTCTAATAAAGCCCAAGTCCAAAAAGTCCAAAACTGATGTAAAAGCAGTTCCAAACGAGCTGTCATCCCACCCACAAGAACAGTAGAGGGTCCTGATTGGCCCACAAAGCGCTGTGATTGGTTCACAAAACAGACAGAGCGCAATGATTGGCCCACCATTATGGACCAATCACAGTTCTCTGTGTTTGAAACCCCTCCAGCCGGCCGGAATGCTGCTAGAGGCTGCGGAGGTTCCAATGGAGCGTTTCTAGACCAAACTTTGCAAAGCAAGAATTTGGTCTAGTTCACCAGGCTATAGGCCCAAGTGGCTGGGTAGAGCGAGGTCTGGGCCTCTCGGCTTAGGCTACTGCCCCCACAACCCGATTTTGGATAAGTGGCAGAAAATGGATAGATGGATTGATGATGCACTAATTTTATGGCCAGTACCTGGAATGCTAATTTTTGGTAGTGGCTGACAAAAAAACACTTTGGATTGTAGTTTCCAGGTATTGAATGCCATGCATTAAAGTGTAAAAGTTGAAGCTGTATGAATAGTTTAGCAAGGGACTGTAGTTTGGTCTTTGGTCTGTGTTTTGTCTTTGATTTTTTTTTCACTTTGGCACCGTTAAGACCAAGCCCCCACAATGCGGGACAGAAATTGAGGCCAATGCAGAAGTGAAATAAATTCCATTTCCACCCTCATCCGCTAGGGGCTGGTGTCAGAAGCGAGCAAATCCTCATTGACTCCCATGTTAAAAATACCAATTTCACAGCAGAAATAAACATGTTTACAGCCTGGTACCAGAACATGTTTTTTGTTTAAATGATCTAGTTTACACTCATGACAACTCTGAGGGGGGTGGATTTTTTTCTCACTCTTCTGTTTAAGTGTATTAAAAGCCTAAAATTCTGTATAATTAATGAGCATCAGACCCATGTGACCACAGAGCTAGCTACGGGGAAAGACTTCAGCCTGAGCCTCGGCCTCGCCTGAAAACTGTTTCGTCTCTCAACTTAGACCAGTAGTTGTAGCGTTTGTGTATTCTTGTTTGGATATTATTTGTGCAATTGTTGGACAAAATGACTTGCTGTGGTATTAATTGCACTAATAGAGCGTCCAAGGAGTCTCCACTTCATTTTTTTCGGTAAGTAAAATTATATTCATGTATTTTAGGTCACTGCTGAGCTGAGCTTAGATTTTAACATGTACTGTTTAACAATGAAATTTAAATGTAATAGGGTAAAACCCAGTGCATTTAACATAATGCTGCACTTTAGAAAATGGGTTAAAATATAACATGTTGGTGGAGCTGGGTTCCCACTATCGGCTTGTGGAGCTCTTGGGAGACCTCTGTTTTCCAACTGTTTCTCCCCCCCCCCCACAGCTCGGCGCATCTCTGATCGCCGCGGCTCCTGTCTGCTGAGCGGGCTGACGGCTTGTGGAGCTCTCGGAAATATATGTTTTCCACCCGGTTCTCCTCTCCCCGCAGCTCGGCGCATCTCTGTCTGATCACGGCTCCTGTCCGCTTGTCTGCTGCGCGGCTGCCGGCTTGTGGAGGTCTCGGGAGACCTCTGTGTTCCACCCGGTTTTACCCAGCGGTCAGCCCGGCGTATCTCTGACTCAGAAGCTCTGGTGTTGTACACAGTTAACTCCGGTTGTAGCTAGGTTGCTACCTCCGTTAGCTTAGCTCCCACCTCCGCGTCAGCTTTGGGTTAGCTTCAGGTTAGCTTGTAGCTAGTTCGACCGGGTGTCGTCAGTTGATCCCATCCTTACAGCCCCACCCTCAGCTCCACCTCTCTTCCCTTTTGTGGAATTGTCTGGGCTTGACGGAACCTGTGACATGGTCAAAATGGCTGTGGTGGACACCTCTCATTTCCCCTCAAAAACATGTTATTGGAGCCAGTGGAAATGAATTGTCCAGTATAAATGTCGAAGGTTTAGACTTGGTGAACTGTGCTTTAGGTGCTTCAGTGGTCAAAACAAGGGGGAAATTTGTTAATCAAGCACTGGCCCTGATGAGAACCAAACATGTTCAGTGGAAATGGGAAGTCTTGTGAAAACTCTATTTTGCAGTAGTTGCATAGCTCAGAGTTACAATTGGTATAAATAGAGCACAATATAGATATTTCTTAATTTGTAGAAAGGTAATTGACTAAAATATAAAAACTCAATATAACACATATAACACATATAACAGAATAACACAATATTTTTGTTTTTTCACTTTTTAACCAGCCTCTAAAATGTCTATAGACTTTCGTCTCAGGTATGTTTAATTCTCTGCACACTTAAGGTCTAATGGTTTTCCCAGCTGGTGATGTGCTTCTCTGCACTCAGCTGGTCAGATAAATCCTTGCTTTCCTGACACGCTCAAGCATCTGAGCAGAATGCTCATAGACATCGCTCAGTAGATGTCATTGATCAAGAGCTGCAGAGACACTGAACTAAATAACTTCACTGCTGCTGGTGCTGGGTTGCACACTTGCTGCTTTTGTTTCCTTCCCTTATCTAGCTCTGTGGGAAGCATCAGCTAATTTCTTGGTACTGTTCCACAACACAATGTTTATACATCACAGGGTTTCCCAATGGAGCTTTAATTGCATTCTTAACTGCAGAGACTGGAATTTACAATTACATATCATGTATACTTACCTTGTATTTATCGCCATCCTCAGTTAAAGTATGAACTCTTCATTTTTAGGCTTTATATTTATTTTGTTTGGATTTAAAACACATTTGTGGTTCCAGAACTACCTTTTAAAATGCTGATGGACCTCTTTATACTGTTAAAAACATTTTACTTATTATACAAAAAGCTAATTTACAAATCACTCCTCTTATGTTCTAGAGTAAAGAACAGCCTTTAGATGACCTGGTCCAAATTAACAATAAAGTGATCACACCAATCAAACTATCACTACAGTTTAAAACCCAGAAAAGAGAAAGTTACCATTGACTCCCATGTTCAAAATACTAACTTAACAGCAGAAACCAACATGTTTAAAAAAGTTGTCTGAAAGGGCATTATTTTTTTTTTTATTCTTTCATTTAGACATAATTAAAGCTTAAAATAATGAGCAATTCTCCTCCTTGAGCTGTCACCTTATCGTGGTGGAGGAGTTTGAGTTTCTTAATGATCCTAGGAGCTATGTTGCCTGGGGCACTTTGTGCCCCTGGTAGGGTCTCCCATGACAAATGGGACTTAGGTGAAGGGTGAGACAAAGAACGGTTCAGAAGGTCTTTCATGGACATAAAAACAAAGAGTCGGAGTACCCGTCCCGGAGGGTTACTGCGGTCCCATCCTGGAGCCAGGCCTGGGGTTGGGGCCCGTGAATGAGCGCCTGGTGGCCGGGCTTTCGCCCGAACCGGATACATGGGCTCATCCAACTGTGGACCCACCACCCACAGGAGGAACATGAAGGGTCCGGTGCAGTGTGGATTGGGTGGCAGACCGAGGCGGGAGCCTTGGCGGTCCGATCCCCAGACAAGGAATCTGGTAATTGGGACATGGAATGTCACTTTGCTGGCAGGGAAGGAGCAGGAGCTTGTGGCAGAGGTTGAGCGGTACCGGCTAGATATAGTCGGACTGACCTCGACACATAGCATTGGCTCTGGAACCCACGTCCTTGAGAGGGGTTTGACACTCTCCTTTGCTGGAGTTGCTGCGGGTGAGAGGAGGAGGGCTGGGGTTGGCTTTTTGTTAGCCCCCAAACTCTCAGCCTGTGTGTTGGGGTTTACCCACAGGGGACGAGAGTGTAGCTTCCCTGCGCCTTCGGGTCGGGGAACGGGTCCTGACTGTTGTTTGTGCTTATGTATCAGTTCAGATTACCCACCCTTTTTGGAGTCCCTGGGACGAGTGCTAGATAGTGCTCGATCACGGGGCTCCATTGTCCTGCTGGAGGACTTCAATGCTCACGTGGGCAATGACACCATGACCCGGAGGGGTTTGACTGGGAGGAACGGCCCAACTGATCTGAACTCGAGTGGTGTTTCGTTATTGGACTTCTGTGCAAGCTGCAGTTTGGCCATAACAAACACCATGTTCGAACATAAGGATGCCCATCGGTACACCTGGTACCAGGGCAGCCTAGGTCGCAGGTCGATGATTAAGACTTTGTAGCCGTATCATCTGACCTGCGGCCGTATGTTTTGGACACCCGAGTGAATAGAGGAGCGGAGCTGTCAACTGATCACCTGGTGGTGAGTTGGATCAGATGGCAGGGGAAGATGCCGCATAGACCTGGCAGACCCAAACGCATAGTGAGCGTCTGCTGGGAAAGCTTGGCAGAAGAACCTATCAAGACGGTCTTCAACTCCCACCTTTGACCACGTCCCGAGAGCAGTAGAGGACACCGACTCCGAGTGGGCCTTGTTCCACTCTGCGATTGTTGAGGCGGCTGTTACTAGCTGTGGTCGCAAGGTGGCCAGTGCCAGTCGCAGTGGCAACCCCCGTACCCGCTGGTGGACACCAGAGGTTCGGGGAGCCGTCAGGCTGAAGGAGGCCTACAGGGCGTGGCTGGTCTCTGGGTCTCCGGAGGCAGCAGACGGGTACCGGATAGCCAAGCGGGGTGCAGCAGTGGCAGTTGCCGAGGCAAAATCTCTGACGTGGGAGGAGTTTGGTGAGGCCATGGAGAAAGACTATCGATCGGCGCCAAAGGGGTTCTGGCAAACTGTCCGGCGCCTCAGGAGAGGGAGGCAGCAACTCGCTCACACTGTTTACAGTGGGGATGAAGAGCTGCTGACGTCAACTGGGGCTATAGTCGGGTGGTGGAAGGAATACTTTGAGGAGTTTCTCAATCCCACCTACGCGCATTCTGAGGAGGGGCAAGAGCCATGAGACCTGGGGATGGACTGTCCAATCTCTGGGGCAGAAGTTGCTGAGGTAGTCAAACAACTGCACAGCGGCGGAGCCCCAGGGGTGGATGAGATTTGTCCTGGGTATCTTAAGACTATGGATGTTGTAGGGCTGTCGTGGTTGACACGTCTCTGCAACATTGCGTGGTCATCAGGGGCAGTTCCTGTGGAGAGGCAGACCGGGGTGGTGGTCCCCATCTTTAAGAAGGGTGACCGGGGGGTGTGTTCCAACTTTAGGGAGATCACACTCCTCAGCCTCCCTGGAAAGGTCTACTCCAAGGTACTGGAGAGGAGGGTTCGATCGATAGTTGAATCTCAGATTGAGGAGGAGCAATGTGGTTTTCATCCTGGCCGTGGAACTGTGGACCAGCTATATACCCTTGCAAGGGTGATGGAGGGGGCATGGGAGTTTGCCCAACCAATCCACGTGTTTTGTGGATTTGGAGAAGGCTTATGAACATGTTCCCAAGGGCACCCTGTGGGGCACGCTCCAGGAGTACGGGATGGGTGGCCTATTGTAACAGAGGAGCGTGAGTTTGGTCCGCATAGCCGGTAGTAAGTCGGACCTGTTACCAGTGAGGGTTGGACTCTGCCAGGGCTGTCCTTTGTCACCGGTTCTGTTCATAACCTTGATGGACAGAATTTCTAGGCGCAGCCGTGGTGTGGAGTGTGTCGAGTTTGGTGGCAGGGGAATCTCGTCTCTGCTTTTTGCAGATGATATGGTCTTCCTAGCTTCATCCAGCTCTGACCTTCAGCTCTTGCTGGGTAGGTTCGTGGCCGAGTGTGAAGCGGCTGGGATGAGGATCAGCACCTCTAAATCTGAGACCATGGTTCTCGACCGGGAAAGGGTGGCTTGTCAACTCCGGGTCGGGAGAGAGGTCCTACCTCAAGTGGAGGAGTTTAAGTATCTCGGGCAGGGTCCGAAATTAACGCTCGCCACTCGCCAAATGCAAGCAAATTGCTCCATTGGGCGAGTAAATTTTTGAGCTCTATCTGCCACATAGCGAGTAAATGTTTGCACCAAATTAGTTATGTTTATCAGTCATCTTCCATGGATTTCTGAAACTCCTCCCGCCTGCATGCAACGTACACAAACGTACGCGAAACGTGAACGCCGCATCCAACGTCATTTCCACCTATCCCATTCAATCAGTTTATCAAGTTAGCAGTTAGCTTCATGTTAAAACTAGAGGTGAAATGTGGCGGTTTTTAACTGGAGTCAGCCAGCCTTCCAAAAGAAAACTCGTCGAACTGGATGAAAAACCACCAGAACCAGTGGCAACCAGAAGAATTTGTGAAAAGTGGCGAACGGGAGATGGCGGAGTCATGAGACAATGGCTACATTATGATGGTCACGTAGCGTTGCTGCCTTTCACAGACACTTTTTCTGCTCGTGCTGCAAACAGGATAGCCGTCTTCTATCAGCTGTCCCTCGGCATTCTTCAGATATCCAAAACATGCCCATACTTCCTTCTTTGAGGGGATAATAAATGTCCCGAGTGTTAAAGTGTGCATGTGCCACCGGCAACTTCAGCAGATGATACGGTGGCTGGTAAGGGTCACCGCGCCTACACCGCAGCCACGGTAATCCACCGAGATAATTTTTTTTTAAAAACAAGACGGTTATTATTATTGTCAACTTTTTTACTGGGGTTTACTGCTACACAGGTTACCGTGACAACCCTAGCCCTGACACACTTTCAGATATTCTCATGGTGCAGCTGTGTTCTCCAGAGATCAAGGACTATGACCCAAATGAGGCTGTAAAGCTTTGGCACAAAGATGGTGTCAGAAGCAGGAGGCCAGACTTCATGGACAGAGAAAACAAGGAGTCTGACTAGATTTCAATGAAAGAGTTCATAAAAACATCTCTAAAAATAAATAAATAAATAGTAAAAATGACAAAAGAGTTGTTAGTTGTTTTTCTTATTAATTGATGTTTTAATTATTTTGTCACTCTGTTTGGAATCAACATAATATAGAATAACATGCTTTAGGTAGATCTAAATCATTTAGAATTTTGGCGGTAAAAAATACGCTTGGCCGGTAGATTTTCATCATTTACCAGCCAACTTGGCCGGTGAGTAAAAAATTTAATTTCAGACCCTGATCTCGGGTCTTGTTAATGAGTGAGGGTAGGAGGGATCGGGAGATCGACAGGCGGATTGGTTCGGCATCTGCAGTGATGCGGACGCTGAGCCGATCTCTCGTGGTGAAGAGGGAGCTGAGCCAGAAAGCCAGGCTCTCGATTTACCAGTCGATCTACATCCCAAACCTCATCTATGGTCATGAGCTTTGGGTGATGACCGAAAGAACGAGATCGCGAATACAAGTGGCCGAAATGAGTTTCTTCCGTAGGGTGGCCGGGCTCAGCCTTAGAGATAGGGTGAGGAGCTCAGATATTCGGGAGGGACTCGGAGTAGAACCGCTGCTGCTCCGGATCGAAAGGAGCCAGTTGAGGTGGTTTGAGCATCTGTTCAGGATGCCTCCTGGATGCCTCCCTGGGGAGGTGTTTCGGGCATGTCCTGCCAGCAGGAGACCCCCGAGTCGACCCAGGACACGTTGGAGAGGTTACATCTCCAATCTGGTCCGGGAACTACTTGTGGTCCTGCTGGAGGAACTGGTGGAGGTGGCCGGGGAGATGACGGTCTGGAGCTCCCTAGTTGGGATGCTAACCCCTCGACCCGGACCCAGATAAGCGGAGGAAGATGACAACGACGATAATGGGCAACTAGGGGCGTATCCTTTTGATTGACAGGTAGCAAATGAGCTGTCAGCGCTTGCAGCTTGCTCCCCTGCTTGCTCCAGAGAAGGCCTCAGCCTCACGTTAAAAGTGTTGCAGTCTAGAAGGCAGAAGGTAGGTCAACCATGGTTTTCTGGCTGAAAGTGCCCGCCAACCTCCGTTAGCTTTGACACAATGTAGCTACGAGCTAACTGAGCTAACCAGAGTTTGTTGGGTGTCAATCATCTACAGCCCCGCTCTCAGCTCCATTTTTGTATTTTCCAGGAGTAAAGAGATTTGTGACATAGCCAAGATGGTGGTGGTGAGATCTGCCCACGGGCTTTGGTTTATCTCTTTAAAAACCTATGAGTGATGGTGCAGAGGGTACAGTCATTAATTGAGATCCAGCTATGGTCTACAAGACCTGTTAGAATTTGACTGGATCAAAGCATTTTTAAATTACAGATGTGGGCAAATTTGTTGGTACCCTTTGGTCAATGAAAGAAAAACCCACAATGGCCACAGAAATAACTTGAATCTGACTAAAGTAATAATGAGTAAAAATTCTCGGAAATTAAACCAATGAAAGATCAGACATCGTCTTTTCAACTATCCTTATACAGAATTATTAAAAAAATAAACTCATGCATGGGGGTGACTGGTCGTCTTGTTGCTCCCAACCTGCGGTGGGATGGTTGGGTGCCTCGAGCTTGGCTCCTGACACCTTCAGGAAAGACCTGAGGGTGGGCTCTTTGCCCCAGTGGGGGGTCCTCTGCAGAGGAAAGCGGGGCGTGGGTCAGTCTGGGGTGCCCGATCTTGTGTCGGCAGCTAGCTACCCACTCTCTGTGCTGGGATGGATTTTCACTTGTCTGTCTCTGCGTGGGGATGCCCATCTCCACCTGGAAATCCTGGGATGCTTCGGGGGATTCATATCAAATCAAATCAAATCACTTTTATTGCCACGTCACATGTGCAGGTACACTGGTACAGTCCATGCGAGTGAAATTCTTGTGTGCGAGCTTCACAGCAACAGAGTTGTGCAAAAATACAATAATGTAAAAAACATGTAAAATATAAAAATGGCTAATCTAAATATACAAATGAATAAAGTAAACAATAAGATAAGATATATAAAATATACAGAGGCTGGTATGTGCAAAACAGTGGCATTAATGCACAGTATGGAGCGTGTAATGTTGGAGTTTCAGTAGTGAGGGTGAGGTGTCTGCGATGTGTTCAGCAGTCTGATGGCCTGATGGAAAAAGCTGGTTCTGGACCGGATGCTGCAGAACCTCCTTTCTGATGGAAGTAGTCTGAACAGTTTATGGCTGGGGTGACTTGAGTCCTTGATGATCCTCCCCGCTTTCCTCAGGCACCGCTTCTTATAGATGTCCTGGAGGGAGGGAAGCTCACCTCCAATAATCCTTTCAGCGCATCGCACTACTCTCTGGAGAGCTTTGCGGTTGTAAGCGGTGCTGTTGCCATACCAGGCGGAGATGCATCCAATGAGGATAATCTCAATGGCACGGCGATAGAAGGTCCTGAGGATGCGGTGGCTCATGCCAAATCTTTTCAGTCTTCTGAGAAAGAAGAGGCGCTGCTGTGCCTTCTTCACTGTATTTTCCGTGTGCACTGACCACGTAAGATCCTCTGCCACATGAACTCCAAGGAAACGGAAACTGCTCACCCTCTCCACAGTGTCGCCGTTGATGGTGATGGGGGTGTGTATTCCTCTGCTCCTCCGGAAGTCCACTATCATCTCCTTTGTCTTTGTGACGTTGAGGGTGAGACTGTTGTCCTGACACCAGTGGGTCAGGGCGCTGATCTCCTCCCTGTAGGCCGTCTCATCGTCGTTGGTGATGAGACCTACCACTGTGGTGTCGTCCGCATACTTCACAATGATGTTGGAGTTTCTCGTGGCCGTGCAGTCGTAGGTGTAGAGTGAGTACAGGAGAGGGCTCAGCACACCCCCCTGCGGTGCACCAGTGTTCAGTGTGACGGGGGATGAGGTGGTGCCGCCGAGTCTGACCACCTGGCATCTGTCAGACAGAAAGTTCAGGATCCAGCTGCAGAGGGAGCTGCTCAGTCTTAGATCCTGCAGTTTCCTGTCCAGCTTCGAGGGAACAGAGGTGTTGAATGCTGAGCTGTAATCTACAAAAAGCATTCTCACATACGTGTCTCTCTTCTCCAGGTGTGACAGGGCAGCATGGAGTGTCAGGGCTATGGCATCATCAGTGGACCTGTTGTGGCGGTATGCAAACTGTAGAGGGTCCAGTGAATCGGGCAGTGCAGAGCAGATGAAGTCCCTGACCAACTTCTCGAAGCATTTGCTCACGATGGGGGTCAGGGCTACAGGTCGCCAGTCATTCAATGAGGAGATGGTAGAGGATTTGGGTACAGGGACAATGGTGGCCATTTTGAAGCAGGCTGGGACTACAGACAGAGAGAGGGAAAGGTTGAAGATGTGTGCAAACACTCCAGCCAGCTGACCCGCGCATGACCTTAGGACGCGGCCGGGAACCCCGTCCGGACCAGTAGCTTTGCGTGCGTTCACCCTCCTGAAGCACCTCCGCACATCCTCTTCAGACACAGTGTGCGCACTGACGTCATCCGCGGTGCGCTCACTGTCCGGTCTCATGGAGTTCGCTGTGTCGAATCTGGCATAGAATGCGTTTAGATCCTCACACAGAGAGGCCGTGGTCTGTGGTGTGCTGGTTCTCCCTCTAAAGTCTGTGATTGTGTTCAGTCCCTGCCACATACTCCGGGGGTTGTCAAACTGTTGCTCCACCCTGTCTCTGTACTCACGTTTGGCTGCTTTGATCGTCTTCCGGAGTTGATAATGTGCGTGTTTGTAGTCTGATGTGTTTGCCGAGGCAAAGGCGGTGCTCCGTGCCGCCAGCGCCGTTCGCACACCTCCATTAATCCTGGAGATGGTTCTGGGTCCCAGCTGCTGTTGGATCGCTGAGGTGGTGGGGAGTTGCAAACTGGAGGGGGATGAAACAGTCCCAATTAATGGTGTGGCCTCTGGTGCATCACTCCCCTCAGGCATACAACACCAGGGACTTCACAACCAATCACATGTAATAAAGCCTTCTGTGTTATTATAAGCTTGAAGAACTTGCCAAGGCCCTGAGAAGACCCCCACATATTGAAATGTTCATGTTAAAATACCAAACTAAGTCAAGTAAGGACAGCAGGAATAATGTCTGCAAAGCCACTTCATCCTGTTTACTTTGTTTTGCCAGACATTAAAAAAACGAGCAGTCTGGATTCTATTAGGCCAGATTAAATGGGCTGTAATAAAATTTGCCTGATGTATGCTTTAATATTGATTAAATGAGGTTATGATAAATGGCTGCCACCAAAGTTAGCCTGCTCACTTTGGATTGATGCTACACACACATTGTACCTCAGGTTTAAAAGAAATAAATGGCTACCTTTTCCTCAGGGGGGGACAAGCATTCAAATCATAATTAATTAGGAACTGAAACAGAAACTCAAAATCGTTTTGATCATTTACTGAAAACCTGCAGTGGCACATGAAGAGGTCTATTTATCCGTGCTGGTGATAAAACCCATGCTTGAGAAAAGACACTTTATTCAGAGAGGTGCTCTGTGCTCTTGTCAGGCCTAATTTACTCTCTTGCAATGGATCTGTGCAGACCGGAGTGACACTACAACCTCTGGCTGGCACAGATAAACTCACAATGGAGACCCGATATCGTTGCATCCACGACTCTAAACAGGTCGGAAGAAAGACTTCAAGTTCTATGTGGGCCTTCTCTTTGGCATGATATATTAATTACCTTTGGTAATGAGCCTTTTCTTGGTCAAAAGTAGATGTTTTGTTTCACAATTTATTGGATTTTCCAAGTGAGGATGAGTCAAAGATTAATGCGAAGATTTCAGAGAACACTCAGTCAATAAAATCAAGCTTGGAGTGCCAACGGACAAGTACAGTGATGATAAAAAAAGGAAATAATAGAAAAAGGGTTAATATAAAGAGCTGTCCTCATTGATTTGCTGAGTATTTCCTAAGGCACGACGCCTACTGTTCTAAAGGTCAGACGAGAGAAAAAAGATGAAAGTGCAACCTGGGAACGTCTATACCCCAATTCCAAACGAGACAGGGAATTATTGATTTGAAGCACACGGAGCTGAAAACACAAGTGAATGTAAGCTCAGATCATAATCTTGTCATGACCTTGCACATTTCAACATTGAATATAATGCAGTTTAGTGCCGTCCAACCAATTTCCTTTGAAATTCTGATTCATTATGAAAAAAGTCCAGAATTTACGACAAAACCAAGGCTAAAAATCTAATGTTTGTGATGAAATATTTCATGTTTTCATTCAATTTGAGAAAAAAAAAAGCTGAATGAGTCTTTTATTGCATTGGTATGAGGAATTAATTTAAAAAGGAACCCTGCCTTACAAAGACCTGCCAACCACTGCATATGTATTGATAAATGACAATCTCTATTAAGCTAAATACACATGAAAGAACAATACCCTTTGCAAAATACTAAAACTCACTATTTTTTGTGTTATAGTATAAAATCGCTAACATGGTTCCATTTCATAACAACTCAGTGAAAGAAATCCAAAGAATAAATGATTTGAATACAATGTTATTTAAATAGCTTCAGTCGAACCTTGAATTGATCTAAAATCATGTTTCCAAAAGTGTGCGAACCATTGGTGGTTGTCAATATTCCTTTTGGTTGTAACTTTTTAAGTGTAGCGTGATGAACTTGATATGATTGACACTACATATTAATTATGACCAATAAGATATGATGATTCCATATAAATATAAAATATCATGTTTAATCAGAAGATTCTAGGGTTATTTGCTTCTTCGGGGAACATAAACACACTTCGTATTACTTCAGACACAGTCAGGTATATAGTTAATAAAATTAATTTAATTATTTTTCCTAAACTAATGATGATACATGACAAGATATGAATAATGAGAGGTGATGTAATGGGTATGAAGTGATTTAATGTGATGTGTGAAATGTTGTAATGGAAGCTAGATGTTGTAGCAAAACCATTCTTTGTATCTGAGAGAAATTGTGAAGTCTGGGTTGTAAAAGAATTTGTTGTTGGGTTATAAACTAGAGAGTTGTTTATTTAAGCTCATCAGACTCCAGTATGCAGGTGTACGAAACCCTTGGTATGAGTTCCTCCCGGAGGTCCGGAGGGATGCGGCCCGAGTGACGCGGTCACCGGACATCGAAACCGCAATACTCAGAGATTAGTAGCTTCCTCTGAGTCCAGCTTCACCGGCCATGAGGTGCAACCCAGAGTCTGCAGGTTAGATGTCTGAGGTGTGAAGTAGCTCATAAAAGAGCTGCTTGGGCTGTATCAGCCGTAGCGTTGCATAGAGGCATTGACGGGAGGTCAAAGGAGATGGTTTCAAAAGAGGCTTCTTTCCCGGTTTGGCTGAATCGGGAGTCAACTGGAACCTGAATTAATCGGGAAGTAATTTTTGTTTTAATAAACTCATTGCTTATTATTCTGACGCATTCTGGCAAATCAGATCGTGCCGTGTCTTGAGGGCTTACCAAAACATTCCTCAGAAGACACGCCTTGTTGAGATACAAAAGTGTTTAACACTTTGTGAATGAGAATCTTTAAAACTTGTATGTGAGGTGAATATTAATATTAATATGTATCTTATTGTAATGTGTATAAGTGTAAACATTGATTAACTTGTTAAATCAACACATAATGATCTGGTGTAGATGAGGTCTGAAATGGATCGTTGTAAGAACAATATTCATTTTAAATCCATTGATTTAAGCATAGATTTATTCAAACATTTGATTTAAACATCTTGTTCATTCATCACATATGATTATTTAAGCTTATGAGTTGTAAAAGTCCTGTAGGCTTCCAGTAGGTTCACTTTATTCAGAGTGAAGAATGTTGAAGTCTGGCTTTACCCAGAGATTGCAGGACTTTTGCAGGAGACCATGACAATGTTATGTCTTCTTGTATGCAAGCAAGCAGAGCAGACCCTTCTGGACAACACATTCTCACACCCTAAGCGTCGGAAACAAACCTTGGTCAGCCACCCTCCACGTCAGACCCCAGACGCCAAAAGTGCCCTTTTTCGTTACTTTTCCCCTTTTGTAACTGCAGATCCCAATGCAGCGTAAAACGGACGTGATTAGATATCCACTGATGCGGCACCGAACCAGCTCATTTAACCGCACCTAAACCTTAACGTTTCACTATTTATAACCTTCCCCTCACCCTCATCCTAACCTTAACCCTCATTTAACCAATGCTGCACCGAACCAGCTCGTTTAACCGATGCGGCACCGAACCACCTCGTTTAACCGCACCTAAACCTTAACGTTTCGCTTTTTATAACCTTCCCCTCTCCCTCATCCTAACCTTAACCCTCTTGCTACCTAAAACGTTACTCTCACTGTGATCAAGCGTTTGTTTCCCATGCATTCTGACTCTGACAGTCAGAGTCTGACTGTGAATTTTCGTATTTGCCGCCCAAGGGGAACGTTAGAACATACCATCTGGCGAGGGGGAGGTTACACATACCCTCTACTTTTAACCTCCACCGTGGTAGTTGAAACCTCCCCCTCGCATTGGCTCGGTCCAAACTCGACCAATGACGAGGCGGCTCCCGCCGTTCACTTCATAGAGCCGGCTTTTAGAACGACCGACACATCACTAACGTGTTCGCTAGCAAGATGGTTAAGGTTAGGATAGGGGTGAGGGGAAGGTTAAATAAGAAGATAAGGTTAAACAAGAGGATAAGGTTAGGGTGAGGTACAATGAGCTTGTTTGGTGCCCTGGCTGCGGACATCCCATCGCTTCAGTTTTACGCTGCATTGGGATCTGCAGTCAAATAAGGGAAAAAACCCCTTTTCGCACATAAGTAACGAAAAAGGGCACTTTTGGCGTCAGGGGTCTGACGTGGAGGGTGGCTGACCAAGCGTTTGTTTTTGACGCGCTGGGAGTGAGAATGTGTTGTTCTGGATTTGGAAGCCAGATAGATAGTGAGTTTATGTCTGCAAATATGTGGTCAATATGTAGGTGAAAATTGACCCCTTGGATACGTAACATCAGTTAAGGCAGGCATCAGCTAGGGCAGCAGTAGCTCAACAGGTTGAGCGGGTTGTCCAGTAATCAGAAGGTTGTAGGTTTGATCCCGGCTACGACCAGAGAATTCAGCTGTTGCGGTGGTGGGAGGGACCAGGTGGTGCCTGTGCTCGTCAGCCTCGCCTCTGTCAGCGCGCCCCAGGGCAGCTGTGGCTACATCGTAGCTCATCACCATCGATGTGTGAATGTGTGTGAATGGATGAATGATACATTGTAGTGTAAAGCGCTTTGGAATCCTTACTCTGAGAGGCGCTATACAAGTGCGGGTCATTTATCATTTAAAAAACAAGCTAATAAACCAACAAAAGCTGAACTTGATATAAATGGAAAAAGCAGTTGGAAGAAAGCTAAGCAGTTCCAGACTACTCAAATGATCACATCTATATGGTAATTGTTCAAGGAACAACGCTTGCACAACTGGTTAAAGTTACAATGGCAAATCTGCAAAACAAGCTAGCTTCAAACATTGCTTTCATGCCTCTTAACATTCTAACAACCAACTATTGGAACATTATTTTTCTCTATTTGTTTCATTCAAAATGTAAAATATATAAATTTATATATATATATATATATATATATATATATATATATACAAACAACATAAAAAAACATACATAAACATGAACACCAAACAATATGAATGAAGAGGGGCAAAAGGAAGAAATATCTTATATTATCTGCCCCTATTTACAAACCAAACTTTTTAATAATGCTTCCATACAATTCTCAATAAACAACAAAACAAAACGAAACACAGATTCGTTTCATATTCTTGTAACTTAGTTTAGTTTTATGCAAGTTAGCACAGGGTCAACATTGCAATGAAATGTGTTTGACGAGCAGCGGTCTCTTAGCAGCATAATACAATAGAAAAAAAGAACAAGGTATAATACAGTAAAAGCAAAATATTAGAGGGTCATACTTAAAAGTAAAAGCTTACTAAATAGATAAGTAGGTATAGATGACTAAATATAAATATATCTAAAAAAATAAAAATAAAAATGAGTAGTAACATTGAAATGAAGTAACCAGTGCAGGTTAAATTTTACTTGTGGAGCTGCAGGGTAACACCTGTATCCTGTGTTGTGTGTGTTTGTGTAATGGCTGAGGTGTCGTATGGCTTGGTGGTAGAAACTGTTTTTAAGTCTCGTAGTCCGAGCAGGCAGACTCCTGTAACGCCTGCCAGATGGTAATGAGGAGAACAGCTGATGCGCTGGGTGGCTGTGGTCCTTGATGATGCTGTGTGCTTTCCGGAGGCATCGCTGGAGATAAATGTCCTGAATGGCAGGAAGCCTTGTGCCAGTGATGTGCTCTGCTGCTTTCACCACCCTCTGTAGTGATTTACGGCTGCTGGCAGAGCAGCTTCCATACCAAACTGTGATGCAGCTCGACAGCAAGCTCTCAATAGCACACCTGTAGAACTTTGAGATGATACTCGTGTTCATGCCAAACTTCCTTAGCCTCCTGAGGAAGTAAAGCCGCTGGCGAGCTTTCTTGATAACAGCGTCTGTGTGGAGGGTCCAGGAGAAGTCCTCAGTGATGTTGACTCCAAGGAACTTGAAGCTGCTGACCCTTTCGACCATGACACCGTTGATGTGGATGGGTCGGTGTTCCCTGACTGGTCGTTTCCGGTAGTCCACTATCATTTCTTTGGTTTTGCTGATGCTGAGAGACAGGTTATTGTCCAGGCACCACTCGTGCAATGCCGTCACCTCCTCTCTATAGGCCGACTCATCATTCAACTTACAGACCTAATCAGTCACCAACTGAATTTAGGTTATTGTAGTTCTGTAATACACTTGATTTGAAACATTTTTTAAATATATTTAGTGACTTTGATTCTTTTATGTTTTTGCTTGTTCCATATTCTCACACCATTTACATAGATAGTCATTTCCTTCATTCTGGTTCTAAATTTCGGTTTTTTAAATACTTCAGTTCCTTTTAACAAATAATTACTGACTCTTTTTCCAAACATTTTCTGAATGTTGGTGGGTAACATATTGGTTTTAGCTTTATACATTGTTTGCAATATTTTCATATTCACTAGAGCAGTGGTTCCCAAACTTATTTAGCCGCGCACCCCCTTCTATGTCCCGACCATGTCGACGCACCCCCCAACCCCCACATCAGGGCACGGCTCTCTCTCTCTCTCTCTCTCTCTCTCTCTCTCTCTCTCTCTCTCTCTCTCTCTCTCTCTCTCTCTCTCTCTCTCTCTCTCTCTCTCTCTCTCTCTCTCTCTCTCTCTCTCTCTCTCTCTCTCTCTCTCTCTCTCTCTCTCTCTCTCTCTCTCTCTCTCTCTCTCTCTCTCTCTCTCTCTCTCTCTATATATATATATCAGAAGTCAAGCTAAACAGACAGGGTTAAAAAAATATGATCGACCTTTTCCCCCATCACTTTCATTTTTTAAATAGTAATTAATAAACATTCGATACCATTACAATTTCCTTTGATTTAATTTTAAATAAATATTTAGAGTGCCCAGGTAGCACATAAACAATGCAATTTAACGTTTTTCTTAAAACGTTTAACCTGTGTGGCCAGAGCGCTCTCCTTCCTTCTGCTCTGCGTAAACCTGAGCTGATCACCTACTTGTGCGTAATCAAATGTCTACAGGGGAAAAGATGGAAAAGCCATGAGGTTCAATTTTGCCTCAGACAGACTTATCGCTGTTTTATGGCGTGGCTGAATCTGCAATCCGCTGCCATGCAGACTGGAATAACAAATGCTGCAGCAACATGAGTTGTAGTCAGGTTCGGAGTCACTGGCTGGAGCGGACCCGAATTTAATACGTTATCCCAAAATAAAAGCTAATATCTTAATTTGATCTGGAATGAAAAATGTTGTTATAAAACCTCTTAAAAGTTTTTATCACGGAGGAGGCAGCGCTCATTTCTGTCTTCAGTCTGACGGCGCGCCGGAGTTTGCGCAGCGTGCGCGGTTATTGAATCTGTGTGTGTGTGTGTGTGTGTGTGTGTGTGTGCGCGCGCGTGTGCGCGCGCGTGCGCGCGGCACAGCTCCATGAGCTGCTCAAGTCACCGCGTCTCATTACTGGCGCTATTTAAACCAAGGTTGTAAAATTACTTCTGCTCAGCTCAGATGTGCTCACTTGTGCACCCGTGAGCCGTGGTTCCGCTGGAACACGTCTGACCTCTGACAGACGCACTCTGAACTTCAGATCTTCAGCGCGCTGTTAACAGCCTGAATGGGAATCATCTCTTGATTTATTTAGTTACATCCACAATGTTCTGTGTGTGAGGTTTACAACGTCAGAACATCTGCATGAGACAGGTGTTAATTACAATCTGCCAGAATGACTCGCCACCTTCAGATTCCTCCAACACCGTTAAAAATGATCAAATACTGAACATATCGGTGTGCGCAGGCCAGAGCGCTGAAGCTCGGCGCATTGTTATTATGAAGCTAGGGCACATGCGGAGGACACACACACACACACACACACACACACACAAGCAAAAATATACTTGTTTTCAATTACATTTATTGGGCCCACTTACTTTTTCTTTGGCCCACCCACAAATGAGTTTCTGGCTACGCTAATGGTGACATATGACAGACTTCTCTGAGCTCCGCAGCCATTACACTTTTCACCTCGCGCACCCCCTAGCGGCAGGGTGTCTGCCCCCAGGGGTGCGCGCACCACACTTTGGGAATCCCTGCACTAGATCATAAAACTTCCGTGGTTTATATGTGATGAATAACGGATTGGATGGATCTCTACAGTGATTGTTATTAATGATTCTCAATGCTCTTTTCTGTAGAATAAACAGTGGTTGTGTATGAGTTTTACATGTGGATCTGTCTCACCGAACCTCTGCACTTTCATATTTACCGGAGTCCCGTATCCGGCAGACGTGGCCTAGGGATAACAAGCCAGCAGGAGGGATGAGAATCCTGTGATCGTGTTTAAAATTTCATGAGCCTTACAAGGTGGTATATAAAAATGGAAACATGCAGTGAAACTTTTTTTCAAGCATTAAAGATTTGTTTGATCATTTTTTTCTCAAGGCACAAAAGATACATATTGATTCTGGTCAGGTAGCTCACAGCAGGTACATTAAAGCTTCAATGGTGGAAGCAAAGATGTGTTACTGATCCATTTAGCGTCACTGCGCTAAAGGCATACACGGAGATTAATTTGTAGTCGTCTTGAGGAAAACTGTTGAGACCATACCTTACATTTAAAATTAGTTTCCAGGAGAGCTCCATTAAAAGGCGTCGCGTGTCAGGGAGGAACTGAAAAAATAAGTGATGTAATCAGTAAATTTAATATTCCACACTGTCCACTCTTCTGTCAAGAGGTCGGACAGCTAATAGGTCCCTTTTGAGTTGTTAATGTATGATTAAACGCTTCCATTCTTGTATGTTTCTTTCTTTTTTTTTTTTTTTTTGTTCTTTCCTTCCGACCTTCGAAATGCATCTCTGTGGAAAGGCAAATGTCACTAAATGCCAGACCAGGCCAACTATCCCAAAAGCCAAATGTTAGTTCATCTGTTATGTCAATTTCCTCTTAGCCTGGCCAGCTGTTCTCTGGCTTGACCCTTTTTACCTCGGTGACCGAGTATGAGGATGACCCTTTAGCCTCTGCTGGCCTCAGTGAGTCGATGTGCGCCGTAGAGGGAAATCCTGCAAGATGGAGGTGAAACACATTGAATAAGTATTTACTGTACACAAGTCTGGAGCAAAATCCTACCACAACAAAGTGATAAGGCCATGTTAAATATGATTTTGTGAAATTAGCGTAGATGTATAATAGTTATGTTTCTACACTTTCTTGGATAATAAGATGGTAAAATATGAAACGTTTGTTTGCCCTTTTTAAAAATGTTCTTTTGCAAAATAAAATGTGTTTTACAACTTGCTTTTTCTCCAAACTTTTGTGCACACCAACGAACATGAGATGTCATGGGTTACCGTCTTTACTGAACCTACCTCCTTGAACAATATAAGGAGCCTAAGCCACGCCCATCTACGAAATAATGATACGAGTCACTGAGGCTAAACACGCTATTTTATAATTCCGCTTGTTATGTTCCATGGATTTCACATATGATGTCCGTGACATTTAAAGACACATTTTGATACCAAGAAAGCGCTTCTTTTTGAAACAGGGGAAACATTATTTTAGGTTTTGTGTGAAAATAAGTCCAGAACTACAAATGCGCTTCACCAAAGTGACGTCACCAAACCAGACATGGAGAAAAACAGAGGGTCATAATTCATTTAGCTATATATTAGTTTAGCTTCATATTTTACCTGAGCTTCTTAAATCAAGTCAGCTTCTTAGTGTGACTGTGTTCAAATTGAGGGACTGCCTCTTTCATTGACGTCAAAGATGAAATGGGAGAGGCTGTGATATCTACCTTGAAATTAGGGGAAAGGAAGGACAAACATGGAGCCTTTTGAATTTTGATAGTCGTTGTCACAACTCTGTGATGTAACACGCCTTCAAATGCAGCCTTCAAAGGATGCAGCCCTTCAGTGTTGACACAAGTTATATCTCAGCTTGTTACTTCAGCTTTGACTTTTATATTCTCTCAGCTAATTACCAGGGCTGCCTACTCACACATTGAGCTACTTCACACACTCTCACGCTACACCTCCAACATCTCACGCAGAGGAGGCGACCCCCCCCCCCCCCCCACACACACACACACACACACACACAATCACACAGACATTTTCTGTAGAACTTTCTTATAGATATTTCCAGAAGGTGGGTGTAACCCAGTTGCCAGGTGATGGGTTCGGGGTTTTTTTTTCCCTGTCTTTTCCGTCTGTCTCTAATAAAGTGGCCGGAACATCTTCGACGTTGCCGGTCACGTGGCCAAATCTAGGTCAATCAGGAAGTTAAATAGCTCACAGCCAGACGTTATCAGTAAGCGGAAGGAGACACAGGGAAAGGGGTTGCTGCAGGAGCCAACTACGGTTGTCGGACGTATAGAAAAGAGCGCAGAGATATCTTTAAATTGACGGAAAAGGCCAGGTTTTCTTCATGGATGGAGAGCTACCCACTATAACCTAGGCTGGAAGCCCAGAATCCCTGAGTTCCTGAACCAAGTCAGGCAGGTTGAATCAGATTCACTCCACCACTGTTGGGCTGGTAGGAGGCTCCTGTAGCCACCTTTAAGTCTCTGTTCCTCAGCAACTTCATTAAACAGCGAGCCGCGATTACCCTGATTACATCCTTCACAAACACCCCCCCCCCCCCCCCCATGAACATTGAACTCACTCTTTAGGACCCATTCGTGGGTCCTCGGGTCCGCTGGAGCTTGAAGTAGCCAACGATCATGTGCTACCCCATCTAATGGACAACTGACTGACTTTTGATGATTTGTCATTTATTCTCTATATATTGTCAATTATTATTTATCGTATTGTTAAATAAGTGTTATAATATATTCTATATTGGTACCAACCTAACGGTCTTTTCCATTCTGTCTCTGTGTCACTTACTCCTGTGGGCCGATCCTAGCTTCCGATCTGAATTACATCTGGTCCTGATAAAACAAGTCATCCCAAATTACTCCTATGCATGTTACATGAGCAAAAAAAAACTGTTTGCGCTCCAGACCATTCTTCTGGGAGCATGAATGAGATGAGAAAGCTGACGAGAAAGGTGTAGCTGCAGAGCTGAGGACCGCTGATTTATGCCTGCTGCTGCTGCTGATTCCCACTTCTACTCGAGACGGCACTGGTGTAACTCTGCTGTCCGAAGGCGCCACGCACTTTAGTCCTTCGTCAGCGGGAATTTGAACCACCATCCTGTTAACAGATTAGATCACCACACCAAATCTGCCAAAGTATGATTTCCTTTTACTTTTAGAATTTATTTTACACATCAAAGCACATTAGGCCCTTTGAATCATCCTAATTAATCTTTTAAACTAATAAAGTTTTTATTTTCCTCTCTTTCAATCCTGAGAAAAACTAAATGGAGTAGAAGACTAGATGTTGAGGGGGAAATGAATGCCAATGTGGCATGATGATGTCATTAATGTGCAAATTATTATGTGACATCATCTGGGTGATTTTCTGGGTGAACTTCAGCGACTTTCGGTGGGAGGCAGTTGCAACACTGTCTTGTGCTTCTCTTCTAGGAAGTAGAGATTAGCCAGTGGAGTGGGGAGCAGAAGACAGGTGGCTTTTTTTAGTCTTACTCCCTGATATGCGGACATCTTGCGTCTGATTCGGCTGCAGGTCATCCGGAACACTGCTGCCAGGTTCTTGACAAACACAGACTGACGTAGCCATATGACCCTTGTCCTGGAACATCTTCACTGGCTCCCTGTCATTTTTCGAGTACAGTTTAAGACATTGACTTTTGTCTTTAAAGCACTCAATGACCTGACACCTCCCTATCTCTCTGACCTGCTCACTCCTTATGTGCCCATGCGTCGGCTGACCTCCTGCTGCTTTGCACTCCCTGTATGCGTTGCAAATCCCGGGGTGAACGAGCATTTGTACGTGCTGCCCCAAAGCCGTGGAACTCTCTACCTATTATAGTTCGACAGGCTTCATTATTGGCGGGTTTTAAATCTTGTTTAAAGACCCACTTCTACGATTTGGCTTTTAGACTGTGACTCATTTTAGTGTTTTATTGCGTTCTTAGTTTTCCTCATCTTTTATTTGCTTTTGTTGGTTGGTATTTTTAATCTTCTGTTTTTGTTGCTTTGATTGGTCGTGTTTGGTCCAGCTTGTGCAGCACTTTTGGCAGCTCCCATGCTGCGTTTTAAATGTGCTATATAAATAAAGTATGGCATGATTGGCTTACAGCACCGTGACTGTACCACTGAGTCTTTTTGTATTGTAAGGTTGAGGGTTTTATCTCCACAGATAACACAAGCCTAAAACAGTGTTGAGCAGACAAACTCTAACAAACAGACCACAGTTTGTGAGGCTGAAGAACTGCACATCAAACCAGGCGATCAGTAACATTGGAGCACCACAGGGGACTGTACTCTCACCATTCCTTTCCACTCTGTTCACTTCAGACGTCCAGTACAAATCAGAGACCGGTCATCTACAGAAATACTCAGATGACTCTGCAGTTGTCGGGTGTATCAGAGATGGACAGGAAGCTGAGTACAGAGAGCTGGTGGAGCGCTTTGTCGCATGGTGTGGAAACAATCATCTGACCTTGAAGGTGAACAAAACAAAGGAGATGATTTTAGACTTCAGAAGAAACAGGGTGGAGTCAAACACTGTTTCCATCATGAGAGAAGAAGTGGAGGTGGTTGAGGAATACAAATACCGTGGAGTTCACCTGGACAACAGACTGGACTGGAGAAAGAACAGCGACGCCGTTTACAAGAAGGGACGCAGCAGACTGCACTTCTTGAGGACGCTTAGGTCCTTCAATGTCTGTAGCAAGATGCTGCAGATCTTCTACAAGTCTGTTGTTGAGAGTGTAATCTCTTCAGCCATCGTCTGTTGGGGTAGCAGCATCAGAAGCAGGGACCTGAAAAGGCTCAACAGCCTAATAAAAAAGGCTGGTTCTGTTCTGGGGACGAATGTGGAACCACTGGAGGAGATAATGCAAAGAAGGATTCTCCAGAGAATCAAGAAAATGATGGACAACCCTGAGCATTCTCTTCACAAGACTGTCCGACAACGGAAGAGTGTCTTCAGTCAGAGGCTTCTTCAGTTTGGCTGCAACACTGACCGCTACTGGAGATCCTTCCTGCCAACAGCCGTTGTAATATACAATAACTCTTTGATGACTTATTATTATTATTATTATGAGCTACTACAGCAATCAATTTCCCTCTGGGATTAATAAAGTATTTTTGAATTCAATTTAATTGAAGCAACGGTTAGCTTCTGCTAGCCAAGGTGTACTCTGCTCTGTCCTGGACACAAACAACAACAGCCTTCTGTCATGTACCTGGGCAGAGGTGAGTCACACCATCCCCCCTCATCAGTATTGAGTTTATTCTCCACAGGTGAGGAGCAGAGGGAGCAGCAGCTGCAGGAGATTTCCCAATCAGGACGGGGGTTCAAAAGGAGGATGGAGACACCTCACTGTGCCGGATGATTGTACCATTCTAGGTAGTCCCAGCCACTTGATCTTGTTTGTTCATGTTAGATTCGTTTCTTGTCTCTTGGATTTATGACCTCGGATTGTTTTTTGGACTACGTTTTTGGATTAGACCTTACGTCTGGCATTTGTTTCCCTTCCCCTCAGGATTCTCACATCACCAGCTCTAACCTTGCTGTCTACGAACTCTGGATCTCACACACCACGTCCTATCCTCCTCCGTTGTTCCTGTTTGGATTCCCTCTGCTACCTCACCCCTCCCGGAGCGCTCACCCTCTGCCCAGCGCTCACCTCGGCTTCCCCTCCTCTCTCGTTCATCCCGAACGCTACATGGACTAGAGCTGCACAGCTCACTCAAGCAGGATTTATCTGTTTCCTTGTTGTCGTTCTTTTTTAAAACACAGAAACGGTTTTGTTACCTGTTATTGACGCTACGTTTCGCCGACGGTTGCCAGCTTTGGCGAAACGTAGCGTCAATAACAGGTAACAAAACCGTTTCTGTGTTTTAAAAAAGAATGACAACATGGAATTAGAAATAACGCACAGCAAGAACACACCTAAGAGGATTTATCTGTGCTGTTTCTGTTCCCGTTTGCAATAAAGAACTTTACTTTACCTATTCTGCCTGACGAGTACGAGTCTGCATGTCTTGGGTTAGGCACTTACCTCGAGTCATGACACCTTCCTCATTGCAAGCTCAAATGGGTGAGGCTATGAATGTTCTTTTTTATTTTTGTGTGTGTGTGTGTGTGTGTGTGTGTGTGTGTGTGTGACGTAGATAACTGGCTTTTCTAATACGAGCATTTGCCCATCTATTTTCTATCAGTGATTAATGCAGGAAATAGGGGCAGAAGAAATTTTTCACGATTAGTGATGTTTGTGAAACTCAGAGTGACAAATCATTTTTCAAAAATACCCTGAAAAACAGTTTCTCAGTGGCACTTGATTTTTAATGCCTTTCAGTTTTTTGGCTGTTTCAACAATTAAAAATTCTCAATTTCTTGGTTTAAAACATTTTGGCTAATCCTTCTTAAAAATTTTTATCTAAGATCTGCTGTGGAGGCTCGACAATTTTGCTAAATGAAGCTTTAAGAGACTACCAAGTGATAAATGAAACCTAGTGTTTGCTGAAAAATACCTTTCTGTAAAATGTTGACTAATATATCGTTGAGCGTTTGACTTTACAGTCAAAGAATCACTAATAGACAAATGACAAAGAAATTAAAAAACAATCTCTTAAATTCAAGACCAAAAGAGAATTCCTGTACATTAAGGAAAATAAGGGTAACTCTCGCCAAATTGTATTGCACACCCTGTTAGGTGGCCGTAAAGAAAAAATCAGCAACTTCCCATGCAGTTTGACAAGTATGTGCAAATGGAGTGAGTAACTTCAAGTGTACCTTGGGTAAAAGGTTCTCTCTCTCCCTTTGGTCCCCATTCCTCCTCTCTCAGACAATGACACTCGACATCTGTAGCAACTGTGACACAGTCTGAAAGTAATCTAAGCCCATAAATCTGACGACATCTCATCTAGATGGAGTGGAGGAGGATACATGGCTGCTAACACTAGGGGTAATATCACCGTCCACTAGTCAAGCATCCTTCCGGAACATCCAGAAACTTGAAATTAGAATAACCTGGTGGCTGGTATATTCTGCAGACCTTTCCTTTTTTAATACTTGCTGACTGACAATCTCATGGACACACTGTAATGGATTTGACACACTGTTTGGATCGTTTTGTCTGCTAATACATCATGTTAATTTGCCATTTTATCCTGGCTAGAAAATGTCCTTTGCCAGTAATATTATGAAAGCCCTTCCCTGACCACAGCTTGTGCATATATCACTGTCCCCTGAAATCAATTCCAGCATGATGCGAGGTTATATTTTTAACAGTCTTTGACTTCAGAAGTCCTTACTTTCCTAATAAATCCAGCTTCATCTTATGGTAAAGAGACAAAATGTAATTATTTTCAAATTCAACTAGATGTTTGTTTAAATATGTTACTTATAAAAGAGTTAAGCTATATGATGACAGTGTGACTCTATGACTACTGGATCTTTGCTACATTGATCCAATAATGCAATACCAGAAGTTGAATATTTAAGTATTTTAGGTCATGTTAATTCTCAAAATGTACAGTAAAACTAAAACGAATCTAGATAGATTTTGCCAGTAGTACTGAATATATCTTAGATTATATCAGCCATACTGTTGAGCCCAAGCGGGGCCACCATGTTCCGAGCTGCAGAACCTTCTGGGCTTGTTGGAAGATAGAATGTAAAATCCACCTTAGAGGGTGGAATTAGGTCTGTGGATGACGGTGGCATGTAGATCAGTCTGTAGGTGAAAACTGACCATTCCTAGACGTTACAAGGAACAGGAAATATCTCCCAAGACGATTCAGTCAGCCTTGGTAAAAGTGTGAGAAAATTCTTAAATGACACTTAAATGCTAATTAAACACACCACTTATTTTCTGTATGATGTATAGATTGTTTATTTCAACTTTCATGGGTTTTTAAAATATTTTTTGATTCCTATCTTCTTCTTGCTCTTCCTGTGACATTGGTGGGACGGTGCCCTAGCACCCTCTACAGATGAGCAGCCGTGTGAGAGATTGTATAACCAAAGCCTATTTCACAGAACCATAGAAGCCAGGTTTCACACAGGCCAGATTCAAGATGCCCTCAGGCCATCTCATTGTGAATACGGAAAGGGCCAAGGTAGTATGGGCAGTTGCCAGAGTTATTCGACCTTAGGGTTCCAAGTAAGGTAGTAAGCAATCCTTGTGCTCTGCCAATGATGTAAAGTTTGTGTAACCAGCTAGTTATTGGATTTAGACTCCCTCAATCCATCCATTCATTTCCCAAGGGGTTAGATTGTCCTGATATCCAATCCAAGAGAGAAACCCAGACTTCACTCTACTCAGAAAATATTTAAAGCTTCTTCTGAGCCACAGAATACATACATAGGTGCTAACACAAAATTAGAATATCAGGACAGAGTAGATTTATGCCAGTAATACCATTCAAAAAGTAGTCCATCAAGACAGTTGGAAAACCATTAGCTGTTGGACAGATTAGCTAGGAGAGTCTAGTTGGAACAGTAATGACACCATTTTTTTTTAAATATCTTCCCTTTTTAAATGAAAATATTAAGTTTAGACCTGTTACAATATAAGGGTTTCAACATGTGTTTAAATGCACTGATGTTTGGAAAGCCCTCTACCCTACCTCCCCACCTAGTGGACACTTATGTTGTGTAATGTCTGAAGTCTGTTGCATTTCTGTTTGAGATGTTTTTTGCATAGCAAAGCTGCCCTCCCTGTGGAGGGTAACTCTGAAGTGCCTTATTTTCCTCCACCGCGACTCGGGTTGTGAATGACCACAGTCACCAATTCTTGCCACGTGCCTATGTATGTATGTATGTCTGATCTCAGAATTGTGTGTACTGAAACTCTAATTTCCCTCTGGGATTAATAAAGTATCTTTGAATTTGAATTGATTGAATTGAAAGTGGAAGATGCTCTTTAATGCTAAAAAGTGTGAAACTGAACTTATACAAAATACAAGAAAATATACTCAGTGTGTAATTTTCTGTTAAATAAGTTAACCTTTCCTTAGCAGTCACATCAACATTATCTTGTATTAGACCTCTCTATTTGAATATAAAGCACACCAAACATCTCAAAATTGCTTCACTAATATCAAATACTCTAACAGTTAAAGCAATATATCAGAGTGGATGGCTTTAGATTGAAACAAAACGCACCATGGCCGTTTCTCAATACTCAAGGACGCTAGTACATTCTTGTGTACTAGAAAAGTATGTTCTTGGCAAGGACACCAAAAAGTCCGTTCTACTGGGTACGGAAGGATGAAGACGGCATTTGGAACGGAACCGTTCTCCGTTGTGTCCTGGCAACAAGCACTGCTTCTTTCTATAGTTAAAGAAATGACCTGACATAAAAAAGAAAGTCTAGTTTGTTCCTTAAATAACAAAATAACAACAAAAATGTATTATTTGTGTTATATTTGGCACACTTTTGATCAAAACTAATAAAATTCTAGCATTTCCTGCCCTTTAATGAACAGAAAGTTTATTTGTCATGAGAACAGACCAACAGTGCTTTTATTTAGATAGTGGGTTAGTTCATTAGCATTTAGAAGGACCGTGAAGAGTAAAACCCAAACACACACAGCAAAATGTACAGTTTACAAATGATTATTTACAACAACAGACAACTTTAGATTATTTTATTTATATTTCTAATATAAAACATCACTGTTATTAGCATTCTCCTCTGATGTTTGGAGTTTAGGATTTCAGGATTTAGGATACGATTGGAGTTAGAATTTGGAACAGTCCTTGGGCCATCGTTAATGATGTTTCACATGGATGTGAGTACACAAGTTCTGACAAGTATGCATAGTGAGAAACGACCCATGCCTCTCTTCACTCATGGGCAAAAAAAAACAAAAAAACTTCCTGTCCCACTCGTTCTAAATACTAACCGGCACACCGTAGTAAACTGTGTGTACATGTGCGGAGAAAACAATAACAAATACCAGTTCCAGTATACCCACTGTAGTTTCATTGGATAGATGGAGGACACAGTCTGTAGCTGCCCCAGATTTTCTTTCAGTAAAACAATTATCCCCAAAATGGCATCATTTTATTTAATGTATTGCTAATCACTATACTGCAAATAATTTATTGATGCAGAATACACATGATTTAAAAAAACATGTGTTTAAACAATTAATTATTTGAGTTATCAGACCTCAAACATGGTATATTTTGGCAAAGTCCACCTACTTCTCCACCTGCAATGTTGTGACTATAGCGGTGTACAGCGCATTGCAGGAATTCAATCTAGAAAGGACTAATGCATGAGTAACAGCCTCTACATGTACTCTAGTCAATAGGAGCTTAAATCTGGACAGACGACTGAGATTTTAAAAAGCATGACTGCCCAACTTGAATAATTTGTGCATCAATTTTCAGAGCCGAATCTTTTTTAATCCCTAAATTGTTGACACAGTTCTTCCTATTAGCAGCCAAAAAGCCAAGGTTGGTGGCAGAGGTGGTGCAATCTAATGTACCCGGAATGAAGACTATATGACCTCAATTTTATTTTCATGTAAAAGCAAAAAATTAGAAGCCATCCAAGCCCTAACATCCCCTAGACAGTCCAAAATAGTAGAAATTGATCTACCCATCCCCTATTGAACTGGAAGGTAGATTTGACAATTGTTAGCATAGAAAGGGAATCACACTTCATGCTGGCAATGGAAAAACCCCAGCAGAATCATATACAAGGCAAAAAGTAGGGGACCCAAAACAGAGCCCTGTGGTACTCCCAAGCCAGGGTTAGCCAGGGTTAGCTTGTAGCTATTTTGACCGGGTGTCGTCAGTTGATCCCAGCCTTACAGCCCCACCCTTCGCTCCTCCTCTCTTCCCTGTTTTGGAATTGTCTGGGCTTGACAGAACCTGTGACATGGTCAAAATGGTGGTGGTGGCCACCTCCCATTTGGCCTCAAAAACGTGATATTGGAGCCTATGGAAAGTAGATGTCCAGTATATTTATGTCGATGGGTACTCCCCATCTGAGTCCCACCCAAGGCAAGTGGGACTCTCCTTTACAAACACAGAAGATCTGTTCACTAAGGTAGGAATCGAGCCATTGCAAAGCTACCCCAGTAACGCCCACCCTCTGTTGTAGTCTATCCAATAGGACATCATGGTCAACAGTGTAAAATGCTGCAGACAGGTCCAACATTGGCAGAAAAATAGCATCCCCCTCTGTCAGCAGCTAGAAAAGCATTGTGCAGTATGAATCCAGACTGATTTCTTTGACTTATCTGACAAAAATCACGACTTTTTCAGGAAGGACACAGATAAGAAATGTGGTAATATCCCAAACAATGTTGTCGCTCATTTTTCTAATCATTTACTTCCTCAATAAGAAGCAATGACTAGTTGAGCACTGTGCGTTCCTGCGGCAGGGAAGCACTGAGCAGAGCTGAGTGAATCTGAGTCTGCAAAGCTGAATGCGCTCAGCTGGAGAAAAGACAGCAGCAGTGCTGTAACCTTTTAGCTTTTGTGAGACAAGCAGACACGTGCATTTTAAAAATAACTTTAGTTTCATCTCATCAACAGAAACTCCCACACATCTTGTCACGTTTTAGTCACCAAAGAGCTTTTTTTAGCTTGTCAGTGTCTCATTTTTGTTATGAGAAAAAAGGACGTGAATGAAATCAATTTGTTATCATTAACAAATCTACACAGAATATTTCAGGGGAACACAATTTCTCACAACACCTGACCTTCCGGCTAACGTCACCCCTCCTCCGTGTGTGAATCGCGACAGCTTCGAGAACAGAACTAGCTTGCTTCTTTCAGAACTGGTAGGTTGATAAAACAGTCATAATTATAAATACTTTTTAAAAAGGTCAAGTAGCTTGTTTTAAGCTTTGTGTGGGTTAGACTACACAGGTTGGAAATTGATTATACAGTCAAACTCATGAGTGAGCCACTGTAGCTGCAATACCTTCTCTGAACTGCATGGCGCTAAAGAGTCACATTTTTTCATCATGATTTCAATGGATTCCACACATGGGGCCTTTAAACCTTGATGGAATATGGTAAAATAGAAGTCCAATGTGATGCAATAGAATCAACAATAGTTCTTACGGTGGCCCTGAAGTGCAAACCACAAAAACAAATCACTAAACGCACAACAAATTGAAACACGCAACAACAAATTCACTAAATGCAACAAAAAATCACTAAGCGCAAAACCAAATCAAAATCAGTGATGCCTGTCGTTGCAGCATTGGTACCTACCTCTTCCGGTTTGTTTTTTTGTTTTTGCGCTTTTCAATTTGTTGCACGTTTTGTGATTTGTTTTTGTGTTTAGTGAATTTGTTGTTGCGCTTTTCAATTTGTTGTGCGTTTAGTGATTTGTTTTTGCGCTTAGTGATTTTTTGTTGCATTTAGTGAATTTGTTGTTGCGTGTTTCAATTTGTTGTTGCGTTAAGTGATTTGTTTTTGTGGTTTGCACTTAGGGCCACCGTAAGTTCTCAATACAGCAATGAGACAGGAAATACAGGTAAAGCTGCATCTGAACCAACAACCCCCCATATTTATTCCTAAGGTTTTGTGCAGATGTAGCAAATGATTGTACTGCTGACTTCCAGTATTACAAATCAGCATCTTTTTAGAGGAATTGTGCTGTGATTTAAAAGTTATAAAAATGGATGGAAATCAGGAGGGGAAAAAACATAGGTGGTATTTAATAACCTACCCTTAATGACTCACCTTTGTAGTTTTTATAAGTCCTCATGTTTAAATACAGTATGACCTTTACATTAATTAAGCAATATTTTAGTCTTTTTCTCAACTTCATCAGTTGAAATATCTGACATACAAGTATACTTTTAGTCTACAATTCCCCTCTAGCCTCATCATTGCAAAAACTGTTGTTAATTTACCATTAAGCTTTTTCTCAACCATGCTTCAAGGTTATTGTGGCAATAAATAGCTTGTGATAATGGTCCTGATTATGTCTCATGCTGCCAAATTGTCACCATCTATGAAATAGCACCACTATTAGCAACTAATGGAGAGATCCACAATAGACAGGTTCCAGACAAAGTTACTGCTGTGTTGAATGCCAATTCAATACATAAAACACATGCGTGTAAGTGTGTATGTGTGTGAGCTCCTTAGAACAACTGAGTAAAGGGCATTAAATCAGGATTAGCATAAGTTTAGATGGATGGACTGAAAAAGTCTGGCAATTAGGCATCATTATGACAATTCATGGTAATCTAGCAGGAAAATATTGCCATGGGTAATGTGTTGCTGTCAAAACACCTGGACTCCACTGGTCTAGAATCAGCCTTTGGCCCGTGAATCATTGATGCACAGCATCCATGAAATCATGAACCACCCAATGGACAGTTAATGGTACACATCTGAAAAGTGTGTTTATCACTGTGTCATAGAGACTGAACATTTTAAAAGGATGTGAACAGAGTGATGTGTGGAACTGCAGCATGACATGTATCCAAACCTGCATTAAGATACCAGATACTGTTACTTGAGATGGCAGTTGTCAACCATTTTGCACCTAGCTGGTAGTAAATATTGACTGGTGGGTATGATTTGACAGCTGCTGGGTGCAAAGTAGGGATACAATTTTGCAGAGGGACAATTTGACCAGCACCCATTGTTGCTAACCACCAGCCCTTCAAATTTCGCATTGCTAAATGTGTGAAATTTGAATGATCATCTAAAATCTTTGTGGGTTTTCAGTCCAAAAACATGGATGCAGTGATCACTGGCCTATCACTTGAACACATCTGAACAAAAATGGATATTTTACTACTTTTCATGAATTAAATGTTGAAATCCACATCATTTATGTATGATTGCAGCCTTAGTGTAGACAGGCATTTTTCCTTCCCTGTTTGAAAACAAAGAAACCCCATTATTTTAAAATCAACTTTCATTATTAACATGTTGCGGATCTGCAGTGGTTTTTTACCGAAGAAGGCTTGTCAAAGAACAGCTAAATACGCTGAAAGATTTGAAAAATGCAGCCCAGAGTGCTGTGATCAACAAGTACAGGCCGCTAAGGAGAATGAACTGGCTCAAGGATAGGCCAAATGTTTTATCGACTCAAGAGTTTTGCCAGATGATAAATGAATCATAAATAAATCTTGAACTCTATCCTTGATAAATAGGTTTATCACATTTAGATATAACTAAGGAATATTTTTGGTTCATAGCATGAGATCACGGGGGAGGCACATGAAAGGTTTAAAAAAATCAATGGAAAAAACTAATTTCACTGTACAATGGTACAGTTTGTTGCACTGTTGCGTCAAAGATTCAAAACCTGACTGCACCCTTTCTGCACACTAATGCGTGGGTTTTCCCGGAAAACTCCAGTTTTCTCCTACTAATCAGACACATTCATGCTGGATTAATTACTTCCATTGCTACATCTACTATTGTAAGTTGTTGTAGCTTCAATCATTCGCTAAAAAAACATGAAATTAGAAGATATATTTCCATGCAATCAATGCAAAGTGATTTGGAACTTCAAGTAAAAACCTGGAAAAAGACAGGGAGGATGTCTAATCTTGTTTGGTCTGCGCGCAACACGTCAACTGACCTGAAATTGCCCAGCAGACTTGAACCAAATCGATCATTCATAAATAAAACATGGTTGAAGCAAACAAGAGCGTATAAACAGAGTAGTCCAAATTGAACATGCATCTAGTTCAGGGGTGTCAAATATGCGGCCCGCGGGCCGAATCCGGCCCGCAAGCGGGTTAAATCTGGCCCGCGAGATGGTTGTGTAAACTTTATTTTCATACTTTACAATGTAGAGTGAAAATAAACTTATCATTGTGAGCAAGTTTTCTCTGTAATGAGGATAAATAAAACAAAGCTGCGCTCTAGACTCACACCAGAACTTGAATCACATCCTGAAGTTGGCCGCCACTCAGGATGTGACTTCTGATATTGATGTGCTGGTGAAAGCTAAAAGATGTAAAGTAAAATGAGTCAAATATACTTTAAGTGCTGCATGAAACTGATCTAGCCATGTGATCTGTAAGCTCTTTGAATCACTAAGGAATTTTTTTTTTATTTGTTGATTTTTTTTATTTTTTATTTTTTCAAATTTTCAAGTACACTTCAGGTGTTGTACTTGTACTACACTGTCCTCAGGCTCCAGCCTTGTTTTATATTGATTGTATTAAAACAAAGAAAACAATCTGAAGTTTTTTTTTATTTTTTTATTTACCGGTCCGGCCCACTTGGGACTAGATTTCCCTCAATGTGGCCCCTGAGCTAAAATGAGTTTGACACCCCTGATCTAGTTGTTGCTTTTCTTTTTTGGTAGACAAAGGTAAAATGGATCCTAACATCAAAATTGATGTAGCTCTGAAACATTAGCAGCAAGGATACAAGATATTTTTGAAGACATCTCCAAAAAAGTAAGGGAAAAAAAAGTTTTGGATCTTGTTGGTATTGGACAAAAAATAATCCATATTTTATGTTTGCCATTCAGGGTCAGACATGGTTGACTACACGCTGAAATCCAATATTATAAAATGGTATTTGCCCATGATAGATTTCCTATGGTTTTGCTTTTTGTCACTTTGTTTATTTAATTATTTTATATGTGTAAAAACATTCCACAAGGACAGATCAAAGGTCTTTTTGTGGTACACTTCAAAGCTCCTTGAAAAACACACAAAAACATAGACAGAATGGATAGTGGTGCTATTTTTTGCACAGAACATGTCAGTAACTCATGAATCATACCTGTAAACTGTCCACAACAATAATGCTTTTCGTCAATCTCCGTCAGCAGATTTCAGGAGCGTATTTGATAAACTGGCATCAAAACGGACTTCACAGTGTGCTTCACTGTAAAAATATCGGAAAAGAAAACCAGCATGCAAAGTCAAGGGCAACTTGGGGATTCTCTTGAGAAAGTTATTGAAGGACAAGATCACAGAATGACAAAAATAGAATTTGGTAGTGTTAATGGAACACATTCAAGTTTTTCTTCTGACAATAATGGCAAACTAAAAGTACACCAGTCTTTCTTACTCAAGCAACAACAACCCCTCATAAGGGAATAGAAGTTAAATAACCAATTTATGTCATATATTTGATGCCTTGTCATGAATAACATGTTTGTATTTTTCACTTCCAACTAAATTGTTCTGCAACTAAAGTTCATCTTCATCATCATCATTTATTTATTTCCAGCATGCCAATAACATCACAATTAACAACAGGATATAAATCAATAACAAAGCTGCCATCTCTCACGCACTGAACGTGAGACACACGCATTTGACCCTCTTCACACGCTCTCACGCCACACCTCCAATATCTCACGCTAAACCAGCGCCTGCGCTCCCCAAATGCGCATCACGCAGTGTGTAGGGCTTATGAAAAAACCAGATGATATTAATGATGGCATTAGCTACTGAACAACATGCGCACAAACAACACGTAAGTAATAATTTAACTGGCGTTATTTCACTCATAATCCCATCTGTATAATCCAAGATGATGTGCTTTTTTCTGATCTGGTTGTGAGATGGGTGGAGTGGTGAGCTCCACGCCGTTGATGGGACGGGCATGCCCGGTTTTTCCAGAACCGTGAGCTGCAGCTGCGCGCACCGCCATAATGACATGCTTTATTTAGAAATGCAGCCGTGTTGATGGAGCTTCAGTCCCGAATGTTTTTATTTCGTTTTCATTCATCAGCCACAGATCGCTGCTCTCGCTCACAGCAAGCTGGGCTTCCTACCGTGGTGACTCACTCACACGTTCCCTCTCCTACATTAGTTCGTGACGCAGATTCTCCTGCCACCAAACTCGACACACTCCACACCACGGCTGCGCCTAGAAATTCTGTCCATAAAGGTAATGAACAGAACCGGTGACAAAGGGCAGCCCTGGCGGAGTCCAGCCCTCACTGGGAACAGGTCCAACTTACTACCGGCTATGCGGACCAAACTCCCGCTCCTCTGGTAAAGGGACTGAATGGCCCTTAACAGAAAGCTACCCACCCCATACTCCTGGAGCGTCCCACACAGGGTGCCCCTGGGGACACGGTCATAAGCCTTCTCCAAATCCACAAAACACATGTGGATTGGTTGGGAAAACTCCCATGCCCCCTCCATCACTCTTGCAAGGGTATAGAGCTGGTCCACAGTTTCACGGCCGGGACGAAAACCACATTGCTCCTCCTCAATCTGAGATTCAACTATCGATCGGACCCTCCTCTCCAGTACCTTGGAGTAGACCTTTCCAGGGAGGCTGAGGTGTGTGATCCCCCTATAGTTGGAACACACCCTCAGGTCACCCTTCTTAAAGATGGGGACCACCACTCCGGTCTGCCACTCCACAGGAACTGCCCCCGATGACCATGCAATGTTGCAGAGACGTGTCAACCATGACAGCCCTACAACATCCATAGCCTTGAGATACCCAGGATGAACCTCATCCGCCCCCGGGGCTCCGCTGCTGTGTAGTTGTTTGACTACCTCAGAAACTTCTGCCCCTGAAATTTGGACAGTCCATCCCCAGGTCTCCTGGCTCTGGTTCCTCCTCAGAATGCGCATAGGTAGGATTGAGGAGCTCCTCAAAGTATTCCTTCCACCGTCCGACTATAGCCCCAGTTTACGTTAGCAGCTCCCCATCCCCACTGTAAACAGTGTGAGCGAGTTGCTGCCTTCCTCTCCTGAGGCGCCGGACAGTTTGCCAGAACCTCTTTGGAGCCGATCAATAGTCTTTCTCCATGGCCTCACCAAACTCCTCCCACGCCGAGGATTTTGCCTCGGCAACTGCCACTGCTGCACCCCGCTTGGCTATCCGGTACCTGTCTGCTGCCTCCGGAGACCCACAGACCAGCCACGCCCTGTAGGCCTCCTTCTTCAGCCTGATGGCTCCCCGAACCTCTGGTGTCCACCAGCAGGTATGGGAGTTGCCACCACGACTGGCACCGGCCACCTTGCGACCACAGCTAGCAACAGCCGCCTCAACAATCGCAGAGTGGAACAAGGCCCACTCTGAGTCAATGTCCCCCACTGTTCTCGGGACGCGGTCAAAGCTCTGCCGGAGGTGGGAGTTGAAGACCGTCTTAACAGATTCTTCCGCCAGGCGTTCCCAGCAGACCCTCACTATGCGTTTGGATCTGTCAGGTCTACGCGGCATCTTCCCCTGCCATCTGATCCAACTCACCACCAGGTGGTGATCAGTTGACAGCTCCGCTCCTCTCTTCACTCGGGTGTCCAAAACATACGGCCGCAGGTCAGATGATACGACTACAAAGTCTTATCATCGACCTGCGACCTAGGCTGCCTTGGTACCAAGTGTACCGATGGGCATCCTTATGTTCGAACATGGTGTTCATTATGGCCAAACTGCAGCTTGCACAGAAGTCCAATAACGAAACACCACTCGAGTTCAGATCAGGTGAGCCGTTCCTCCCAATCAAACCCCTCCAGGTCATGGTGTCATTGCCCATGTGAGCATTGAAGTCCTCCAGCAGGACAATGGAGTCCCCGTGATCGAGCACTATCTAGCACTCATCCCAGGGACTCCAAAAAGGGTGGGTAATCTGAACTGATACATAAGCACAAACAACAGTCAGGACCCGTTCCCCGACCCAAAGGCGCAGGGAAGCTACACTCTCGTCCCCTGGGGTAAACCCCAACACACAGGCTGAGAGTTTTGGGGCTAACCAAAAGCCAACCCCAGCCCTCCTCCTCTCACCCGGAGCAACTCCAGCAAAGGAGAGTGTCCAACCCCTCTCAAGGACGTGGGTTCCAGAGCCAATGCTATGTGTCGAGGTGAGTCTGACAGCTGGTACCGCTCAACCTCTGCTACAAGCTCCTGCTCCTTCCCCGCCAGAGAGGTGACGTTCCATGTCCCAAAAACCAGTTATCTTGTCCGGGGATCGGACCGCCAAGGCTCCCGCCTTGGTCTGCCACCAGATCCACATTTGGAAGAGCCCATGTATCCGGTTCGGGCTGGCCACCAGGCACTCGCTCACGGGCCCCAACCCCAGGCCTGGCTCCAGGGTGGGACCCCGGTAATCCTCCGGGCCGGGTACTCCGACTCTTTGAATTTACTTCCATGAAAGATCCTGTGAACAGTTCTTTGTCTCACCCTTCACCTAAGACCAATTTGTCATGGGAGACCCTACCAGCGGCACAAAGTGCCCCAGACAACATAGCTCCTAGGATCATTGGGGTACTCAAACTCCTCCACCCCGATAAGGTGACGGTTCAATTATCATTAATGGTTAAAACATTTTTGCTTCACATAAATCTTATTTTTACGAATAACCTCTCTTAAGTATCTGGGTGAAGGAGTGATTGCCTGAGGTATTTTGGTAACGCCTTTAAACTCGTCAAATTCTGATTTGTCTAAATATGTAAACAGTAGTTATTAAAAATAGAGTTCACTTCCTGAACTAACAAGTTCTTAGCCAGCTTACTTGGTTAGGCCAACCGGGTGAGCAAAGCACATCCTCTTTATTGACCCCAAGGTCAAAGCCTTTGCAAGCTTCATCAAATGCTAAATAGATACGCCAGCTTCTTGCCGTCACCTGGAAGGTATCTCCTCTTGCCCCCCTGGATAGCACGAGGGCCTTCAACACAAAGGGTTTGTAGATCCACACCCTGGTGTGGGATGTTTTATGAATAATCTACAGCTTAAACTGATTTTACAACCCAGACATCACAAGATCTCTCAGATACTTAATAAGGTTTTGCTACAAAACATCTAGCTTACATTCCATCATGCTACACATCAACTTTAGTTTATTAAGAATTGAGCTTTGAATACAAATTTGAATATTTGTTGGCATTAATAAATGTGTTAACCTTGAAAGCCCTTTTTGAAAAAAAATCTAATAAAATAAAATAGATACTTCTGTCATGGTCTGTGTCTCCCCTCATGTGTCTCCTTGTGTCCTCCATTCGTCTCTAGGTGCTCCTTTTGTGTCTTCTACCGCCCTCTTGTGTCATGTCTGCGTCTTCCTCATGTGTCTCCTGGGTTTCTCCATTTGCCCCTAGATCTCCAGCCCTCCAGGTTTCCCTCTTCTGACATCCCCCTCCCAGGTCCTGTGCTCCCTTGGCCCCCTCTTAATCACGCCCCTGTAGTTTTTCTTTCTATAGTGTTTTCCTTTAGTTTTCAGCTTCCCCCTAGAATAGTAGTTATGGTTCATGCCCTTCTGGTCTTTTGGATTTTTTCTCTTAGGTCATTTTCCTTTAGTTACAGCCTTTCATGAGTTAGTATGTTTTTCCCACCAGTGTTTATTTTTCTCCTCCCTTTGATTAGTAGTTATGTTTCCTGCTCCTTTTGTATTAGGTTTTATTCTTAGGTCAAGTTAGTTCCTCCCTGATTAAGTTATAGTGTTCACCTGGTCTCTCTCTCCCCACACACCTGCAATTCATCTCCCTCTCATCCTCCCAGTGTATATAAGCCCTGTCTTGTCTCTGTGTCTTGTCGGTCCATTATTGTTGTCAGCGTTGTTTCGTGCTCTGTGAGCTTTATTTCTCCAGACTTTGGTGCTCTAAGAGAGCTTTCGGTGTCCTGTGTTCCATGTTGTTTCATCCCGCCAATTAAAGGATTTTTACTTTATACCAACTCCTGCCTCTTGTCATCTGGGTGATCTGCATTTTGGGTCCTAACCATCCGCACAACGTCACAGCTTCTGCCTTGGGTAAGTTAACTGGTGCACAGGTATGCATATGCATAAAAAATAATGCGCGCATACCAATGCCTTTGGCAAAACAACATTTTCATCTTGGTCAAGCCCAAACTAAATTCATGAAATGTATTATTCAGTAATGTTTCCCCATTGAAATTAAAAGAAGCTGTACATAAATCCAGTATATCATTACATTTAAGCATCAAGCTAGCATTGCCTCCATTACCGGGTGACTCAGTATTTCCCTACAGGACGTCACTTGAGCTTCAGAGACTGTGGAGCGTACTGAGCCTTTCATGTGGTGTCATGGCAGAAGATCTGAGCAGAGCCAGAATTCATACTTTAAGTATTGATTGTGTCTTTTCAACAATTTATCTAACTGCAGTTCAGAGAGTAATTTTGACTTACATGTACAATTTGTTGGGATATGCTGAGCGGAGACAGTTTTCTTTCTCATATTTTAATCACAGCTCCGTCCACTTTTTGTTTCAAACAAAGACAGATGAACAATAATTTTGCATAAAAGGAAAAAGGTACTTTTTAAAATTCATTGTTCTGTTGCTATCCCACGAGTTTCACCAGTGTGTAGTCTCCTGTGAATTTCAAATTCAAGATAATACAAAGAAAACATGTTTTTTTTTTGTCTCAGTAGCACGCCTGTGTCATTGTCACTAATCCATTATCCTTTTGTGAATTAGAAGCTAGCTTCTATAGGGAACCGTTTTAATTGATTAACAAGCAACTTTTTGTAACATTATTAACATGATAAAAGGGGAAATGCTATCATTTTAGGCTACCAAAGCAGCTTAGAAGCCCAATTTACATACTTGACCAAATAAGATGAATGGTTAACTTGATATTGTTCAGATGAATGACCTGTCAACCATGTAGCACCTGTTTAAAGCAACAAATCTGATACGTTTAATTAAAGAAAATGCTGAAAGTGAGAGCAGAGCTTTTGCTGGAATGATCATCTTGATTATTATGACATATGGAGAGGGTACTGTATCAACCACATTAAATCAGGATCAGCCGAGGGAAAATGTCACCCAACTGCAGTGCATGAATGTTGCGTGGGTGTGCTTTGAATTTTAATTATTCTGGAATGCATTTGGTTAAAGGAGCCAGTTTTCCAAATGACGGTGAAACTTTTAACTGAAACTAGCAAAATAATTAGTAGTTTTAATGTGACTGTTTGATACCCATTTGAATACTCTCAAGTCTTAGGAAAAATACTGTTTTTAGTTAATTTCTTGATTCTTACAGTCCTTTGTATTTTTTACACATTTTTTTTTCTAGAACACTCACAATGTTAGTGTATACTAAAGCACAAATGCAATAAAAGTCTGCTCTTAAACCAAAATACACCAGGTCTGACTGAAATGTATGGGGAGAAAAAAGTCTCAAAAGGTCTGTGTGAGTGTATTTAGATTTGTACATGTATATCTAAAAGTGTGTGTGTGTGTGTGTGTGTGTGTGTGTGTGTGTGTGTGTGTGTGTGTGTGTGTGTGTGTGTGTGTGTGTGTGTGTGTGTGTGTGTGTAACTCTTGATTTGTAACTTGTATTTACATTTTTGTGTGTAACTTCAGCTCCTACACACAAAAATCATTGCACACACACACACACACACACACACACACACACACACACACACACACACACACACACACACACACACACACACATCACCTGGTAAACACGGACAAAACTGCATCACACACAGATCAGTTTACAAGTTCAAAAATCCTTTTGAGACTATCTCACCGGACTGATTTGTGCGTACACGGTGCATTTGAATGCTGGGTGGAAGCTGGGAAATTTGAATTTCCTTTGGAATTGGCCTAAATTTGTGTTGACGGGACAAATATGTCTTCTGTGGAAAAATAGAGTATCTCATCATCCTGTAGTTTTAAAAGATGGACCTACATTTAATTTTTAATCATCTAAAATTGTTCATGTAGATATATCTGTGTTTATGAGCCATGAAAACGTAGTTAAAGGTTTAAAAGAAATTACTGATAAATGATAGAGTAATTCTCTGACTGGAAAAAGCAGGCTTCAAACCGGGAGAAGGCGTAAGAAGATGGTGCAGCGTTAATCCAGCATGCTTTGCAGTCAGTTATAATGAGACAGCTATTATTTTGGACCATTTCAGATGTTTTATAAGTCTGAAAGATTGACACGCTGTCCCCAGACAAGGAAGTGGCTCTTGGGCCAGTTTATGTGTGTGCACAATAATATGTAAACTGCCCCAATGTTATTGTGCAGACACATGAACTGGCCCAAGAAGCGTTTCCTTGTCTGGTGAATGCTGGAATTTGTGGTCGGACTTGTTCAGTGAATTTTTTGTCCATCATAGTTTATGACGCATTCAAAACCACACATTTTGACAGGCATGTCAATAGAGTTGCGCAATGAAGTTTCTAAATTATTTAAAGCCATTTTTATTAGGTGGATTTTACAGAGGCTGTAAGCTAACCAAGCAAAACCACAATGCTAAGCAGCATTTAACAAATTCAAATGCAAGTCTGGCGATGCAACAAAATCATTCTATTCATCGTACAGATCGCAAACACTATTCTCTATTCATACCTATGTTCACAACAGCTTGGAATGGCTAACGTAGCTTAGCTCACACAGACGTTAGTGCCTGCTAACACAGAAATGGGGACAGCGTATCAATCTGTCAGCCCTATAAAACGTCTGAAGTGAAGTAATAGCTGTCTCACCAGAACCAGACTGCAAAGTGTGCAGGTTTAACTTTTATTTCAGAGGAAAGATCACCATAGCGAGCCTAAGTCTCCTCCCTTTACGGTCGCCTCATGAGTCCCCAGAAGAACGAAAAACCTAGCGACATTTCTCAGGACCAGTTGCTACTTTCTGAAGAACTTTCTTGTAGATATTCCCTATAGATTAGCAACAAAGAAACCATTTGCACTCTGAACCGTTCTTTCGGGAGTAAGGAAAGTGAATGATAATCTGCACATGTGCACGAGGACTGACCAATCATAAACCGTTTTTGGCCAGGCCGAAAGGTACAGTTGCAGAGCTGGAGACCGCCGATTTACGTCTGCTGCTGCAGCAGGCTCACGCTTCTGCTAGAGACGGCGCAGGCGTCAACCTGTAATCTCTGGTTCTGCAGCCGTCACACACTTTGGCTTTTCCTGCATTTGGCAAATAAAGTCAACAGGAGTTTCAACTACCGTCCCGTTTACACACGCAGCTCTGTGGCTCATCTAAATTTCCTTCAGTGACTCAGGGATGGTTATACTATGAGACACCCGCTCCTTTTTGCTCGGTGCGCTGTTATTATCATGATGGAGAGAAAACACAACAGAGAAGTTGAGAAACTATGAGGTAACCCCCCCTGCATATCAAAGCAGTTTGGGCCATTTTAATCATACTAATTAATAACTTTAACACATAAAATTGCTTTTTATTTTCCTCCCTTTTAGTCCTAAAAAGACCAACATGTTTTTAAAATCTTCGGTGTATATATATATATATATATATATATATATATATATATAACCGTAATTCCCGGACTATAGAGCACACCTCAATATAAGCCGCACCGGGCTAAAAGCCGCAGATATCTACTGAATTGAAAACGTAGTTTAACTGAACACAACTGAACTGATCAGTTTGAAACAAAACAGAAAAGTTATTGATTAGTTATTAGTTATTGATTGTCCCCTACACACTGAAACCACTGAATTCATCTTCTTCGGTGTCGGAGTTGAACAGCCTCAGAAGAGCTTCGTCGCATTCCTTTTCTGTGACGATGTCAGTGTTGCTGTCATCATCCCGGGGTGAAGCTGGGAAAACAAGCGGCGCTGTTTTACTGTGAAAAAAATCATCCTGAGCGCTTTCCGTAGCACTCCTTTAACCATTCCTTCATTAGACTTTCCAACATCCATCCTTTCTGGTTGACTAAAGCCGCACCTCATTATAAGCCGCATGGTTCAAAGCGTGGGAAAAAGTAGAGACTTGTAGTCCGGAAAATACGGTATTCTAAACCAAAACATATTTTAGGCTTTTTTCTTTTTGTGTGTACGTTGTAAATAATTTCTCATCATTTTAACACCCCACTAATGCAACCTAGACACTGACCCAACTTAGTCACCTTTTGGCCCACATCAGGGTATACATTTGGTTTTAGGAATTGGACAGTCTTTTTATTAAATATTTTAAAATGAACAACATAAAAATGCCCATCCCCACCCACCTTGCTACACTGGATCAACTAAAAAGAAAAATGACACAAAGACATTAAACTGGTCTCAGCATGACAACTCAAAACACCAGAACAAATTTGTAAAAGGTACAAAAGAAACAATCACAAAAAATTCAAAGGAACATCATCAAAATGAGAATCAGACAACTTTAAAGCTCCCAGTGGAGCCCCCCCCCCCCAAAAAAGAAAAAAAACTGGACCTAATCCTCTCCACGTGAGCATGGGACATAACCTCAGCGATCCAATGAACATGTTCTGGTAAGTCGGAATACTTTTGGTTTGTTGAACAGGTTATTGAAGCCCCTAATGGTTATAGTCTGTTAACCGTCGAACTTCACACCCAAACTAACAACGGAGTCCTTTGTGAGGGGCGTTAATACATCACAGTGATCCATGGAGTTATCGGTGTATTGATGTTCACAATACCAATGTAGGATTCGTGCAGCCTTGCTTCTATTGCATCCTGATGCATCAACTAAATCTGTTCCTGATAGGGGACGACCAATTTATCGGTCGGCCAATTAATTGGGCCAATAATTAGCATTTTTTTCATCATCGGCCAATAAGCTTCTTTAGTAGAGCAGATTTAAAGTCAGGCACCTCTGTGGGCAGCCCGCTCCTGCTGGAAGCTGGTGAAGGACTCCAATCCAAAACACTGGGAGTATTTACCTCTGAGTATAAGGTAAGGCTTCTCTTTGTTGTTTCAAAACCCTACAGCTGTGTATTTAGTGTGAATTTAAAGTAAAATATGAAATAATACTTCACCCCTAGATGGAATTTTAATACATTTACATTAATTATAATTAAAAGTTCCATTTGTGACATGTAACTCTTTACTGCTGATGGATGGATGGATGGATGGATGGATGGATAGATAGATGATGTGAAGAAGTTCAGGAGAGTTGAATGTTAAATTTTCCACACAAAAATAATTTTTTTTTTAAAACAAAGGTCAGTTCCCTGTGTAAAGTCAGAGGTACAGAAGAGGATTAGGGCCACTGAAAAGAAAAGAAAAATAATTCTGACTTTTTTCCCAGAATTCCGTCAGATTTCTGAGATTAAAAGTCAGAATTCAGAGAAAAAAGTAAGAATTCTCTCTTTCCTTTATTTTTCTTGTCAGTGGCTCTAATCATCATCCGTACAGAATTGAAATAAATAAATAAAATGTAGAGCACAAAAAGTCTCAATGTTAATAACACCCCCCCCCCCCCCCACGCTCGAAAACAGTCGGCGAATCGTTCGCTCCCAACCCCATGACCCCGTCTCACTCTTTGAAATGTTCAAAAGTTGGCAGCCCTGCACAGTGATCAGAAACAGCAGAGACATGTTCTGACTAAAGACCATTTTAATTAGTATGGTTAGTTTCCACGTAAAATCTAACATCAACAGTCAGTAATACTAGTGAATAGTTGGGGTGCACTTTTATTAATAGATGACTGTTGTTTAAACGTTTCTCTATTATTTATCATATAGACTGTAAAGTGCTGAGTTATCATATGCACTTTCTGCTACAGAAACTGAACTGAACTGAAGATGGATGCTCTACACAAACACTAACAACTGTTTCTCCTGTTTAGTTTCTGTCTGATGGCTCAAGTAAAACCAGATCCAGCATGGAAGCAATGGCATGGAGCCAAAACTAAGGAAAGCAAGGTGTGATATTAGCAGGAAGCTGGTGAGCTGGAAAAAGGTAAAAACAGCACATCGGCGGACCGCGACTGCCTCATCAGTACTGGTATCTGCAATAGAAAAACCAATATCGGTCGACCTCTAGTTCCCAGGTAATGCTTTTCAGCCTGTTCATCTGCCTTTCATCTGCTATCTGCAACTCATTGGAGACCAGGCATGTGTGCAAATCTAAATGCTATCTTTGATCACCTGCAAACCACAACACTGACATTTAAGCAATCACTTTTGTGACTATAAGGCCAACCTTGTCCAGTAAACATGTAAAGTTAAAATGTGCACAAATCAACTTTAAAGATATCGGCTAGAGGCACAATTCCTTTGAATGGCATGTGTAAAGAAGTATTAAAACCTCAAGTGAAAAAGGTTTTTGGATTTTCACAGCTGGAATTGAAAGAAAATCTGAAATTTTTTACTGGCGCGGGGAAAACAGAAACTAACTTCCGGTCTAAGCCCTGGGCAGCTGGTGACGTTTCACAAGGCGCTCTGCTGAAACAGCGACAGTAAACAACGCCTGATTTTGCTGTTTCTGCATTAGCGTTGTAGCAGAGAACAATGTGTCGTCAGTCAGATGTAGCTTCTGAAGCCTCTGCTAGTCGGTCAGATTTGTTTGTTTTTTATCTGGGATACGGCGACAAGAACGGATATTGGATTACCGGAGACGTTCAACCGAACTCCGTGCCCTGCAGCTGGATATCAAAACCGGCCCGATTAGGATGCCGGGGAGGATGCTGTTCATCTTCGGAACCAAAATCAGTACAGTTTGTTAAAGTTTGTTGAAGATTTCATGTCTGTGCTCCACCGGTAGCTTTCAGTTAAGTTCTCAGCTGATTAGCTCCATCATGTTGTCCCAGTACAATTCAGTAATCTACATGTTGCCAGCTTTACCGCTGTGTGTATTTATTGATATAACGTCGGAAAATATTTAACCAATTGCTTACCAGAATAAATCTTCCTGAAGCTAAGTCGCTAGCTCAGATCGTTGTTTTCTAATCCAGGATGACACAGAGGTTCTACCGGTCCTATAGGAGGATCTGTTGTTGAAAAATGGGGATCATCTTTTAGATTATATCTGTCTGTGTGTGTGTGTGTGTGTGTGTGTGTGTGTGTGTGTGTGTGTGTGTGTGTGTGTGTGTGTGTGTGTGTGTGTGTGTGTGTTAGCTTTCACAAATTACTTGTTTATTCTTTACCGGAGCTAACACGGTTAGTGCTGCGGCAGTCATGCTAACGGGACTCTGGGGTCCAGAAGTACCGGTGCGGTTCTAAATGGATTTATAGATGTAGGTTATTATTTTAGATCAAACCCATGTTAGTTAAAAATACGTGTAGGACACAGACATATGGCTCAGACCTTTAGCTGCAGCTGTAAACTCAATTATCTGTTTTAATTAGTAACACGATAGTCAACAAAATACAGTGATTTACCATGCTAGCAACAGCAGCTACCTAGTATGTCGTGTGTGATTGACGTATGCAAAACACAGTTCTTCACTGCCTGGAGGACAGAATTTTGATTTTCTGTAATGATTTATGACAAAATTCCTTAACAAGATGAAAAACTGAACCCAGTTCACATTTATGTAAATGGTAAAGTGTAGTTACTGTATTTCTACAATTTTAATGCCGGGTCTGGCCACTACCTTTAAGTCTGGTCAAACACTACCTGAACGTCGGCCACATGGTGAATGGTCTTCTCAGATGGGTGTGAACAGATGTGATGGTGACAGAGAAGGAACTGGCAGAGGTGATGTTGATTCAGACGGTACTGGGATGCCATTAGAGGAAGTGGACGCATCCTCAACAAATGAAGGAGTGTTGTTCCGTGCATCAGATGCGTCTGAAAAGCACATTTTGCAAGTTTATTACCAAAACATTATTGGCTTTACGAAAGAGCATTCTTTTTGCATGGAAATGTTTTACGTTGTCCTCTTAGGACATGGGGTCTCGAATGGGGTATAGGCTTTATAAAAACCAGTTGCTTGACACTAAGGTATATACCCGATATATACTTGTCGAACCCAAGACTTACTTCTTTCCTGGCCGTAGGACTGAATTCTATGAGACTGTTTCCCTGTGTCGCTATTTTTACATTCACTTGAACTCAAATAGATACAGGTTCACACAATTATAGTAGGGAATGGTGTGCAACTGTTTCACAGTAGTGGTTGAAATCTTGTTAGCTCTTTTGACACAAAATTGACACACCTGAGTGGTAATTAAGAGCAGAGCTACAACTGAGGTCATTTCCATGTGTTACATAAATTTTCATCCAAATTTGTTTTTTTGTCTTTGCCGCAAACAATGCTTTATACACAGCCTGCTTGTTATTTGCATGTGTTTATTAAACGGATGTGTGCTGTGCTAAGGGCCAACAGCAAAACAGTAAAATTACCATTAATTATCGTGGCACTAACAGATAAGTGAGAGCACATATGGTGCAATGTAACTGTAAAGACGTGTTTTGTGAAATCTTGTGATCCTTTAAGATTTTAGGACCTTTTGACGTAAACATGAGTGAAGACTGGTGGTGGCAATGAGTGACAGACGAGGCTTTAAATTTAGATTCCTTTGTAATATGCGTCATTGACATGGATTAAACATAAACTACTCAGCGGGGGACTAGAGGCGCCTTCATGATGATGAAAGGAAGACGAGCTGTAGCTTGCCAGAGAGGGGGAGTGTGCACTTCCTAACCCCAAACTTCATTAAAAGGAGATTCACAGGGCTTAGCTAGGAAGACCACTGCTGCCTGGGTGTCAGTGGAAAGGGCGACGGGAGTCCAAACGCCGCATAAACATAGGAGCTCAAAGAAATGCTTCAACTCATTTATGGATTTATCATTTCTTGCATGCATTGTTGGTGTTTTGGTCACAGAATTTAATATAGCACGGTACCCTCTAACCACACACTGGTCAAAGATGAAAGACATGTTCCTCTGATTAAGGCTTTAGGCTAAGAGGTATTCCTTATCAGCTATTCTACATAGCAATGGATTTCTATCAATAACTGAGGGATTTTCTCTTCTCTTTTCCATTGAGTTTGAACTTCTTGCAGCAGTTAATGTGCATCAAGGTTACCTGTCAGCCAATCATAACCAACATAGTGGCAGTGGATGCATCGCTCCCATGCATTTGAACACCAACTACATTTATTAATGGAACTTTTCCTGTTGTTTTTCCAATTCCATGCTTGTCTACCTGATGCGCGTATCCTCTGTATAGCTGCCCCATGTCGAGCTGACATCTCCAAATACACCTGCTTCCCCTTTCCACTCTGGTGCGCACCATTCCACTGCAACCCCATGCCGTATCATTGTCAGTTCAGCCCCACTCAGGGGATTTAGTGCCTCATCTTTCCATTAACATGCCATCTGGCTGTCTGCTAAATGCACATTTCAGCAGTGTCATGAAGGTTGAGCTGCTGTATAATTCATTTGTTGGGTAATAGGTAAATTATCAGCCAATATCTTTTGATTAAACCAAAGTAACAGACAAATGTCCATTCTTGTGCTCAAAAGCATAAAATTTCAACATTTCCAAACATAAAAAAATACTTCCATCCATTTTCTATACCCGCTAATCCATGTAGGATTGTGGGGGGCTGGTGCCTATCTCTCGCAGTCTTCAGGCAGACAGGCAGGGTACACCTTGGACAGGTTCCCAGTCCATCGCAGGGCATCTTTTAAAAAATGTAAACCTAAAATTATTATCAACCTCTGTGGCATGTTTTCAGTTGCTCATGTTAGCTAATTATTTTATAAAACTAGACAGATTTTAATGAAACAGAGTGGGAGTAGAGGCATGGGTGGAGACTTAATTCATCCACACTTCCTGTTAGGAAAACACTTCTAAAAGAGGCTTCACCTGGCCGAGAGAGCGGCACTAAGGCAGTGATAGACGGCACCCCCCTCAACCCGCACACTTGCGCTGTCCAAGTTTCTCAGTCGAAAAACGAGTTGAGCATTTGCGGACTTGCACAGTACACTTACTGCTCAGGGAAAGAGCAGTCACAGATTCTGCAGCATTCTGGAGGATTTCTTGTCAACCGCGAACATTAGATAAAAAAGGGAGGAGGGCTTTTTTTTAAGGAGGCAAGCGGCTCCGAGCACCAACGTGTCATTGGTAGGTGAGTGGTTGAGCCAGGTGTTGAGTTTTGGACTGAAATATTAAATTTAAAGTAAGTTGCACTAAACTGCCACACAAACTATTAGAAACTCATCTATCCAGGTTATCAGCAGAAAAAAGTTAATTTAGGTGTTACTTGCTCTTTAACTATTGGATGTACATCTGCAGGTAAAGATGTAAGTAAGTAAATAAAGTTTATTTATATAGCGCCTTTCACAGATATAAATCACAAAGCGCTGTCACCAGCACAGGGAAAAAATACATATAATAATAATAATAATAATAATGCATTGAACTTATATAGCACTTTTCTAGACACCCAAAGATGCTTTCACACACTTTCACATATACATATATATTGCATTTGTATAGTGCTATTCTAAGTCAGGGACTCTGAAGCGCTTTTTAATAAAATCATTCACACACTGACGGTGATAAAGAAGGCTTGAATTACACGCAGGCCTTATAACATAATGCTCGGAACTAGGGATGAGCCACGGATAAAGCATTTTTGACGAGTACGAGCATGAAACGAGTAAAACTCGTAAATATCTGTAATCGTGCTGAAGGAAAATCCTCATTGGGTAACTGACTGTCTTCAAGCTCTGTGATTGGCCAGTCACATAGAGCGCCCGCCCCTCCCTACACACAAAACTCTGCAGTCTCAGTCCAGCCCATGCATCCACGCACACACACACACACAGTAATGGATCTCTCTGTGATTGCTTCACTGTTGCTCACGTTTCTTCAGAACTCCCTAGGTTTTCTTCAGCTCGCCTCTTGTTCGGTTTAATATTTAAAGTAACTTTTTTCGTAACGTACGTGGTGCATTTGACAAGACAGAGCTGAAAACGGCTTGTGCTGTCAGTCACTGCCTCCGCTCGGGTCGGGTTTTTCTCTCTCTCTCTCTGTATTAAACCATGCACTTAAATATGTTCTGATTTTATTGAAAAACTTGTTCTGTAATAGTTCCTTTACTATTGTGATCAAAAATATTTAATCTCATTTCTGAGGCTGCTCTGTAAAATTTTCAAATAAACAACACACATATCAACTTCTGATCAATCCATATCAATTTCAGACTTAAAATTATGTATCGATGTAAACCACACCCACTTCTGTTTAAACTACACCCACTACCGGGTTAGGCCACTCCCACTTTGAGTACTCGCTCATCCCTACTCAGAACAAACCAGACGTGGAAGCGAGACGAGCACTTCTAATTGGTGCCCTTGTTAACCAAAGCTCTGTCACATCAGCTGTGAAGCACCGCGAAGCGTCACGAAGGCTCGCGCGCTGCCGTGATCATTAAGGCTTGAGCTCAAATTTTTTTTGTGAGCCGTGAGTGTGCCGCGTTAATTCTGGCAGGGAGTCAAAACAAAAAGGAAAAGGCAGGCCGGCAAATTTAACAAAATAAAGAAATATTTTTTAAAAAATCATAGTAATTTCTGTGTTTCTAAACAGGCACAATACTATTGTACACCACCACAAACACTAGTTATTTACTTACCCAATTAAAATGGAACTGGTCCACAAAACAGCAGCAGGATCAGCGCAGTTTCTGATATCAACAAGCAGTGCAAGCTGGTTACACACACACACACACACACACACACACACACACACATACACACACACACACACTCACACACACAGCAAGGGCCCGGGGGAGGCTGCGGGGATGGGGGGTTTTGGAAAACGGTAGACGTAAGCAGAAGAGCTCGTCGGAAATTGATCAGGGGCATGAAAAAAACGCTTAAAAATGCTTTACGCTAGCTTGTTTTCCAAAATTTGCTATTGTAGCTTTAATGTATTGACAGTGTCACTTACTAATAAAAGTCACAAAGCACTTTTCTTCTTACTATGAGTCTATTTAAAGCAAGAGCCATCTGCAAAATAAGACATTTTAAAAGCACAACTAGAGAGATATAAGTTGTAATTGGTTATTTCAGTAGATGGCTCTTGTTCCAACCGTTCAAGGAGCCTCATGTCTATTACTTGTCTAATCTATATTAACATTCCAGATTTGTCCCTGATATACGTGATGCTGGATGTACAGTCATTTCCATCGCCTGCAATGTCAATAACGAGGTCCACCCACCAGCTATGAACATATTTATATAACCAAACTGTCTCATTAGAAAATCAAGGACACGGGAGTAGACACACATGTAGACGCTGTGAGGCTGTTAGCTGACCTGATGCCTTTGAGATGACTGTGCTCGTGTTCCACATTCATGCCAGTTGAACCCTTTGATCATATGATCTTTTGCGTGGGATATTTTTCAGCCCCCTCCCCCGAGGCTTTTTCTGACTGAAGCTGGATCATCCCCGAGAGCTTGTTCATTGCTGCACACTGCAGAGGACTGGGCGAAAACATTTTTTACTGTAGCCCTCCATGTTTGCTTGAGGCAAAAAAATAATATATTTTGTTTTTCTTTATGTGTGACCAGGATTTAGTACAGAAAAAAACGTTTGCCTCTATTAGTCAGTTGGAAGTAATGAATTTAAATGAGGAAACTCTTTGTGTTTGTGAAACACTGGGTTTTAGCCTACAGAGACGTATGTGCACTGGGTTCAACTGGCTGACCAGCTTTTGAAATTATTTGTTGTCCTGCTGTTTTCTCCAATCAGTAAATAAAGCCCAATGCCAGTCCAATCTTGGAGCTAATACACCCTGATACACACTGCGATGGCTTTGCTCCGACATTTTTTTCCCTCTGAAACTGTTACATGTGGTCTCTTTTGTTGATGATATGTTAACAACAAATTAGTTTCTCACTTTTTGTGTATAGCACTGCAATCAGGTTGCTGAGTCGGTCCATTGTTGGTTATTTACTGTAAAATTTTATGTTGCAACACAAAACTTGGTGCCATTGTTTTTTATTAAAGTCCATTACTCGGTTTTTTTTCAGTGTATTTGCAGTAATCTCTAGTATAAATCATTGCCTTGTGAGTCGATCTCTCTGGAAACAAAGCTCTGGCGCTCTTGTTTCAGGAGCTAGCAGTGAGCCAGAGCAGAGTTGAGCAGAAGACAGCAGGATTTGGAGTCTTTGGCTAACAGCAACTTGTCTCTACTGCTAACTCTGCTTTCTTTGCAACATGTATGTTTTATTTCCATTGATAACACAAGCCTGAAGGAGTTCTATAGTGTTGTGGTGTCACCAATTCTTTTTGTTCTGACTCTTTCTATTCTTGTGCCCTGTATAGCCGTGAAACAATCAGAATTGATGTCTGAGTGCCGTAGACTAGCCTTACAGTTTTAAGCCTGATTTATGCTTCTCCGTCTGCGTCAGTGCGGAGACACGCAACGCCATTATCCGTCCTTGCGTAGGGCTCCGGCAGGCACGCAAGTACGTACGGAGTCGAGCCCACTTTTTTAAACATCCGTCGAACGAGACGGATTACGCAAGCTTGTGATTGGTCAGGACGCCGCTGTTGTTTACAGCGCCGCCATTGCAAAGAGAGCCGAGGATAACTAGCGGCAGACACGGAGAAGCTTGAAGAATACCTCGCGAAAAAAACTCTAAAAATATGAACGTTTAATTCTCCCGTGACTGGAGGAGTGAAAAGATGCGCAGCAAGCGTTTTATTTGTGGATGGAAATGACAGGAAACGTGGGTTTAGAGGTGGGGAGCGCATGAAGCGGTGGGAGAATGAGAGACAAATATGTCCGTGTTAAAAGTCTCTTATATACACAAAAAACACAATATAAACACACGATCGTGGACCAATACATGACAGGATACCACAGAACAGCGCTACGCCCTCTGTGGTCCTGTCAGGCAATTGCTTTGCAACACTCCCCAGGAGACGGAGAAGTAAAAGCACAAAACGCTTCCGTCAATCCGTGCGTGTCTGTCCCTTGCGGAGCTGACGGAGAAGCATAAACCAGGCTTTACTCTCACAGACGGAGCATTTTAGACTCTTATAGAAAGCCCCTCCTGATATCAAAACTTTATTAGGAATGTATTCAGTTGTCCTATATCCCTATGGACATGGAAATGAGAAAGGGAGGAGGAGTAAGTAAGTAAGTAAGTAAAAGTTTATTTATATAGCGCCTTTCACAGATATAAATCACAAAGCGCTGTACAACATGATAAAGATCAGGGCAAATACCTCTAACCAATAAAAACATCAGAAAAACAATAGCAGTGATAAACGTAGAAAATAAAATCATGAGTATAAACAAAGTGAAGGTGTGAACCCGAACAAAGACATCTTTTTGAAACATTTAGGGAGGGAACGCCTGGATGAAAAGGTGAGTTTTTAGATGATTTTCAAAGACCTCTACAGTGTTAGAGAGACGGAGATTTGAAGGTAGACTGTTCCAAAGTCTGGGTGCAGTAGTCTGAAAGGCCCTGTCCCCTTTGGTTTTCAGTCTGGTTCGAGGAACAGCCAGGAGGTTTTCAGGTGTGGATCTAAGGTTCCGTGAGGTGGTGTGTGGGGATAAAAGCTCAGATAGGTAGCTTGGAGCCTGGTTGTTAAGAGCTCTATAGGTCAGGACTAAAACTTTTAACTGAATTCTATATTCTACAGGGAGCCAGTGGAGGGACTGTAAAACAGGAGTGATGTGAGCTCGTCTGCTGGATTTGGTTAGGAGTCTGGCTGCTGCATTTTGGATGGCTTGAAGGCGTGAGAGGGAGGTTTTGCTGAGACCAGTAAAAAGAGCGTTACAATAGTCTAAGCGTGATGACACAAAGGCATGGATGATTTTTTCCAGATCTGCAGTAGAAACCAGTTTACGGACTTTTGAAATGTTTCTCAGTTGAAAGAAACAAGAGCGGGAGATGGTTTTGACGTGTGAGTCTAAACTTAAAGCTGGATCAAAAATAACTCCTAGGTTTCTAATGTTGGTCTTGGCTGATGGGCAAAAAGAGGCAATTTCTTGCTCGATTTTTGGCTGAAGGTTGTGCAGCGATCAGGGTCTCTGTCTTGTTAGCATTTAGGACAAGAAAGTTGCTGGACAGCCAGTTACTGATCTGGGTCAGGCAGAGTACAAGTGTGGCCAGCCTGTCCAACTGGTGTGGCATAAAGGACATATAGAGCTGAATATCATCAGCGTAGATGTGGTAGGAGATGTCTGGGAAAGACTGAATGATGCCAGCTAGGGGAAGAATATAGAATGCGAATAGTAGAGGCCCTAGAACTGAACCTTGTGGGACCCCGCATGTTAGAGAGGCAGTGTCTTGATGTTAAAATACAAACAGTTGAATGTTATTTATCAAATATTGTTATATATTGAGAAAAAATATATATTTAATTATAAAAGAGAATTAAAATAAACACTCAAAAGTATCGAAAACTGGTACCGTTAAGTACCGGTATCCATCCCTAGGTACCGGGAATAAGTACCGAATCGATTCAAATGTCAAAGGTACCTATCCCTACTCATCGGTAGAGAGAAAGTGAAGTTTTGCTTATAAAAATGAGTGGCAGTAACCACATTTGACCACAGGATATCATTCTTGCTTCATTTATAAATTTTGCACCTGCAAGAATTTTTTTACATTTTTGGACATTTTAGATGCATTTTATTATTCCCAAACTAATTTCTGGAATATGGCATTTCCTGCTTTTGTATCGAATTCATTTGCAAATCTGACTGGAGAAGTTGAGTTGATAAATAGAATGCAAGTGCAAGTGTCATTTATGGCCCCTGGACCTTTAAAGACAGGGGGACTGCCATACTGTGAGCCCTACTTACCCTGACAGCAACCCAACCCCCGTATCCCTGGTCTAAGGCCTCAATCATGTTGGAAGGAAGGTTTTACTGAAAGATTTCAGTCTCAGCCAGCTGGAGGCTGACAGTTTTTCCTTTCAAAAGAGGGACAGAGGTTGCCATGTCAGCACAAAAGCTGCAGCGCTGGCATTTGTAATTTCATACCGGTAGGCAAAAAATCTCCAGAGTTGTTTAAATGGCCAAAGCCAGTAAACAGGAGTGACCCAGAAGTTATTTATTGTAAATCTAAGAAGCCATGGCATCTTTTTGTTTTACTTTGACATTGGGTGAAGCAGGTTAGAGGCTAACATTGAGCTAGCAATGCTAACAGTAAATTAGGTCAGCTCTAAAGATATCTCAAGGTACTTTTTCAATAGGAACAAATTGACATCACAGTGATATGTATGTGAAAAGTGAATTTTAAGTCAATCGTTGCATTCTACTTCCTTTAGTGAGTTGTTCAGAACTATAACAGAAGTCTAAGGGTAAGCACCACACTTCCTCTAATGCTGGAGAAACATAACTATAAAAGCATAGCAAATGCTCCCTAACATTAAACATCCAAGAGTGTGAACACCAGTTATAAAAATATATTTATCTACTTACTATTTATCAACTTACTGTGTATGACTGAACTTTGCTTATCATCTAGAATCTTCTGCCGCTGATCCGTAACTGGCAACAGCCATAAAACTCAGGCAACCGCATTGAGAAAGTGAAGTTTTGTTTATAAAAATGACTGGCAGTAACCAAATTTGACCACAAGATACCATTCTTGCTTCATTCTTAAATTTTGCAACTTCAAGAAATGTTTAAAATTTTTCTAAAAAATTTTTTAGATACATTTTATTTTCCAAAACCATTTTCTGGAACATGGCGTTTCCTGCTGTTGCATCATTTTCATTTGCAAACCTGACTGGAGAAGTTGAGTTGATGAATAGAATGCAAGAGAGCAATTTTCATAAGAATAAATGAAAACTAATACGACTTCAGAGATATGTCATCCTTCAGCTAGTCCATTTTATGTATAGCAGGTTTTCTGCTAATAGCACTTTGGGAATCATTTTGTTTGTGCAAAAATACAATTTCGTGCCTGTCAAACTGGGCTCTCTTTGGCATTTTTCACTGATTGAGGCAAAGAAACAAGAATAAATTGAGCCTTAACAGTCCACTAAAGACACAAATGTAAATGTTTTCTATGCTATTTTGTTTAAGTGTACAAACAGTGGTTTAAATGTTTTCAATTTCCCCATTTAGGGAACAAAATCTGATTCACTTCAAAGTAGCCCTATGAATAAAGCAGTTATTGTTCAAAGAAAACACTGGAAAATTACTAGAAAGTCTGGACAAATTAATTTATTTGAGACCTGTTGTTAGTCTGTTCGAAACACTGCTTTAATTGAAGGAAATGTCTTTTGGATTGCCCAAACTCACTAGATTCGTAGTGAATCAAAAGGATATGTTCCTATTGTCATTGGAATTTTGGTCAGATAAATTATGGCATTGTTTGACTGCCCGAGTCACATAAAATAAGGGAAACCAGAACTTTTCACATGTGAACAGCAGCCTTGTTTGAGAGGGTATTCCCCAAAAGGGCCCTCTGAGTTGTTTACATGTGGTAAATTTAGCCAAATCTTGTATCCCCAAACTGGAATTAAGATGTTAGTGCAATCCTCTGCAGGGAAGCTGCTGATTGAATGACTTTGACACTTTGAGCACTTCTTAGACACAGTTAGCCTACCCAGTCAGGAAATTAGGAATCCAGCATTTCAGTTCCCCACTGAGATTACATCTGAGGACACAGGAAGAAGTAGAAAGAAGACTGAAGCTGTCTCTAAACTGGTGATGATCTGTTTGGTAAGATCAATGCTTCAGAGTGCATTGATATTTGTAGAGCTTTCCTTTCCACTACGATACCCAGTGACAATTTGGAAGGAAGGTGTGGCTATTGCTAGGTCATCAGGTCGATGCATAATGCTAATTAGTCAGCAGAGTGGAAGAACTAAGATACTCCCTCTATGCTTGCAGTGCAACTTGAGAATCACCTTGAGCTTGGAAAAATTTACTTAATGTCATGCTATTGTGAAACTAGGAACTGTAAAATCTCATCATCTTTAACAAATGTTATCTATCAACGACTGTTAAGCTGAAGGTTCACTCAGGAACCCTCCTAGAGACTCACCTCTTACATCAGGAAGAATCCGCGCATTTCGAGCATTATCCGTTCTTTCATAATCCGTTGTTGAATTGTGATCGGCAGAAGATTTTCCAGTTCGTGCCTCACTTTTTTTTACAGCGGCGGCCCAAAACGATCTCCTAACACATGGATTTTCTGCTTCCTGATTACGTGAAGTGTGACGTACGCAGATGAAGATCGGCTTTAGAGCTGTGACGTTTATTCTCACGGTGCGGGGGTTCATTCCAACGCCCACACAGTAAAAATATTTAAATGACGACTTAGTCGTCATTAGCAGTGAACGGTTGGATATAAAATGACGACTTTTGTTGTTAATGGCAGTGAATGAGTTAAGCTTCTTTCTAAACTTCCTGTTTTGAGATGTTAACATGTGTATAGACTGGGGATTTTACCCACAAACTGTTAAAGGGGTTTGCTTTGTGTGTGCTCTTGCCACTCAACCTCAGGGACAGCAGTAGCTCAGGAAGTAAGAGCAGGTTGTCCAGTAATCGGAAGGTTGCATGTTCAATCCCGGCTCCAACCAGAGAATGCTGCTGTTGTGTCCTTGGGCAAGACACTTAACCCGCCTTGCCTGCTAGTGTTGGTCGGAGGGACTGGCAGCGCCAGTGCTTTGCAGCCTCGCCTCTGTCAGTGTGCCCCAGGGCAGCTACACCGTAGCTCATCCCCACCAGCGTGTGAATGTGTGTGTGAATGGGTGAATGACTGATTGTCTTGTGAAGTGCCTTGGGGGTCATAGAACCCTAAGAAGGTGCTTTACAAATACAGGCCATTTACCATTTACCAGCCACTTCTGCACGTGTACAAGGATGTCAACGAGGATCTTCCTATAAGAACGGTTTAAAGGACATCAACAGCCATTAGAGCTTATTAAAGCTTATTTTGTTAAATGTTTTCATACTGGTGATGATGGTACAGTTAGACAGATGGTTCTTCCAATAAACTGCCAAGTATTTCTTCTTCTCTTTTTAAAAGTCAGTGACCTTTTTGCAAAATGTTTCCATGGATGCTTTCCCAGATAATTTGTGTAGCAACCCATCTGTCAAGAAAAGATTGAAGGGTTCTTCTTCTCATGAAAGTTATACAGAAATATTTTAACACTAAACTTTAACACGTTACTGTTATACAAATATTATTTTTTACCTGCTAATTTTAGGATTTTAAATGATTTTTTTTCTTTTGAAAAGTTGAGACTTTCTGAAGCAGCTGTATGTGATCTGAGAGAAATGAAAGAAGGGTATTCCATCAGTGTTCTCCTGAGGCCTACAGCAAGGCCAATAATGAGCTAACGGAAAGCTCTGATCCAAATCGTTCACACATATTCTTTTATCTTTTTCACTAAAGAAAATCAGGCCTTTAATTTTTTCCTTTTTGCTCCAAAATCCTTTTTTTTAAACACAAATCTCCTTCCGCTGAATTGGCCCAGTGATATTGTTCAAGCTGAGTTTTTAACTCCTAGCTGATGCAGAGCCACTCTTTTTTCCCCCTCGGCAGGAGTGATTACTGTCTTTTGCCATGCCCGGCACACGCAAACCAGAAAATTCTCCCCCAGGCCAAGAGAACATTATTGATCGGAAGATTTTCTTGATCATTTTGAGCAGTGATGGGAGGAGCACCTTGGTTGTTGTCGTCAACTTATGCTCACATTCAAAGACACACACACACATGGATGAGCTGTGTCCAGAATTCTAAGCTCAGAGAAAACAAATGGTCATGTAGGATTTGTATTCTGCCAAGCTTACACATTTGCAACACAAGCTCAAATGAAAATACGGTTCTGTTTGATTTACTCAGCTCCAAAACAGCTCTTGCAATTGCTTTTCATTTTCAGAGTATTTTAAGGTCTCCTTTATGTGTGTGTCTAATCTTTTTACAACAAGAACTGCACAAAGAAAGCAACCCTAGTAGTGCAAGCCTTGGGTAAAACACGAATGTGCCTTTCTCATGTGAATTATTTATGGTTGCATTTCTCAGGATACCAGATAGGGTGAATATTTCATGCAACTTATTTGCCCCCTTGTAATAGGCTTGACTGAAACCTGGCTCATGTGTCCTCAAAGAGAGGTCCTTGCCAGTTGCACTACTAACCCTTTTTCTGCCTAGAGTGTGAAGCCCACTCAGCAGCAGGGATTTGAAGTATTATTCTGCTTTCTATGGGTAAAATGCAAAACAGCCAATCACAAGCCATTTTAGGACATCGCTGTCTGGCGTGCTACCTAAATCCCCCTCATTTCTGGGCTAGAAATGTGTTGCTTTGTTAAACCTATGATACATGTTAGCGCATTCCAGAAGCAGAACAAAATAAGGTCCAAATACATTCAAGGTGTTTATATTTGAAAGTACTTTCTATTCCTAACCATTGGACACCCAGGGATCCTCACAAGAAATCATCCATTTCTCATTCTCGTCATTTCTTTTGGCTGTATTTTTGCCTGCGGCATGTCTACAACCTTTTGCTTTACCACAAGTGCATCAAGTAAAAAATAAATGAAGGCATGCATATTTCGTAAACATCTTGAAAGGATGAGCAAGAGGCTGCTCTCTGGCCTTTGTCTCATTACAGAAAGAATTGCTTGGAGGCAAGGGTGTGATTGATGTTGTCAAAACACATAAAAAGAAAAAATAGAGGGACTTCCTGTGAAAATCATCGTGCACATGACTCAAGACCTTTTTAGAATTATTCCTCCTAACTCCAATACTTGGTTGTACATTTTTAGTGTGCAAAAGTTGACCGCTATACATTTTTATTTATATTGCTGTAAATACTCATTATATCTGAGGAAGAAGGAATGACAGTGGAATTTGAATACAAAAATTAGGACCTCTCCACGCTGGAGAAACATTTTTGCTAAGAAGGATGTTGGTGAAGTCTTGCAATGCAATGGGACTTACATTATATGTAACTGGCACCAGCAGGAGAGCAAGTAAAAAAGTCTTTTTTTTTTCTTTCAAGAACAATAAACCAAGGGTAGGATCCAAAAATGTAAAATAAGAGAAGAGAGTCCCTTATAATCCAAGAACTTCAAAACGTTTCCAGAAAACCAGAGGAGAGTCACTTATAATCCAAATTACTCCTAAATGTTTCCAGATTGGAAGTAAAAAGCAGAGAAGGTGAGAATGAAAAGACATCTAAATTTTTACATTACTAAAGAAACACATCTAGAAATGGGAACAGGTCAGCAGGCCACAGGAAACAGAGGTCTAGAGAGAAACCAGCGCACTCTGAGAGACTGCAGAACATCTGGCAGTGTGTGAGCAGCAGAGCCTGGAATACAAAGGTTGAGAACAGGTGAGACCACTCTCACTGATTGAGTGAGTGCAGGAAGACAGGTGGGAGGATTCAGAAGGCTGCCCATGACAGCTCCCCCACCCTCAAGGGGCAGCCCCAGAGGCTGGGTTATGCCAGTGAAAATCCTTCATGAGAGAGTGGTCCAGAATGAAGCGGGAGGGCACCCACATGCGGTCCTCCGGGCTCTACCACTGCCAATCCATCAAGACAAAGTGGACCCTTCTAGCTCCCGTAAGGTGTAACCAGACAGCAGTAGAGTTGATGACATGGGGTACAACCATTACCGGTTCCCAGAGTTCGACCCTTTCTGCTGGGGTGCTGAAGTGCAGGCTCCCCCGCCCAAAACTGAGCAAAGCAACCCACCACCCCAGACCCCAACCAGACGGCCAGATCTCCCTCCGAGCCTCCAGCCCCGGGAAGCCAAGTGACAACAGAGGTGTGCTAAGACCCCTGGTCTCCCTCCGCCTGCTCCAATATGGTGTTAGTGCGTGTTGATGAGGTGTATTCCATGACTGTGGTGAGCGGGTAGTGCAGGCATCTTCTGGCCTATGCCACCCAGGGCATGGAGACCCCAGTGTCTAGGTGCAGCTTAAAGTTGGAAGATGGCACTGGGAGTGTGGCTGAGAGATCCCCCTGCCAGGTGCTGTTGAGTGTGCACATCCCTAAGGCCCCAAGTGTACATTTGCATGGAATGCTGTTGGTGGAAGTGTTAAATGTGCAAATTAAAATTGAGGTGCAAGCCGCCATGGAACTGCGGAAATGGGAACCATACCAACACCCCCTGACTCACCCACACTTCAAAGCCCTGTGTGCATGTTTGTGTGGTGATGTAAATGAGCAGGAGGAGGAAAATATCTGAGGATGGAAAGGAATGGCTGGGGGGGCCTAGCCCCTCCAGGAAGCCAGCTCCCCCACTGGCCCCAGTAGGCACCACTGTTCCCAAAATCTACCCGGGGCATGGGGTCCCCAGTCAATCTTGCCAGGGCCCAAAGCAGCAGCATCGCAGAGCCCACAAAGTCTGAGGCCACCAACCCAGCCCAACCTCAGCAGAGCATCTACACCAATTCTCCCATTTGATCAACTTCCGGTATACGTAAGACATAGGACACCCAGAAGTGTTCCTGCCAGTTCAAGAGGAACCGAGGTCCATCTGAGGCCCTCGAGCCAGGGCCAGGCATCACCACATGCTTTCGCCCTCTTACTGACAGCATACAAGCCAGGTCCCAATCCCCCAGGCAGAGCCCAGATCCTCTTCTGAGGACAACCACCCCCACACCCCTAGCCACCATGTCCTCACCCAGACCCACTCAGGAGTGATAAAACTATCAGTCAGCGAACTGTGGCCTTGGTCAAGACCTCCCGAAACCCCACACATGGCCGCCAAATGTCCACTCACCAAGGTCAACCAAGCACCACCAGAGTGGGGCAGCAGCCCCCCAGCTCCAGACTCCCCCAGTAAACCCACCCCCACGGAACCTACAAATACTTCAAACTTGGACCCTCCACCACATCAACCACAGCATCCTGCATGACAATATCAATGACTCACCATGTGACGGAACTGATCAAAGGAGCCCAGAGAGATTGATATGGAGTGACGGCAGAGGCTGTCTCAAGTGTAATATGATCTAACAAAAGATTTCTATACTGGTTAATGCAAAGATTATCTTTATTCATCCAGTTTATGTGGATAGTTTTCTTTTCAATGCATATGGTAGTCAACCACGTGAACCGATTTGGTTTCAATCAGAACATCATCCAAATTTCTCAGCAAGGAAAATGAAGGGGAAGTTGGGATATCACATTTCAGACACTGTCAGGTCTTCACATACTTTACACCAGAATCCATAAACAGGTGGACAGGACCACAGTGCATGGATTAAATTGTAAGGAGTGTGTACAGGTGTCAGATGACACAAACCCCATCCTGAACATCCGATGACCTGTATAGTGTACTTTGGGCAGCATTTTGTATTGAATTAATTGTAAATTAGGGTTCCAGGTCATTTAAACATTTTTTAAACAAGTTTATGACCAGAAATTCTGGACAAAGGTGACTGATAGATCCACTTCCCATTTTTCTATAGGAATTGCTATTGAATTGGCAAAATTGGACAACACCTTATATACTTTAGATAGGAGTTTTGGGTGATTGAGATTGAAGAAGTCAAGTACCCTTGATGGTAGGGGTGTAACGGTTCATGAGGGGGGTGTTGAACCATTTCGATTCGGCCTGTTCGGTCCGGTCCACTTGCATCCCGATTTGGTTTATTTTTTCCGTTAAATCACGCAAATAAAAATTCATTATTTAAGTGTGGCAGATAAAAGTTCCTAGGCGAGTTTCTGCACAGACGCTGTATTGAGTGACGCATGATGGCTGCATGTGCCCGATCTACGTTTAAAAAATGTGATCTGCAAATTCTGATCAATGTCTTTCAAAGCGGATCATACCAGCTGGCTGTCGCTGCTACTAGAGCCTGTAGGGGCGCTGAACAGAGCGTTGTGTCGCCCCTCACTCCCTTCTTTCACACTGTGCAGGCACACAGCGCCAAAAATGTAAACAAACACATCTGCTGAACATTCACCTGTGACAATTGATGTAAAGGTTTCGTCCTACAATGGAAAATACAGAGCGGAGGAAGCTCATTATTTAATACAAGTTTTAAAGAAGAAAGTCTAGGCAGTGTGGCGTGAGTTTTAAGGCTTGCAGTAGAAATAAAAACAGCATCAGCAAAACAGCAAAAAAGAGCATCAACAGTCAAACACAACACTTGTCTGTGTGACCGAGACACTCATAGCTGTGCTAATAACCTGTGAAATAATAAAAGACATCAGGCACGATCAGAAGCCTGCGATGACACCTGGTTTTGCTAACTATAGGAGCAGCTTCAGATAAAAAATAAATAAATATAATAATAAGAAACCGAAAATTAATCAAGCCGAGCCCTTCAAAATACTGAACTGACTCGAATACGATTTTAGCGTACCGTTATTTCCCTAATTGATGGTGTTTGTAATTTTACTTTTTAATCCTAAATTATTAATTACAGATTTAATTTGGTGATATTCTAAAACTGTATTCCTGTCTATCCCCGTGACAGCTGCCCTGCTGTCACACTTCAAGTAAATGACTGTTAATGTTTTATTTTGAACAAAGGAGTTTGTTTCCATGGATTGACTGTTTGGGTGACTGTATGAAGTGCACACATTCAGTTACTCATCGGTTTTAGTCTGTAGGGGTTTGTATGATTAATATGTTTTCTTTGAGTTGCCAGTGGCCTTGGAGTTGGAGCAGCTGTAGCAGATCACTTGGCCTAATCAGCACCATTGGGTCATATCAACTCTCAAGGGAGAAGATTCCTGTGTTTATTTATTTAGTTATTCTCTTTTGTAAATAGTAGTTGAGTTTTGATAGTAATGTTTTCATTTGAAGTAACTCAAACAGAATGGACTGATTAGTATGAATTTGTTAGGGGTAGTTTATTTATGTTCTTTGTTTACTGATGTCTCCCCACCCTATTGTGTTGGCAGTGGTCTGATCAGCCACTATTTAAGTTGATCCTGTTGTGTCTGTAGGAGGTTATTTTTTGTACATGTCTGTAGTCAGATCCTGAGTTTGGGTTACTTTGTTTCTACATCCATTGTCATGTAATGTTAAGTGCTGGCTGGAACCCTCTCTGGAGAAAAGAAAAAGCAGTAATAAATTAAGATGTCAAGAAAATCATCCGTGCTCTGCTGTCTGGTTTATGCAAGTCCCTGACAATCCCATATTGGCAGTTTATTCTGTTAATTTGTTTGAAATCCAATCCTTCAGTTATGTGTACATGATTCCTTTACGCTTCCAGTCAGGAAGGTTCATCATTTTATTGTTTAGCAAAGTGTAGGGCTATTGCAGTTGGGTGTGTCTGCATGGTATTAGTGTCATTTGTAAATATTCCCACCATGCTGTCAGTGAGGTGCTGATATTAATACATGTAAAGCTTTCATGCCTTCTTATGCTTGAACTAACAAATGGTAGGTCCAAAATCCGAAAGCTCTCTTATTACAAAGTGTCAGTTCTACATCTAACCAGGACTCATTTAGTGGGGCATGTTGCTACCACCTTAGTATATATTGGAGCCTGTTGGCTAAGAAATAATGATAAAAGTTGGGTAGATCCAGCTCACCTCTATCTTTGTTCTCCTGTAGTGTTTTAAAGCTAATTCGTGGAGGTGTATACTTCCCAAGGAATTTAGTGATTGAGAAGTCCAGAGATCTAGACCAGTCAGATGGTGGCTTGATAAAAATCAGTCTTGAAAGATTTTATTTTTTTATTTACTGAGCTTAAGTTGGTCAAATAGGTGAAGTGCTTTATTGTTCTTGCATAATGGGAGATCAACTATTAGACAAGATTTTTTGGTTAACTTTGCTCATGATTCATGTCATTGGGCAAAAAATAAATAAATAAATGAATAGACAGAAAATAAGCAGTAGGCAGTTCTAAAGCACTGTTTACCACAAAAGTGTAGACGTTTATTCACTATTAATGTGAATTTATAATTTTTACACATATAAATTATAAAACATAACTATGGTGGGAGCATTTTGAGTACATGTGAACCTGGATTTAAATGTGGGCCAAGAGATTAAAACCCCATTCAAAGAGGTTCTTTTACTGTGGTCTGCGTCAGGCAGCTGAATATTGCAACAAAAAAAAAAAAAAAGATTTACACTTTTACACCTTAATTGAAATAATTTTAGTGGATTTCTCCAAGGATTTTTTGCACAGAAAAAACTTTTACTTTTTTAATGTTAACTATGATTACACATTATTCCACATAATAGGTTAAAACTTGTCCATTTCAAATATAAAAACATATTCATATAATTACGTTAGCTAAAGCCTTTCCCTGTATTGTTCTATGGTAAAACAGTAGAAATGGAGTGAATTACTTTAGAACCCATGTGCTTCTTTGATCGCTGCATTCTTCTTAACTTTATCCAACCACTTTCTTATCTGAGGTCAAGTCAGGTCAGCAAGCAGCGAGGGCAGAGATATTCCTCTCAGAAACATGTTTCAGTTCCCAGCCATTCTGAGGCCAGAAGTGTTATGTAATCCCTCCAGTGAGTTCTGGGTCAGCCTTGGGTTTGCTCCCAGCAGATTGTCTTCAGATCACCTTCAAAGCTGGGCACTCACAAGGCGTTTTAATCAGAAGCCCGGACCCCTTGGTTGGCTCTGTTTGATGAGGAGGAGTAGCAGTTCTACTCCCTTCGGATGTTGAGTCCTTCAAATGATCTTTGAGGCAGAGCCCAACGCCTATGCAGAGCAAGCTCATCTCAGCAGCTTGGATCTGAAACCATTTCTGTTAGGAACATGAGACCTTGACTTTATGGTCAACATCTCATAAAAAAAGATCTCTCTAACATGCATGAATCATAACGCGCCGTTTCTCAAAATTCTATACTAAGCCCTTACCCAACGTACGATCAGATTGCTTCAAATATTTGTGCAAGTACATAAACATGCATATATGATGGATGAATTATTCCAATTTATTCTAAACCAGACACAAGACATGGTTCATGTGAATATTCAATAGGATGATGACCAAGAGGCCTATAGTGAAGTTATGGATATGCCATTCCGAAAAGCAAATGGATAGTATGGTGACGTAAGTGAGTAAGTGACCTTTATTTCAGACTCATGGTCCAAGGGATAAATAAAAAATATACAAAGGTGGCATTTAAAAACAAAAACAACAAACACGTTAAACGATCTGTATCCTACAGGAGACCGTCATGCTAGTGCAGGGGTTGGCGACCTTATCCCATCAAAGAGCCATTATTACCCGTTTCCCACAGTAGAGAAAACACTGGGAGCCACAGCAGCCGCAGCGTTGTGGGTGGGCCAACCAAGCCTGAGCCGGTGCCGATTTTTTTTGACCCGTCACACATGTTGTCACACACTCCTTTAGAATACAAATCCAGGCTCTGTCTCATTGGATTGTTGTAATTAACGTTTGTACTGAACAAAACTACATTAAACACTGTTGAAAAGGTAAGAAAAGGATCCGGTCAGTTAGGTTTGTTTCCCTCTCATTTACATTGTTGGAGATAACGGCACAGAGAGCATGGCTTTGGTTTTTATCAAGTTTAATGTTTCTCTTTGCAACAATCTTCATAAGAAGGCAAAACAGTTAAATTGCAGGGTTTGCATTGACTGGATATTTCCTGTATTTGACTGTTTTGGCTTGGTCGTTTTGAATGCAGACACATGCAGATGAGCTGGCATTTTAATCCTTATGCACATCGCAGAGGTAGCTAAAACAATCAAGCTCAGCGCATGCGGGAAGATTTCTCCCAATGAAACGAGTGTTTTCCAAACCCTGTTTCTCAGAGAGACTTGTCACTTAGAAAATGTTCTCTGATTATGAAACTTTGGCTGAATAGTGTTAGTTCCTGTCTCCAATGTGGCGACACATCCAGGAGCCTGTCTGAGGCAAAAATCCAGAATCTCATATCCTCTTCAGCTCAGAAAGCTCCTATGGAGACATTTGATTACGCACAAGCGGGTGACCCGTCAACCCGGTCTCACATGAGACTGGGTTGGACCTGTTCAGGTTTACTCAGAGCAGAAAAAGAATGAATGCTGTAAAATAAAATACATTTTAATTAAATATTCATTCATTATTTTACAAGCACAGAGAGCCACGTGTGGCTCCAGAGCTGTAGTGCTTCCATAGTTTAGAGGTGTAGCGTACAGCACTAGATCTAGTGTTAGTCAGCCTACTTCAGAGACTGAGAAATGTTAAAAGTTTAACATTTGCACTTTAATTCAATTACCTTTTTGTAGGGGAGAGGTTTTAAATATAAGGTTAAGATTTAACCACAACTGTGACACAATTTTTAAATTATTTTTTTTTAATTGAACATCCTACTGTTTACACCTTTCATTATGTTGATGGTATCTGGTGATAAAATTTAGGAGTTTAATGGAATGCATCTGTCTTTCCCAAATTGCAAACAGCATTTGGGAAGATGTGTCCAAGTTTTTTCAAAGCTTTGGTGTAAGGTTTTCAATTTTCTCACCGGTTGCAAAGCATCACTTTGTGTTTTCTCTTGGTTATCTGGAAGTATTCTCAATTTAGTTCCCTTGAGCCAGAAAGTCACAGCTATTTATCACAACTTTTCAAACCCCCTTTATCTAAACCCCCCTTTTCCCAAAAAGCACCTAACGAATGACGGCCAAGCAACGTTTCTGATTACTGTACTAGTTACTGCTACTTTCAGTATAACTTTGTTATTGATATTCCATGCAGGTCAGCAGAAACACCCAGCCCTCGCTCCAGATCAACCTTCAAGACATTAGGAAGGGGAAAGATGTGTACATGTGCAAGCAGCATGATCGCATTACATTGACTGACCAATTGTAAACTTTTATTGGTTGATCCCACCCATTCACTAAAAATGGATCACCTCTAAATATGCAGTGAGCCATATTTGAAGAAGATATTTACATTATCAGAGCTGCTAATTATCACGCAATGAGCGTGAGACGCATGCATTTGATAGCCTTCACTGCCACTTATACTACATCTCCAGTTTCTTACTCTGATATGAAGATTAATAGTCAAGGCCGGATTATAATATGGGCAAACTGGGCACAGGCCCAGGGGCCCACAGACACAAGGGGGCCCACACGAGCAGCAGTCCTTTTTTTTTGTGTGTGTGTGTGTGTGTGTGTGTGTGTGTGTGTGTGTGTGTGTGTGTGCGCGCAGCAGTCTTAACATTGGAGAAAGAAGTTGACAAGTAACTAAAATTGCGCCCACATTTTCTAAGTTGAACACATCACTTCTAACAACGGTAGTTTTTGGATCTTCACTGTTCCCTTGTTCAGCCCTCTACCCCCTCCCCCTGCGCAGCGGCCGCAAACTCACTGATGCGCCTGCAGCCTCTCAGAGTTCCTGCTGATCTAAACATTGAAAGAATCATTTCATTTTCTGTTCTTCACTTCTGATGACCTTCAGTGGTGTCTGTTTGTTGCAAACACCAGGTACAAAAACTAACTTGTTTTTATTTGACTATTTTTCTGTCCTGCTGTTTATTATCTTCCTGCATCTCCTCTCAATCCTAAAGAAAAACTGCTACCTGGCTTCATGTATTTTGACCTCATGAGTTACTTTTGAACCGCAGTTAAAAAATATCTACCGGCCACAGAAATAGCGGAGTGTGCGCCGGGCGCTGGCCGCACCAGTGCGGTGAAGTCACCAGAGGACGAAACAAGTGATGTGCTCCAATCCGCAGCAGCGAAACGCATCAGGAACAAATAAAAGACAGAAAACATGAAAGGATATGAGCCGACATGAACGATCGCATGTTAAATTTGTTTTTGAGGTGCCGACACTTGAGAATGTTACTGTGGCCGTGCTCAGGACGCATCTGTCTGGAGCACATCAACGATCAGAGCTCTGCGCCTCTCAGCTAAAAATAATCCCCGGAGAGTCCACATAGATAATGTAATATAAGAAGAACCAGGATCGTTTTCGGGCTTAAAAATTGTCTACAGTCCATCTTCCCTAATGTGTTTGTGGCCCTGTGGATGTTTCTAACTCTACCAGTTACAAATTGTGAAGGGAAACGATCATTTTCACAAATGGCAAGAATAAAAAGTGAACAGAGAACAATACAAACTCAACAGTGCCTCAGTGCACCGTCACTGGTGGCTATTTAACCTCAGCTTGTCAGGAATCTGGATTTTGATGACATTGTAAATTAATTTACTAATAGAAAGGCCAGAAAGCAGTTTTTCTGAAGGCAAGAGAGGAAGAAGAAAAAAATATCATTTCTATAGCGCCTCTCAAGATAAAAATCACGAGGCGCTTCACAAAAACAAAAAAAAAAGTAAAAATATAAAAAAGCATTTAGAAAATGTTTAAAAATATATTTAAAATGAGCAAAATAGGCAATCGGGATTTAAAAGAAAAAAATGTTAAGAAAGAGAAAGAGTGAATAGGATAGAGGGAAATCAGTGGATCCTGAGGAAGGTGGAATAGGTGGGGAGAGCAGAATAAAGAGAGAGTGGTGAAGAAGGTCATACAAAAACCAGCTTGAACAAGTGAGTCTTCAGCTGCTTTTTAAAGGAGACCACTGAGTCCACTGATCTCAGGCTCAGGGGGAGAGAGTTCCAGAGTCTGGGGGCCACAGCAGCAAATGATCTGTCACCTTTGGTCTTTAGCCTGGTGCTGCACCACCAGTAGGCTTTGATCACTGGACCTCAGAGACCTGCTGGGGGTGTAGGGACTAAGAAGATCACCAATGTAAGATGGTGCTTGTCCATGTAAGGCCCTATAGACCAGAACCAGGATCCTGAAATGAACCCTGACGTTGACTGGCAGCCAGTGAAGCTGGAGGAGAAGCGGGTGATGTGAGTGTGTTTGGAGGACTTGGTCAAAAGCCGAGGACAGGCATTATGAACCACCTGTAGACGGTTCAGGGAGGTTCTGCTCAGACACGTGAAAAGAGAGTTACAGTAGTCTAAGCATGAGGAGATGAAGGTGTGGATAACTGTCTCAAGTTCAGAGCGGGACAGAATGGGACTCAGCTTAGCAATGTTCCTGAGATGGAAGAAGGAAGAGTGAACAAGAGAACTGACATGAGAATCCAAGGTGAGAGCTGGGTCAAAGGTCACGCCAAGATTCCTGACAGAAGGTTTGGTGTGGGAAGCAAGCTGACCAAGAGAGTCTCTGACTTTGGGAACCAGCTTGTCTGGGGCACAGATGAGGATCTCAGTCTTATCTTCATTCAGCTGAAGAAAGCTCCCAGCCATCCAGGTTTTGATAGAGTCTAAGCAGGTGTGTAACAGCTGCAGCTTAGACATCTCATGGGGCTTAAAGGAGATGTACAGTTGGATGTCATCTGCATAAATATGGTAGGAGATTCCTTTGAAGGAGCTCAGGATGTGCTGAAGAGGAAGCAGATAGAGGAGGAAGAGCAGAGGCCCCAGCACAGAACCTTGTGGGACACCATGGGTAAGAGAGGTGGTGGAGGACCTAAACTTGGAGACGGCCATAGAAAAGGAGCGCTCAGAAAGATAAGAGGAGAACCACTCCAGAGCCGTTTCTGATAGGCCTACCCAGTCTCTCAGCCTCTCCAGTAGCAGGTGATGGTCAACAGTGTCAAAGGCTGCAGTCAGGTCCAGCAGGACCAGAACAGAACAGTCCCCTGCATCACTGTGAATCAGAAGGTCATTAGAGACCCCAAGAAGAGCTGTTTCAGTAGAATGAGCTCTACGAAAACCTGACTGGAAGCTATCATAGATGTTATGTTCATCAAGAGCAGCTGTGAGTTGTTTAGCCACAACCTTTTCCAAGATCTTGGAGATGAACGGAAGTTTAGAGATGGGCCTGAAGCTGCTTTGGAGAGAGGGGTCGAGACTCGTTTTTTTAAGAAGCGGGTGGATTACAGCATTCTTAAAGTAAATAGGGACCTGACCAGAAACCAGAGAAGCATTAATTATAGAGAGCACGCTGGGACCGATGGACTGAAAAGCACTTTTAAACAAAGATGAGGGTAAGATGTGGAGGGGGCATAGAGATGGTCTTCATAGAGTGAACTAGTTTGGTTAACTCAGGCAAAGAAACAGGAGCAAAGCTATCTAGGTTGATGGGCCTGGTTGGAGTCGGGAGAGGCAGCGATAAGGCTGAGGGAGAGATACTAGATCTAACCTTATTGACTTTGTCCACAAAGAAAGACAGAAAGTTCTCACAGTCTGCAACAGAGTGGATGGAAGCTGTAGGAGAGGCAGGAGAGATGATGCTGCTGATGGTGTTAAACAGCACCTTGGGGTTCCCTTTGCTCTGGGACACCAGGTTGGAGAAATAGGAAACCCTAGCGTCTCTGACTGCAGAGTTAAAGGATGACAGAAGATCCTTTAGGTGCAGCAGATGGACGTGGAGATGGGTTTTCTTCCACAAACGCTCAATTTTTCTGCATTGGCGCTTCAGGCTGCGAAGGCTGTCATTAAACCAGGGAGTAGGGTTCACTGCAGGAACTGATCTGGTTCTGACAGGACAGATGTTGTCCAGAATGGAGAGGCAGTGCTCGTTAAACTGAGAAGTTAAGGAATCTGGGTCGTTATCAGAAGAACAGGATGGATAAAAAGCAGCAGAAAAATTGCTAGCTGTGCTCTCATTAAGAAAACGAGAACTAACCATACGGCAAGCAGGAAGTGGGGACGCAGAAACTGACAAGTTAAAGAAAATGCAATGGTGATTTGAAATACAACTCAGGACAAAAACTGTCAGCATTTAGACTCAGGGTAAAAACAAGGTCTAGAGTGTGCCCCCTGGTGTGTGTGGGGCCAGAAACATGCTGGGTAAAGCCGAAGGAGTCTATAAGGCTGGAGAAATTCATGGCAAAGTGATCAGAGGGATCATCAACGTCGATGTTAAAGTCACCAACAATCACCAGTCTGGACAGCTTCACAGTGGAGGATAGAAAGTCACTAAACTCCTGAAGGAAAGAGCTGTTTGGACCAGGTGGACGATAGACCACAGCACAGTAGAACGGGTCCTTACGCCCGACTTTAATCAGCTGCAGTTCAAAGGAAGCAAAGTGACCAGAGGTTGTAGAGCTACATGGAAGATGGTCTCTGAAAACAACAGCTAGGCCTCCACCACGACCAGAATCCCGGGGCTGGCTAAGAAAAGAATAACCACTCGGGCAAAGTTCAATCAGAGCAGAATAATCAGATGTTTGCTGCCAAACTTCAGTCAGAAACAGAAAATGCAGGTTTTTCGACAGAATTTGATCATTGAGCAGGAAAGACTTATTGTTAAAAGAGCGGGAATTTAATAGAGCCATGCTGAGTGAGGTGGAGGAATCAGAAACTACAGAAACAGCTCGAGTTAGTGGACGTAAATTAGCAGGGTTAGATCCAAGGGGTTTATAAAAACCACTTATGGAGGGAACAGGAGGAGACACCACTGAGGAATGAGGATAAACCGACCTTAAAAAACTTGGACGGATGAACCGCGTCCCAACGCGGCCTGGTGGGAAAGCAGAAGTGGCGCTCAGGTCACCAAACAAAGGACAGGAAGCTAGACGATCACGCCGATGTTTACCAGATAAACCACACTTTAAGAGAAGTCTTATTCTCACCTGGATTCCTGCTCGTTCACCTCTTTTCCTCCGACGTTTTCCCGGGACTGGACAAACATAGCCGGAGGCGGGCAGCCAGAGACTGTCGATTGGTTCCGGGCCGGTGCGCCACTCAGGTAAACAAACAGGATGGTACGTCCTCGGTGCATCTTGGGCGATCGTGAACGAACAGAAGGACAAAAGAGTCTGGCGATCACAGGAGATGGTAGCAGGGACACTACTGAAGAGGATCGCAGACAGGAGCAAGGTGGAAAAGAGGAGGTTAGTGGAGAAAAATTTGAAAAAGTGGCCGGTGACTAGGGCTGTCACGGTTGAGGAATTCCCCCTGCGGTGATTCAGGGTGGCTTAATATTGCGGTGTGCGATATTATTGCAGCCCTTTTTTTATATTGCAGTACTATTTAAACATAATGTTTACACATTTAAAAAAGGTTAAAAATTACCGTGCCTTCTTTTATAACACTTTACTGAATGCAGATCAAAGGGCAGTAACAACACAGATCGCAGTAACGTTTGTTTGTCCGACAGTCGGAGTCCGACTGAACTTAAAAACAACAAAATTCAGGAAGTTAAACTTTTAAATTCAAATTTGGCTGCAGCATCTAACAAATAAGAAACAAGTCCCCATTTTGTTTAGTTGTTTAAAATCAAGCATAAAAAACTTACATGTACTGGGCGCGCGCGCGCGTCGGGGGGCAGGCGCACTATCATTTCACTTTCACACACACGAATGACGGTGATTTATAGCTCGGTCACGTCCTTGTTACCCACAAGGAAAACCAGCATGATAACTATATACGGTTTGAGAGAGGATCTGAGAGGGGTGGCAACATTTCCAGCAACAGTGAAAACCCTCTCGGATGGTGCGCTCGTTGCACTAACGCACACTTACTTGCGTGCGACTCTGGCGAGCAAAGGGAATCTCTCCCGGCTGTTGCTCCACCATGTCGGGGGTTTCTTTAGGGTGGATGCATTCCTCCTACAGGTAGCGAGTGAGCTACAGCTCGGCTCAAACTCTCTTCAGGACGGTTGCAGAAGCAGTGCTTGTCCGGGACTTCAGCAGGTCTCCGAGCGTTTATTATTATTTTTTTGCCGCTGGTGGCAGCTCTGTCTCGGCCAAGGACTCTGGCTGCGCAGCAGCTGATGTACTGAAAACTAAAGCGCTCCCAAAGGAGCAAAGTAACGTTTCGTTTTGATACCAGTGCAGCCATCCTTCTCAACATGCATCATTGAGTTGAACCAAGTTCAGTAATCGCGGTGGCCCATGATGCAGCGCGGTGGGCTTCTTCATATTGCGATATTTCATTTTTGCGGTTACCGCGACAGCCCTACCGGTGACTGCGGCTAAGCCAAGCACAGGCGCCATCTTGTTGCCGACCGCAACAGGAGACCAACAAGGGCAGACAAAAAGAGGAGGAAGGATCCAGAAGCCAAGAGGAGGAAGGAGACAGGAGACAAGAGGAGGAAGGAGATAGAAGACAAGAAGAGGAAGCAGACAGAAGACAATATGAGGAAGAAAACAGGAGACAAGAGGCATAAGCAAACAGGAGACAAGAGAAGTAAGGAGACAGGAGACAAGAGGAGGAAGGAGACAGAAGACAAGAAGAGGATTGAGACAGGAGACAAGATGAGGAAGGAAACAGGAGACAAGAGGAGGAAGGAGACAGGAGACAAGAGGAGGAAGGAAACAGGATTATCATTGCAGGGGCCCCAAGCACATTGTGCCCAGGGGCCCCTGCAATGATAATCTGGCCCTGTTAATAGTTGATCTATCTGAGCTACATTTTGCATCTCACAAAACTTCGTCACCCCCTCCCAGAGTCTTTCTCCACTTCCTGTTTGAAAAGTTCAACAAATGCCATTGCCTGGCAGACCGAGAGGGCGAAGCCTCTAACAAATACACACACTAACAGGCTCACATTGCTCACATAATGTACCAGCTAACATCATAAGGTACATTTTAGCCTACAGCGATGGCAGATTTAAATTCAAATGATGTGCAGAGTTTTTACCAGTTGTCGACAGAATGTGTAAATCTGAACTAAGATGCACTAAAGTGCCAAATTATTTACTACACAGCTTTTCTAGTTCGCACCTCACCTTTGTTTACAGCAGCGGCCCATAACGATCTCCTAACACATGGATTTTCTGCTTCCTAACCACGTGACGTGTGATGTACGCGGATGAAAATTGGCTTTAGAGCTGGGATGCTTGTTCTCACAGTTCGGGGGCTCGTTCCGATGCTCACACAGTAAAAAAAGGTGAACGGTTGGATTGTCGACTTTTGTCATCAAGGGCAGTGAATGAGTTAAGGTGCTTCACAATACAGTAATCATTCACCCATTAATGCACAATTTAACACATACATCAAGTTAAAAAAATCTGCAACAATTCTTGGGCAAGTGATTTATTTTTATTATTTTTTGTATCATCTTACCGATCCTAATTCATTTTGTATAGCTCTTTAAATACCATGAAAGTAGAAGTTGTAAAACGTTTCAATAGACCTAAAAACAACACAATTTCAACAAAGGTCTTATTGAAACCTATTTCATTACATTGCCATTTTCCCAACTTGCACAGTCTTTTTTTCTGCTGTGTTCTTTCAGAAAGGTGACTCATCGAGCAAACAATTTGAGTTTTCATTTTTTTCATACATTTACAGAGCTCTAGTTCAATTATGTTCTGTTGCACTCTGTCTTCATCATTTAATGAAACTGTACACAAATGAAATGAAATGGGAAAGGCAATCTGGGGGTGGGGGGCGGGTATGGGGGTGATGAACAAGTGATGGCCAAAAAGCCATCACTTGTTCTTATTTAGAAAACTGAGAATTAACTAAACTTTTGATGCAATAAAGTTTAGAGTCAATACAGTTTTAAAGACAAAAGAGGTAAGGATTTTAAGGTGAAATAATCACTAGTCATCGGCCATGTTGTATAGAAGGTTAAATTTAAACATATTTCATTCTCAGCAAGCTGGGGGTTGTCAGTGATTCTCATTTCAAAAAGTCCAAAAAGGATGTTCTTTTCAAAAGAGATTGGGTGCAGTAAGCCAGCAGGTTTATCACAAGATGGTCTCCCTCCCAACTAAAAATCCATGACTTTTCTATATTATTATTATCACCAGGTAAACAAAATATCAATACACCACCAATCACAATGTCACTGTTGCCTATGTCAGGATTCATCAGTTTTGCAACATTGATACAACATTTATTTAGCATCAAGACTTCAATGTCAACCATTGTGATGATTTAGATGGAAAATCAATATTGCTTCAAAGTAAGCTTGCTATCTGGGGCATTACTTGATAAATCTTCTCTAAAAAATCTAGTTGCAAAATATCAGAATCAGAGAATCAGAGAGAACTTTATTGCCAGCGCTCCAGCGAACCAGAGCATAGGAACTTGACTCCACAGAACAGCCTGACCAAGATTACACACACACATATAGACAGAACAGATACAGGCAGACCACGAGAGCAGCCATAACGGCGCTCACCCTCTACAATTAAAAATGGACCCTGTAACAAGCATTGTTACACACAGCCAAGTTATTCAGATTAGGCATATGTTCATCAGCCATAAGACCTTTAAATGTTAAAAAGGTTCTTCAAAGCTCTAAAAGTAAGTAATGTGACAACCCCTCCTTATCACTTATGAAGAACCAGTATTTAGAGTGTATTAGTCTGTTAATAACATTTTTAGGGCATATGCATGTCTCTCTCACTCACTCACTCGCACTCGCACACGCACACACACACACACACACACACGGGGTTGGAATACAATTTTTTAATGAGGAAACAGAATTTAAAACAATTAAAAATAAAGCATGCAATAAAACACAATTAATCACAGATGTCGATAGAAGGGTTATTGCATGATGCTTGTTGTAAATCAAAGCAGAAACATAAATTAATTCATGTTTTCTAATTATTTATAGCCTAAATTGACTTTATTTAATTTGTGCTGCAGTCATTTGCATTTCTCTGACAGTATTACCCACGAAAGCAAGGGGAAACAAGAGCTTTATCCAGAAATGAAATTGCTTTCATACCTTGATCAAAGTCATTTTTTGCTTATATTTCCTAAGCCTGAGTTATTCAGAGGTCAATGATGAGTGGCTTAACACGAACAAGAAAAACATTTCTCTGAAAATAGTCCAGTACAATGGCTGGGCTGAAAAACATTTTCAATGAAAAAAATGTCAAAGACAAACTTTTGAAAACCTTTATAAAGCCTTGACAACTATTTATAAGACATTAAATGGTTACAAGAAAGTCTGTATCCTTGGAAGGAAAATAGTAAGAAATGTGGCAAGTCTGTTTGTTTTTGCATATTGCAGAGGAAACTTATTTACAGAGCTATTTTTCTATTTGTGAGCTTGATTTTCAGTCCTTCACACTAAACGGCCTACAGCTCCCCAGAACAATCTTAACAATGAATAGATATTAGATATAAGTGGCCGAGTGGTTACAGAACACAACTCTTTAAATGCACTCTTTTATGGAACTGTCTAGGAGAAGTTCTCAGACAGGATCAGAGTTTTGCGATTGAAGTGGGCGCTGCAGAGATTTTTACTGCTTCTGGGACAATCCCGACTTCTGTGCTTTTTATGTCCTGGATCTGCAATCTTCAGTTCTTGGTAAAAGAAGAAAAGAAAAGATATGATTCCTTTGGGATAGAGAACATCCATCTTTTGGCTGTTTTTTTTTATTTTTTATCCTTGCTCAGAAGTTTGAGTTTGACAAACAATCTAGAATGGGCTTCTGTTCACATCAGCTAACTTTTTTTGAATCTTAAAACTTTGCATAGAAATATGTCTAAATCCCTCTGGCTGCAAATATGTCTAGTGTGTCTTTGTAAAGAAACTGGTTTAAAACAATAGTTGAATATTTTAGACCTTCATCAAGATATTTTATTTAACTTTGGCACAAATAGAAAAGAAAGTTTGTGTCTGGTTCATTGCAATAATGTGCCACACAAACGCTGATAACATTGTAAAGCCTGACTGTTCACATTTACTACAATGTATAGCTTAAAAGGATTGTCCATTCATGAAATTGCCAGCAGAGTTAACTTTGATTGCGTCACCATTGCAAGTCTTCTTAATCCTCCTTCAATATGCTTCCATTGGTTGATTTACTACCAAAAATAATTGTTAAAACAAATAATAGACCAAACATCAATTTCCTTATTTTGTTTGAAGATTTTACCGGGGTTGAGGACTTTGGTCTAAACCCAATTTTTCATTATGTTGGGTCAATCTTATCAATAAAAAAATCACTAAACTGGATAAAGCCATGTTGGTTTAAGGTGAAAATCAATACTACTCCTGGATTATTGATCCAAATCAGTTTTTCCTTCATCTAATAACTTTACATCTCTCAATACTTTCAAACAGTTTTCAATCTGTGTACTTTTACGCAATCTTATTTTCTTTATGATGAACACAAAATAAAAACAACCCAACATGGGAGGGCAGGAGAAAACCATCAGAAACACAAAACCCTTCAAATCAAAGACCAAAATTAATTCGAAAAGGAGCTTCTGAAGCCCTGGTGGGCTGAAATCAGAGACACCAGTGTAATGTGAGGAAATATGGGTTTTCTGTGCAAAAGGTCATTTGACTCGGCTGGGTCAAAGAGCTGGGTCGCTGAGAACTTTCACCCACAGATTGAGACCTTTGCAGACATGAGGTCTGCAAGAGTCTGCTGGAAACCATAACATCTGAACACCTGCAGTACCAGAAGAAGGAGTTCTCATGGACAAGTAGTCATAACATAACAAGTCTTAAAACTTCCTTTCTTGATTTTGTTAAAGAATAACCATTATCATTTTGCTCATTATAAATGTGTTTAATCAAATGAATGATTCTTATGCTTTGGGTAATTATAATGGATTAATGAATCCATACTTAATTAGATAATGTTTGAGGATGTTTGTTACCGACCTTCACACTCAAGCACACACACACTCAAACACACCCACACACAGATTCTCACAGTAAACTCCAAAACACATTTGATGACGCACACGTTTGCTTTGAGAAGAGAAAGGCTTTTGGTAAGTTTCAGTCTTAGGATTTCAGTTCGTGCTTGACAACGAAAGAGAGGACCTGAAGAAACTGAAGGGGGGACAGAGGCGGTTGGCTTGTTTCTCCCCCCCTCACGCTGTTCATGCCAAGCCAGACAGGACAGCTGAATCGCAACTTCTAACGCAGACTCATACAGAGTCTTTGATTTCTGAGTGAATTAACTTAAGAAAGCGCATCGACAAAACGCTTTACCATCAACGTGTACCGAGGGCAACTCTGGACCGGTTCGCGGCGCATCTTTGTCTTCTTTGCCAGCCAAGGTGCCCTGGATGAAACATCATCCTAAGGTGACGTCCCGGGTCCAACAGGGGGTCCGATTTTCGGTGAGGCAGAACACGACAGATAGCGTTTTGATGCATCTTTTCCAACTAAACCTAAGTTTATTCAAACCATCACTTTTCACTCAGACACCTGTTTCTTCCTGAAGCAAAATCAGATGCACACACGCATACATCTCACCTCATGTTCAATTCTCACTACACTTTGCACACACACGCATCCATAATCACATCATATCACTCTCAACCTTCAGCACCTCCAACACAAGGTCTATTTGAGCAAGAACAGCATATCAACTGTTAAAGATTGTCCCACAAGTTGCCAATGTTGATTGTTATTTCCTGTTTGTCAATTTCAAAATCATTAGTTTAATTTGAAGAATTAAAACTTTTAATTGTCAAACTGGTTTCTTCATTGAACTGAAACACAGACCCACGGATATTATCGACAGTTTATCGATGAAAACAACCTTTGAGTCTTCTTAAAACTATACAATTTGGTTATTAATTTAACAAATTATCATGTAGAATGGTTCCTCTTTCATAAAAGAGCATATACCACAATGCTACACCAGAGACCAGGGTGGGAGCATCTGAGCACCGAAGGTGGTGGTTCCGTGGAGGCTAGCTGCGAGGAGGCAGAAGATGGCAGGTTCAGGGAGACCGGTAGCAAGGGAACATCAGACAGCAACCCGTGGATGCTGGCGTTGAGGAAGCAGGACCACAAGAGGCTCAGACGAAGGAGATTCGACCACAGAAGGCGGAGACACCGGAACCCAGGAGGCGGGACCATCAGAAGTTTGAATTTGGGAGGCTGGACCACCGAAGACTAGAACAAGGGAGGCAGTAGCACCGAAGACTGGAACTCAGGAGGCAGGACCACCGAATACTGGAACACAAAGCGGTTGCATTGTGATTTCTTAGTAAATATTCTATTTAGTAAGAAATATACTTTATTGTATTCATCTTAGTGAATCTACAATTAAACAGGTAAACTAGTAGTGGCACATTCAATGTCAAAGAAAGTAAAATGTTATCATCAGGAGAGGGAGAATGTTTATGTGGTTAGCAGCAGTGTTCAAGCTGGTGGCCCCCTCCATGAGGGCACCACAGCTCAGCAGAAAACCGTTGTAGCTTCTTCTGGGGAGAAAACAGAGAAAAAATAAAGTTAACAGCTGAAATGGCAGGAAATAATGCAGTTAAAGAGCAAATTGTAGAAGAAAGTAGCAGAGTGTGGAATGTGGTCAGTATGTCCTCCAGCAGTCTAAGCCTATAGTAGCATAACTGCTGAACTAACTGGATAACTTAGCCTTTTCGATGGAGGCATGTTGGTGGCAGGGCAAGGGAAAGCCATCTTTACTGACTGTATTCTCCACCTCTCTCTACTCCCCCACTTGTCCAGAACTAGGCTAACATCAGATTTTAACCATAGGCCCTATCAAATTAAACTGTTTTAAGCCAAGTCTTAAAAGTAGACAAGGTGTCTGCCTCACGGACTAAAGCTGGGAGCTGGTTTCACAAGAGAGGAGCCTGATAGCTAAAAGATCTACTTAACTCATTCACTGCCAGCCATTTCCTGATCAGTAAAGCCCTTTGCTGCCAGCGTTTTTCCAACATTTTTACTTTTTTTGAAGAGTCACTGAACATTGCACGCTAGGATGATGTTGACATCAAAACTAACAAAACAAAGAGGAGACTCGCCTCTTAACATCAAGAAGAATCCGCGCGTTTCAAGTGTTATCCGTTCTTTCACAATCCTTTGTCAAATTGTGATCGGCAGAAGCTTTTCCGGTTCACACCTCATTTTTATTACAGCAGTGGCCCAAAACGATCTCCTAACACATGGATTTTCTGCTTCCTGATCACGTGACGTGTCTAAGATGAAGGTCGGCTTTAGAGCTGGGATGTTTGTTCTCACAGTGCAGGGGCTTCGTTCTGATGCCCACACGGTAAAAAAATTAAATGACAACTTTAGTTTTACAACGTGGCTTTTAGAAAGTGACTTGTTTTATTGTTTCAATGTGTTTCTTATTGTTCCCATTGTTTTTACATGTTATTGCTGTTCAGTATTTCTTTATCCTCATTGTTTTTTAATGTATTCGGTTTTAATTGATCCTGGCAGCTCCCATGTTGTATTTTAAATGTGCTATAGAAACAAACTGGTATGGTATGAAATTAAAGAAATAAAATATGAAATAATATAATTTAGTAATCTAAAAGAGGTATAAGAGGAATAGCACTTTCTTGGATTACATTACACAGTTTAAATATACCGATAAATATAGGCAGTGTGGACACTTTTTTAACAAAATAATCAAATAGACATGGTGGTTACAGAATTACACTCATCAAATTGTGGGTTTGTCATCCGTGCCTCGTTGTTATTTTTAATAAAAATTGCTTGGGGTCAAATTGTCTTGCACGATCAAAATACAGTTATTCAAGATTAAATACAAAGCCTTCATTAAATTATTTTTTTAAATCAAGTCCCATCCCTAGTTAAAATAGAAAGAGAATAAAAACTCACTTTTTAAAGATTGATTATTATTTTCTATGTATTTATGTCAACATTTAACTGGCATGATATTTAAAATATAAATATAACTAAACAAAATAAATGAAAATAATTTTAAATATAAAATCCTAAAGTCACCAGTATTCCCATTTGATGTGTTTCAATAGTACGCTGATTGTTGCAACTGTAGGCTGCTTAAAAACGTGCATAGTTGCTCACTCTGCATTGGCTTTATAGAGTGAGGAGACCCATCCAATATGGAGGTTACACAGTTACGCCCTTCCGTGCCCATTGGGACATCTTCGTATTCATGTCTATGGAGTCAAATACTGGTACTGCTGTAAAGCAACATGCAGTCAGCACTTCCAGGGGCGGACTGCCAGTCAAAAACTGTAAAGTGGAGTAAACAGATGTGGGACCCTATAACACTATCACAGCTTCGAAAATTACCTTAATAGACGATAGTTTGCCGCCCAAACCTTTAAGAAAAAAACTTTTTTTTTTAAGTTGCAACAGTTATGGAATGTTGCAACAGTTATGGAATGTATCTTTAATTTCTACTTCCCATCACACACAAAGCGGCATGTACATAAGGTCACAAAATCATGGGAGAATTGTGTTTTGGGTGTTCTTGAACTGTTCAGGTTTTGTTATCAGCTCCTTCTGGTTTCCTCACACTTAGCATGGCTTTATCAGTGCAGCAGAGGTCCAGCTCACATCTCTTTCATTAGCACTTAATTAACTTTTCATGAAGGCGACTCTCTACCTGTTTAATGAGCTGACCAGCCCCCTCTGTGGTGAACCCAAGACAGACCTCGAGGGAATCATGAGAAAAACCCAAAAAACAAATTCTAACGGATCAACACTGGATTCCATTATAGCTTCAGAAGTGTTCAAGATTTATAATTTAGTCCTTCAAGTCAAGCAGCCACTCATCTTTTCTGGCAAGTAATGAAGTTTTTATTAATAAATTCAGCATAACGACATGTCAAGGTTGTTGATGTACATCATGTGGCGAGTTAAAAGTAGACCTTATTCCATCCCCTTGAAGACCGCCAAGGGGTATAATGTGTGTGTGTGTGTGTGTGTGTGTGTGTGTGTGTGTGTGTGTGTGTGTGTGTGTGTGTGTGTGTGTGTGTGTGTGTGTGTGTGTGTGTGTGTTTCATATTCAATCATTCACGCAGACAAATCTTGCTACATACAAAATCGTAATGGACTTAAATCATACAAGCAGAAACCTATTAGATTAACCCATATGATCTATCATCACACTTCTCCGTCTTAGCATCAATGCAGGTACAATTGACCCCCCAGCAGCCATTAGAGCCAAAAACAGCGACCCTGTATCTTTCTCTGGGATGAAAGAGACCTTCAGAAGGCAGCAGCGTGTGGAAATGAAAAAGCCGCCTCCATGCTACCCTTCTTCATCCTCCCCCTCTCCCCGCTTCTCCCTCTTCTCCTTTGTTAGCTATGCCGGCGTTTTTAATCAGATATGGCCGATGGGAAATAAAGATCCCCTTCACGCCAATCCTACCGGCTCATCAAGATGGCAGGCGTTTCCATAGCAACTCTGGGAGGGGACGTCAGTAAGCGACGAGAGTCACTATAATTATGACTGATCTCAGGGAGATCTTTGGGGAAAAAAAACTGAGGTCGGCAAAACCTTTGGATGTTATCTCGCTAACCCTCCAATGAAGAAAAGTGTTGCAGCGAGAAAGGGGAAGATTTAGAGCTTTTAAGTGGGAATAATGAAAGGATTGTGTGTCTAATTGTAGGCTTCTAGGGGTAGAGCACTATCTGGCTGTACATTTCTGCCTTCAATCTTTTACTTTGTGCTTAATCACAAAAGATGTTTGCACGTGTAACCCTAACTGTTATCAATTGGTTTACCAAGCATAAAAATCAATGGTTGTATTCATAGCCTTGGTTCATTACCCTTCACGATGGGAAGGGTTAGAGGGTTAGGGTTAGTTAGTGGCAGGTGGGTCCATTGAAAGACGTACCCATGCAACTAGTTCAGGCTTGTCCCCAGGCGCAAAACCCTAGCAGCTTTTCACTTAGATTGCTTACCATTTTAGTTGAACTTAAACTATTTAGCTATTTTTGTGTTGTTCATTTTTGGGTTATTTTGTGATTTATTTTTTATTTTTTATTTTTTTTTGTAACTTTGTGCGATGCTTGCTGCTACTTATCTTTAGTCTCCCTCAAAAAGAGGTATTTTTTCTCAGTGGGATTTTCTTTCAGGTTGAATTAAGGTTAAATAAATACATTTGTACACAAGCACCCAACCCCAAACCAGGCTTTTGAACAAGGCTTTTTGTTTGACTTTCCCAAGTGAAAGTCCAACCTTATCAGATTGCAAAGTGTTTGGCAATTCTGGGAGATTTCAAATACTCTGCATCAACAAGATAGTAGATGAGTAACATCCCCATTGTACTTTTGTGTACATGTTAGGTAACCACAGAGTTGAAATTAACCAGAAAAAGCCTGTTTTTTACAGGCAGTGAGAATACCGTTGTTTTACATTAGTCTTGGCAGGATCTTTGCTATTCTTATTGTCTTGTTGAGCATACTGTATTGATAAATGAGCTGCACTTGTATAGCGCCTCTCAGAGTAAGAACTCCAAAGCGCTTTACACTACAGTGTATCATTCATCCATTCACACACACGTTCATACACTGGTGGAGATGAGAGGCGAGGCTGCCGAGCACAGGTGCCACCGGACCCTCCGACCACCACCAGCAGGCAAGGTGGGTTAAGTGTCTTGCCCAAGGACACAACAGCAGAATTCTCTGTCCGGAGCCGGGATCGAACCTGCAACCTTCCGATTACTGGACAACCCGCTCAACCTGTTGAGCTACTGCTGCCCCAACAATACATTATGTATACATAAACATAACTGAATATCCAGTCAACTTCAGATTATTTTTTCCCCATGTGTCAACTGGAGGACCCAAAGTCATTATTAAAATGTATTAAAGAGGACTCTCTATTAACCCTTTGATGCATGAATTATGAAATCTTCAACCATGATCTTTTTAACAATTTTTTTCATTCATCTTTAGGTGTGAATGAAACAAATTTCAACAAATAATTTATCACATGTCCACCTTGGTGGACAGCGTGCATTCTGAGCATGAAATATGTTGGCTTGACTTACTGAGGTCGAAGTGGAGCGGCTCACATGCAATAAAGTCTTCAACAGCTGTGCTTAATAGCAAAGAATAAATAAATTACAATTTTGAGTACCTGTCCACTGTAGTGACCATTATGCATCAAAGGGTTAAATCAGTTGGGATATTCCAATCCAAACTGTTCTGCCAACGGGACCTACCATCACCAGCAAGAGAATCATTAGTTTCACTTTATAAGCAGAATTAATCTATTCACTTTAGTTTAAACTTGACTTGTGAACACTGAACCAGCATATCACACAAAGCTTATTTTACAAGATTCTACCACTTGAAAAAACTGGGACTGCTATAAAATAGTTCATCCCATTCATCAGCAGATCCTAGCTCTTTACGTTTTGTTAAATTGACCTGTCATAATGTCCAGCAGAAACCCATAATCTGCATGAATGCAGACAACTAAAATTCCATTTTCTCATCTAATAATGAGATACTGTCAGTACACGGGGCATATTTTGGATGGTTAAGTTTGATAAAGTGGGTGAGAACACCTTTTGTCATCACAGTTCATATCATTAGTCAAAGAAACCAGTGTGTTGTATGACTCGAGGCAAACACTTTTGAAGCGCACTTCCATTTGATATTTTTAGCCTTGATACTAACACCATTTGTTCTATGATTTCAATCCATCAATCAAAGCTTTATTTATAAAGCGCCTTCCGCAACCCTATCGGGAAGCCCAAGGCGCTGAACATGGTACAAGAGAAAGTTAAATATGGTGAATAAATCAAAAATAAAAGTAATTCAAATTACAAATTACAAAAAAAGGTAAAACATTCTAGTAGAAGACAAATGGGTAAAACAAGGGATAGAGTGAACCACTGAAAACAGGGAAATAAAATCAACATACAAGAGGGCCAAATTCAAATACATTCAGGAAACGCCAAGCGGAGGAGGTGGGTTTTTAGGTGACTCTTGAGGACTGGCAGAGATGGGGACAGCCTAACTGAGCGTGGCAACTGGTTTCAGAGTGACGGTGCTAGGACTGAGAAAGCCCGGTCCCCGCGAGTACGACACCTAGAACGAGGGACAGCGAGCAGGCCTTGGTCAGAGGAGCGCAGAGCGCGTGATGTGGAATGCCTGTTCAGGAGTGTGGCCAGATAGGGGGGACCACCACCCCTGGATGAAATTATAAACAAAGACGGGGAGTTTGAAGTGTGAATGATAACAGACCGGAAGCCATTATTTCAGAATGAATAACCATCTAAAATAGAAGTGTTGTTAACAACCTCACTTCAACTCATCAGTTTTTACAGAAGACAACAGTTCGAGAGGTGTCCCAGAAACACAGAAAGCAGAACGTCTAAATTGAGAGTGCGTATGAGAATTCATTAACTTTTTGGAAGCAATGATGCTTGAAAACAGAACAACGTGGGGAGGATTCGCGGCTGCTGGTATCGGAGGGTTGTAATTTGAAATAATAGCAACTGCTGCTCAGACATGCATCATTTGGCACTGGTGTTTTCTGGCCCTTCAGCATTCATTACAGACCAAGTTAACCACACTTGTTTCATTAAACCACATTAGGAGCTTGTTTTGGTGAATGCAGGCACCAACTATCTCAGGTGTGTTTTTGAATTGCTTTCTCTTTGAATGCCATTAAAGTGCATCTGTTTCTTTTGTTTTCTTCATTACTTTTAACATTTTTCTTTGTATCAGTCTTTCAATTTTAGTAAATATTTTACTTTATGTAACAAGAAACTCAAGGGTTCACAGTTGGAATATTTAATAGAACAAATGTTTCAGTTTAACATGGTTTAGACAAAATGCAATCTTGATATCTCTCTAACATAGAGACAAAACCATCCGATTTATCCATATATTACCTCTATCAACTGTAGTTGGTACTTCACTAAACAAGGAATTCAAGGACTGACAGAGCATAACTTGGATCCGTTCTCTGGATCTATATATCCAAGGACGTGGCACAATCTTTTAGTTTCTGTCTGTATTAGTTGGTGTTTTACTTCATATAACAATGGACCCAAAGTTTAACAGCTTGAGATTTAAAACTACAATAGATAATCTGGACAACAAGTTAGGTATTTTTTCATTCATTCATTCATTCATTTTCCTCCGCTTATTTGGGTCCAGGACACAGGGGTAGCATCTCAAGCAGGGCATCTCTGACAGCCCTGTCCCCGGCCACCTCCACCAGCTCCTCCGGCAGGACCCCAAGCTGTTACCGAGCCAGATTAGAGATGTACTTTCTCCAACCTGTCTTTGGGCAACCCCGGGGCCTCCTGCTGGCAGGACATAGAATAGAATAGAATAGAATACAATAGAATCAACTTTATTGATCCCACAGTGGGGAAATTCACTTGTTACTGCAGCACCAACACTAAAGAGAGTAATATGAAGAAAAATGATATCAAAGGTGCATATACACTCACCTAAAGGGTTATTAGGAACACCTGTTCAACTTCTCCTTAATCAACCAACCACATGACAGTTGCTTCAATGCACTTAGGGGTGTGGTCCTGGTCAAAACAATCTCCTGAACTCCAAACGGAATGTCAGAATGGGAAAGAAAGGTGATTTAAGCAATTTTGAGAGTGGCATGGTTGTTGGTGCCAGACGGGCTGGTCTGAGTATTTCACAATCTGCTCAGTTATTTGGATTTGCATGCACAACCATTTCTAGGGTTTACAAAGAATGGTGTGAAAAGGAAAAAAACATCCAGTATGCAGCAGTCCTGTGGGCGAAAGTGCCTTGTTGATGCTAGAGGTCAGAGGAGAATGGGCCGACTGATTCAAGCTGATAGAAGAGCAACTCTGACTGAAATAACCACTCGTTACAACCGAGGAATGCAGCAAAGCCTTTGGGAAGCCACAACACGCACAACCTTGAGGCGGATGGGCTACAACAGCAGAAGACCCAACCGGGTACCACTCATTTCCACTACAAATAGGGAAAAGAGGCTACCATTTGCACGAGCTCACCAAAATTGGACAGCAGAAGACTGGAAAAATGTTGCCTGGTCTGATGAGTCTCGATTTCTGTTGAGACATTGAAATGGTAGAGTCAGAATTTGGCGTAAACAGAATAAGAACATGAGTCCATCATGCCTTGTTACCACTGTGCAGGCTGCTGGTGGTGTAATGGTGTGGGGGATGTTTTCTTGGCAAACTTTAGACCCCTTAGTGCAAACTGGGCACTGTTTAAATGCCACGGACTACCTGAGCATTGTTTAAGTTGGCGACCTTTCCCATGGACAGGTATGTCTTTCAAATATAAAGATATGAACACACAACATACCATGATCATAATAATTGTAAAACAATGTGTTTTAGCTTTGTTTGTTGGCTACACTAGAGGAGTGCATGAACGCATGAATGATGCATTGCTTTCAGCCATAAATATGGAAGTGGAAACCACAACTTAGTGCTATACATTTAGTGCCATCAGATACAAAAAGTAGTCCAGAGTTCATATGTAAAGGAATAGTCTACTGAGCTTTTGTCAGGTTTTTTTTTTTTTTTTGGACTACCACGAACATCTGCCAGTGAAGTGACGCCAGGCCAGGTGTAATGTGGGATTGTTTATCAATCAAAGATACTTTATTAATCCCAGAGGGAAAATTAGAGTTTCAGTCCACACAATTCAGAGATCAGACATACATGGGCAAGACACATGACAAGAACCGGTGACTGTGGTCATTCGCAACACTGAATCGCGCTACCTTAATAGCGATAAGAGGGTTTACATGAGGATTGGTTCAGGTGGAGGGAAAAAAAGGCGCTTCAGAGTTACCCTCCCACCAGGAGGGCAGCTTTGCTCTGCAAAAAACACCTTAGACAGACATATATGCAACAGACTTCAGACAACACAACATAAGTGTCCACTAGGTGGGGTGGTGGGTTGGGACTATCCCTACTTCAGTTCCTGCAGCCACAAGAAGCAGCGCATGTCACCTCAGTGTGGATGGGGGAGGAGCATTGAGGGTCGGAGGGTTGCAGTGACCCTGGTGGCTTCATTTCTCATATCTGGCACGAGCTGCCACCATAATAAACCTTTTAAACCTTAGTTTTGCTTTACCGTATTTTCTTTTATTTATTGGTTTAAAAGTCTTAGTGGTTGAACGAATAGAAGCTATTGTTGTTGAATTTGTAAACTAACGTGTTTATTAACCCTCTCACGCTCAAAATATGTCTTGATAAAAGGATGAACAACTAAGTCCTTCAGGGGTACTTCTGAGTTAAAAAATGCTCATGAAATACATATGTGGAGTAACCAGGTAGGTGGGTTTTAACTGTTGCAAATCTGCAACGCCTGCCTCCAGAGGGTTAGGCTAAGCTAACAGGTATGCTTACCATTTTTCCAACTTGCAACTGTAACACAGCTAATTTGGGTCTGATGTTATTCCCAGATCTGAGTTAACTTTTGCTTGTTTTAAGTCAAGTTTAGTTCAATGAAACTAGCGTCGACCAGCATTAATTTAACTTACTTTGATCAAGATAACTGTGGTTTTTACTTGTGTAATAACTGCTTCATTTGATAATCCATCTCACTTATCTAAAATGTACACTAGCAAAAGGAATGATAACATAGATTGCAGAAGAACTGTAAAATGTCCAGGTCCTTCAGTACCGATTAAGCTCCCCAGTGATGTGTTTGGGAGTGTGTTTAATGGTGTAAGTGTCATTGTGTGGCCTGTCTTATTCTACCAAGTATGTGCCATTTTAACAAGCTGGCAAGTTTCAACGAAATAGATATTTGTGTGACAAATCAAATAGCTTGTAGGTCTGTCAGATAAGTCAATATGAAAGATGCCAGTGTAGTAAGTCCTGAGGGTCCTCTACCAGCAGTAAACAATGGTAAGCAATATAAACTCGACATACACAATTTTGGCATACAACTAGCTTCTTGCTTACCCAGTTGGTGACTGTGTGAATCTTTAAGGAACTGTAAAATATTTTTAAGTTGGGTTCATTGGAGAAATGATGTACATCAACCATTGTTACAATTTGTGTCAACAACCTTGGTGTGGTTACATAAAAACAGTTCTGCACATGCTAACAGCCAGTCATAGCTGGTGTCCCACAAGGTTCTGTGCTGGGACCTCTGCTCTTCCTGCTCTTCATCCTCTATCTGCTTCCTCTTCAGCACATCCTGAGCTCCTTCAAAGGAATCTCCTACCATCTTTATGCAGATGACATCCAACTGTACATCTGCTTTAAGCCCCATGAGATGTCTAAGCTGCAGCTGTTATACACCTGCTTACTCTATAAAAACCTTGATGGCTGGGATCTTTCTACAGCTGAATGAAGATAAGACTGAGATCCTCATCTTTGCCCCAGACAAGCTGGTTCCCAAAGTCAGACTCTCTTGGTCAGCTTGCTTCTCACACCAAACCTTCCGTCAGGAATCTTGGCGTGACCTTTGACCCAGCTCTCACCCTGGATTCTGATGTCAGTTCTCTTGTTCGCTCTTCCTTCTTCCATCTCAGAAACATTGCTAAACTGAGTCCCATTCTGTCCCGCTCTGAACTTGAGACAGTTCTCCACACCTTCATCTCCTCACGCTTAGACTACTGTAACTCTCTTTTCACGTGTCTGAGCAGAACCTCCCTGAACGTCTACAGGTGGTTCAGAATGCCTGTGCTCAGCTTCTGACCAAGTCCTCCAAACACACCCACATCACCCCGCTTCTCCTCCAGCTTCACTAGCTGCCAGTCAACTTCAGGGTTCATTTCAAGTTCCTGGTTCTGGTTTATAGGGCATTACATGGACAAGCACCATCTTACATTGGTGATCTTCTAAGTCCCTACTCCAGGTCCAGTGATCAAAGCCTGCTGGTTGTGCAGCGCACCAGGCTAAAGACCAAAGGTGACAGATCATCTGCTGCTGTGGCCCCCAGACTCTGGAACTCTCTCCCCTTGAGCCTGAGATCAGTGGACTCCTTTAAAAAGCAGCTGAAGACTCACTTGTTCAAGCTGGCTTTTGTATGACCTTCTTCACCACTCTCTCTTTATTCTGCTCTCCCCACCTATTCCACCTTCCTAAGGATCCACTGATTTCCCTCTTTCCTGTCACTCTCTCTTTAACATTTTTTAATCACAATTGTCTATTTTTTGCTCATTTTAAATATATTTTTAACCATTTTCTAAATTATTTTTTTATATTTTTACATTTTTTGTTTTTGTGAAGCACCTCATGATTTTATCTTGAGAGGCGCTATAGAAATGATACTTTCTTCTTCTTCAGAGTAATCTCAGTTTGAAAGTAAATTTCTGCTCTTCTAAAACAACTCTAATCTCAAAAATGTCACAGGAGATTGTGCAAATTCTACAAAGCTATTCAATTCACTTAATTTATATTGCATCAAATCACGACAAGAGTCGTCTCAAGGCATTTCACAAAGTAAACATTCCAATACAGTTCAATTCATAAGGCCCATCCATCCATCCATCCATCTATTTTTGGCCACTTATCCAGAGAAATTTAAATGTTTACCTAGATCTGTATCACAAGGGTCGTTGCTTTTGTTGACATTTTTTTTTTGTTATCAATAAATTTTTTAGTGTGTTGGTTTATATAATGGCCCGTTTACTAATTTAAAGACTACCATACAAAACCAACAGAGTAGTTTGTGTTCCCCGTCTATATCCCCATATTTGCAGGGACAGAAGGCCACAGTGCCAGTTTGAGCTGACTGGGTTACGGCTTCCACTTAGTTCACCAAACAAAACAACACGTGCTGCTATGGCTGACTTGAATTGATTACTTCCCTGCGCAGTAAATAAACAGCATCAAAAGAATTACACATTTTACATGGAAACTGGCAGTGGAATCAAAATGAAAAATGAAGCCCCTCTTCCAACACTTTGGTCTGTTAATTACTTTACTCACACAATTTATGGTGGAAAAATGGCTAGAAGTGCATGAAGCATCAAAGACATTGGTTTAGCACTCAAACCAACTTTGATTATGTCTACTATTGTAGTAAAAATTTTTATCATTGCACATACTATAGACTTGGTAAAGGTGGCGCTGATTTTTCTTTGATGTTTCATGTAGTTACACTTTTAAATCTATATTCACTTTCTGTCTGCATGCATGCAAGTTATAGATTATAAACAGAAGAGCCTCTAGACTTCTCCAAAAAAAAAAAAAATATATATATATATATATATATATATATATATATATATATATATATATATATATATATATATATATATATATATATATATATACACATACCGTAAATCCTCTAATACAGGCCGGTATTCAATTAAAGGCCGGGTCTTCAATTCTGGCCGGTGTCGGAGTCAGCGGAGGTCAATAATGGCCGGTCTCTTATTGTGGCCGGATGGAATGTGGTAACAAGCAAGTACGAGCGTCCCAGCGGCAGGGTTATAGTACCCAAATCAACCAGCAGGAGGCAGTAGAAGTTCACGCAGACCTTTTTTAGGCTATTTCTTCTTTAGGCTATTTCTTCAAAGCTTTGTAACGCTACAGACACGATCCTCTATCATGCTCCTACCACACAGAGTCACGGTGTCAGTTAACCATGCTAATTCAACCCGCTCCACAGAACACACATCACCTTCCCTGTGGCTTACATAACACTCACACAACACGCAAATCAGCACATAGGAACTAGCAGAGCGATAGGAAACACATATAACACAATACCCAGAATGCACCTGGCTTACAACCCCAGCCAGGTCATTACACTATCAAGTTCAAAGAGAACGTGCTGATTATGCTGCAGAACACTCTGGGGAGCAGCAGCAGGGGGTGTATGAACTACAGTAATCCCTCGTTTATCGCGGTAGATGCGTTCCAGACCTGGCCACGATAGGTGAAAATCCGCGAAGTAGGGACTCCCAGCATGCCCCTCGCGGGGATTCCCTTCACGTCGCACCTACGTCACAAACCGCGGCTATAAACGGAAGTCGCCTTTCCAGCTCACCACTCAGTCATCGTTTCTTCAGATTCATGATCAGAGTTTCCAACCTACCGATCAATCCAACGAACTATCAGCTCATAGTAAGTTATCTTACTTACTTCTGGAAAGCCCGGAATTTCCGTGTCACTTCGTTAATGCTCGAACGCTCGGGGGTTTCCTAGAGCACCGACGCTATCACTTCCGCGTCTGTGAAACCACGCTCCCTATTGAATTATCGTATGATCACATTCTCCTTTTTGGGGGTAAAACTCAAGTGCCAGACCGTAGGTACTGACACGCGATCGTTCATGTCGGTTCATTTCCTTTAATGTTTTCTGTCTTTTATTTGCGACTGATGTGTATCGCTGCTGTGGAGCGGGGCGCATCAACTTGTCCTCCGACGCACAGATCACAGCAGGGAGCGCTCAGCTGTTTTCGCAGTCGGTAGATCTGCCTCCTGAGCACGGCCACAGTAACAATCAGGTGTCGCCACCTCAAAAACTAATTTAACACGCAATCGTTCATGTCAGTTCATTTCCTTTAATGTTTTCTTTCTTTTATATGCGCCTGATGTGTTTCGCTGCATGCTGTGGAGCGGGGCGCTGCGCGCATCACCTTGTCCTCCGACGCACTGATCACTGATACAGCCGCCAAACAGCAAGCGCTCCGCTGTTTTAGCGGTCGGTAGATCTTTTAGAACTGCAGTTCAAAGGTAACTCATGAGGTGAATATATATGAACCCAGGTAGCAGTTTTTCTTTAGGATTGAGAGGAGATGCAGGAAGATAATAAACAGGCAGGACAGAAAAATAGTCAAATAAAAACAAGTTAGTTTTTGTACCTGCTGTTGCAACAAACAGACACCATTGAAGGTCATCAGAAGTGAGGAACAGAAAATGAAATAATTATTTTAATGTTTAGAGCAGCAGGAACTCCGAGAGGCTGCAGGCGCATCAGTGAGTTTGCGGCCGCTGCGCAGGGGGAGGGGGAGAGGGCTGAAGCAGGGGGAGGGGGGAGATGGCTGAAGCAGGAACTACCGTTGTTAAAAGAAATGTGTTTAACTTTGAAAATATGGGCGCACTTTAAATTGTCAAAAACTCCAGCGAACCATTAGTTCATTTTGCTCAAATAGAAATAGAGGCCTGCCTCTAATACTGGCCCTCCTTCCATTAAAGGCCTGGAGCTTGATGAGCTTCAGTCAAATACAGGCCCGGGCCTGTATTAGAGGATTTACGGTATATATATATATATATATATGCAATGTTATTGGCATTAACTGTTGCATAGCCAACAAAACAGGAGATTTATCTAATTTGTAATAAAAATGAGTTTGGTGTGACTCTTTTTTTTTTTCTTTTTTGTTTTTTTACCGTGTCCTGTCTGGCTGTGAAGCAAGCAGAATTGATGTCTGAATGCTGGTGACAAGCCTTACAGCTTTACTCTCAGATGGAGCATCAAAGCGTCTGCTTTTAATGTTACGCCTGACACTTAAAACTTTATTGTTATTGTTTTTGAATGCTTTGTAATTCCAACCAGACACGAAGACAGAGGTGAAAGAGAAAGGAAAAGAAAAGGTGGGGAGAAGGGGGGGGGGGGGGGGGGCTGGGGGGGTCCACAAAAATAAACAAAAATGAACAAGAGTCTGCTTCTAGACCTGCAGAAAAAAAAGACAAAAAAAAGGGACACAACAACAATACAACAAGATCTACCTATCACTGTGTCAACTTGATGAAAAGAAAAAAAATATATATATAATCAATATTGCTTAACTGAAGAATCACGATAATAAATCACAACGCATTAAGTGCCCACCATAGTCTTAAGACCTAGGTTGAACGTGCCCAAGCCCATACTTTTGAGAGCACCATGTGAGCACCTGTGTGTGTACACGCGCTTGTTTATGTAAGGTTTCTCTATAGGAGCGTCCAACAGAGAGTGTGTGGGACCACAAATTCGCCCCCTAAAGATGCGCAGGAGACAGGGGGAGCTCCAAGTCCCAGAGATCCAGGCGCTGCCCCAGAACACAGGAACCCCAAGGAGACTGCAACCAGAAAGGCCCCCGCCCCCCTCGAGAGGCACAGAGGATCGCCCCGGGGGGCCACAACCAGCAGCCGGCAGAGTCCCGGGAGACATCAGCGGCAAGCCCACAGGCCCGCCCGCAGCCTCCCACCCCCTAGCCGGCTGAGCCCGGGACCCAGCGACCCGGGACCCAGGGGCGACCACCCCCGCCGGGGACCCAGCAGAGCCCAGGGACCCAGACCCCACCAGGCAGCCACCGAGATCTATCAGGCAGATGCCAAAATCTTAAACCCCCAGACCCGGTTGCCACGAACACTCAGGCAGACCAAGGCACAACCCCTCGCACCAGGTGTGGCAGGGGGAGGGGGGACGAAGATCTATATCATCAAAAGAAGTTCCAGGAGAGGGGTGGAGTCAAAGGCCCCACCTGACATATACAGTCATACACAAACACAGTCACAGTCACAGTCCCCCATGCTCACACATGCACATACAACCCAAGACTTACAAAAATGCACGCCGGACACCCACTCATGCTCCCCATACACACCCTATTCACTCTGGTCCCGGTACTGCTGCACATAGGGTACAACCATCACCGGTAACCAGAGTTTGATCCTTTCTGCTGGGATGCTGATGAGCAGGCTCCCCCGCCCAACGCCGAGCACAGCAACCTACCACCCCAGACCCCAACCAGACAGCCAGATCTCCCTCCTAGCCTCCAGCCCCAGGAAGCCAAGCAACAACAGAGGTGGCTAAGACCCCTAGTCTCCCTCCGCCTGCTCCAATATAGTGTTGTGTGATCATGAGGTCTAGTCCATGGCTGTGGTGAGCGGGCAGTGCGGGCATCATCCGGCCTATGCCAGCTGATGCCACCGCACCACCCCACTTACACCCTCAGCCCTCTGTGTCTAAGTGCGGTTTAAAATTGGAAGTGGGCACCGGCACCCGGGAGGAGGCTGAGATATCCCCCTGCCAAATGCCGATGAATGTGCTCACTCCCAAGGCCTTAAGTGTGTGTATGTGTGGAATGTTGTCAGTGGAAGTGTATAAGGTACAAATAAAATTGGGGGAAAGGTTGCCACAGGAATGCGAAAATGGGGCCCATACCCGCACTCCCTGACTTGCCCACCCCCGAAGGTCCTATGTGCATGTTTGTGTGATGATGTGAGGGAGCAGGAGTAGAGAAATATGCAGGGATGGAGAGGAATGGCTGGTTGGGCTTAGCCCTCCAGGGAGCCAGCTCCCCTACTGGCCCCAATAGGCACCTCTGTTGTCACCCGCCACCCAGGGCATGGAGACCCCAGCCCATCCTGCCAGGGCCCAAAGCAGCAGCATTACAGAGCCTCACGGAGTCCGACGGCACCAACCCAGCCCCACCCTTTCAGAATATCTACTCCCATCCCTGCATTTGCACAACTTCCAGAATATATAAGACATAGGACATCCAGGTAAGGTTGGGTTCTCCCCCTCCTGGACACCCCCCTCCCCTGTGATGGGACAGCAGAGGAGCCAAGGTCTACCCGAGGCCCCTGAGCCTGCGCCAGGCACTGCCGCATGTTCCTGCCTTCATCTAGGCAGCATACATGTCAGGACCTGACCCCCAAGGCCCCACCCAGATCCCCACACGGGGCCGGCCACCCCCACACCCAGAGCCCTCAGGCCCTCACCCAGACCCGCTCAGGGGCAATGCACCTGCCAGGCATCAACCCATGGCCACCACCAAGACCCCCAAGGGGCCCCACTCAAAACCACCAGTAGTCCACCCCCCGAGGCAACCCAAGCACCTCCAGAGCCCCCCAGTCCCAGACACCTCCAGTGAACCCGCCTCCATGGAGGGAACGTCCAGATTCTCCAAACTCAGACCCTTCACCCCATCACCCACATCATCCCGCAGGACAATATCAATGATCCCCATCATCGCTATGTGATGGAACCGATCAAAGGAGCCCAGAGAGATTGATTTGAATTGGAAGCAGAGGCTGTATCAAGTGTAATATGATCTAACAACAGATTTCTATACTGGTTAATGCAAAGAGTATCTCTATTTTTCCAATCCATGAGGATAGTTTTCTTAGCGATGCATATGGCAGTCAGAACCATGTGAACCACAGATGTTTCAATCGGGACATTGTCCAGGTTTCCCAGTAAACAAAGAGATGAGGTAGTTGGGATATGACATTTCAGACACTTTGACAGGTCGTCACATACTCTACCCCAAAATTCCTGGACAGGTGGACAGGACCACAGTGTGTAAATGTAATTGTCAGGAATGTTGTTTGTGCAGTGTGTACAGGCGTCAGATGACACAAACCCCATCTTGAACATCCGATGACCTGTATAGTGTACTCTGTGTAGAATTTTGTACTGAATTAATTGTAAATTGGGGTGTCTGATCATTTTAAAAGTTTTTAAACAAGTTTGGGACCAGAAGTTCTGGTCAAAGCTGACTGATAGATCCACCTCCCATAGGCATTGCTATTCTATCGTCTATTTTGGACAGTGTTTTATATACTTTAGACAGTAGTTTGAGGGGTTTGAGATAATAAAAGTCATATGCCCTTGGTGGTGTTTGTAATTCTATTTTATAGAGCTTACATTTTTGTTTGACTACAGATTTAATTTGGTGATATTCTAAAAAGCTATTCTTATCTATTCAAAATTCCTAGTTGCATGTATAATAAAAATAAACAGCACATAGAATGGGTATCCTGACAGTGTGTACATCAATACTATAGCACCAGAGCTCTTGTAAGAATGGTAGAAATATTCAGTCTAATATATGACAGAAAGTGTTCCCATGTTTTAACAAAAACATCATCCTTGCAGTGTAAACAACATGTCAAGTAATCAAGAGAAACATAGTTGAGTATAACCCTCTGCCACTGTAACTTGGAGGGAGTTTTGTCAGTTATCCACAAGGGCGTCAGTTTGTTTTCAGAATTGCTGGGGACAATAACCATACACTTGAGTGGGGTTTAAAAATTGCTGGGGACAATATAGGCTAGCACAGGGGTCGGCAATCCGCGGCTCTGGAGACGCATGCGGCTCTTCCATCCATCTGATGCGGCTCTCTGCATGTAAAATAATGAATGGATATTTAAATAAAATGCTTTATATTTTACTGCATTAATTTTACATCTGTATGCCAATTCTAAATGTAAAGATTGTCTGCATAAACCTGAACAGGTCCAACCCGGTCTTACTGTGAGACCGGGTTGACGCGTCACGCTTGTGCGTAATCATATGCGCTTCCTGAGCTGAAGGATGTGAGATTCTGGGCTTCTCCTCAGACAGGTTCCTGGATGCATCGCCACATTGGAGACAGGGACAAGCACTATTCAGCCAAAGTTTCATAATCAAGTTTGGCAGTGTGAGTGTCCTGTCACAGTGTCCCGATAGATAATGCGCCCTGGCTACTTGGCCAAGGGGTTGTCACTGTGGCTGACTGGTTAGAGCGTATGACTCTCACCTGGGAGTCTGGGGATCGAATCGCGCCCGGGCCCTCCTTTCATTTGACTGTTTATTTTGATGGATAAACTCAAGGATGTTGCTTGGTTTGAAAGAATTACCCCGACGCACACTGATGCGCATGGATCAGCTGACATTTAAATCGTTAACGCACATCGCGGAGGTAAAATATTCCCATCAGAACATCAGAGCTTTATACTGGACACTGTGTTCAGCTTGGCTCGGAGCGCCCACGGTGGACAGTGGGCTGAAGATCTGGGGTTCGCAGCGCAGCGCAGAACCGGTGCATGCGATAAGATTTCCTCCCACTGAAACAGTCTGGAAACCCGGTCTCTCTGAGGGATGTGTCACTTGGAAAAATGTTCTTTTTATGAAATTATGAAACTTTGGCTGAACAGCGCTTGTTCCCGTCTCTAATATGGAGACGCATGATGCGTAGAGACATTTGATTACGCACAAAGTTTATGTGGAGCAGAAGCGGTCGGGCCACGGCAGGTGAAACGTTCCTAGCCTACATGAAGTGAAACTGTTTAATTGTAACAATATGTTACTGGACACGCTGGTCTGGTTGGTTAGACCAGTGTTTGAAGTGGAAAACACACACACACGCACACACACACACACACACACACACACACACACACACACACACACACACACACACCAATTAAAATAATGCTGATAGCGTGGACTAGAAGACAGGTGATGGCTTATGTATTTAAATGATGATCAGGCTGCTGTAAAATGTAATCTCCATCCACATCCAGACACAATTATCCTCTATTATTTCTCTATTTGCTCTGCTCTTGTCTGGGCTGATCAGCTGACGGTGCGCGGCGCGCCTAACTAGCGGCTGATGCACATTTTACGCATTTGGAGAGATGGGCTGGATGCTTTGCTCTTACTGGAAGATGGTCCACTTAACGCACGGGTGTAGACTTCATATTAATGACAAATGAATGAAAATTAAATTGTGAGTTTTTACTTCATATTTTAGAAATAAAAATGACGGGGGAACACATTTATGACGTCTTTTTAAACTAAATTTTCTAGCGCGACCTGCCTGCTTCACTTAAGTCACTGCTTATTAAGGTCCGTCCAGAATTACCGTGGGAAACGGGTAATAATGGCTCTTTGATGGGAACAGGTTGCCGACCCCTGGTATAAGATCTGAGCTGGTAAAACAAAAATCCTCATCAGCAGGCGTTTTTGAAAGTGGGGGGGACACAGCTGCCAATCACAAATTTTGCCGGGGACATGTCCCCGGCGTCCCCGGTTAAAATGACGCCTATGGTTATCCAATTCAGGAGAAGATATTTTCTAGCACAAAAAGTTAGCATTCTGTAGAGTATTCTTTTATATTTATCACTGACAATAGGATCAGCCACTCCACGTAACAAAAATAAGGGATTATTGTTTAAGTTAACAGACAAAATTGTATTAATGTCCCCTCCAATAGTCGGCCAGAATTGTTTCACTTTAGTACAGGACCAGAAACATTGCGTAAGAGTACCAACCTCAGTCTTACACTTCAGGCACTGCAGATGAGGTAGGTTTAAATGTTTGCCTTCAATAAGGTGATATAGGAGCTCTGCGGAGAGTCATAAGTTGAGCCGCTTTAACCCTATTACAGACACTTAAGATTTTCACATTTCCCAAAGCATTGTTCCAATCATCAGTAATGTTACAGTTGAGTTCCATTTCCCATACTTACTTCAAGCAAGAGGTCGTCTGTTTTATGACATTTAATATTTTAAAATGTACTAATAGATGTAACCGACCTGGTCCGAAAAAAAAAAACTGTCTTTCAGTATCTGATACATCCTGACAGACCAAAAGTGCCGTGTCCTTCCTAATAAAATCCCCAACCTTTAAGTTTCAGAAAAAGTCAGCTTGTGAAATATTGTATTTTTCAGTCAGTTGGATAAATGGCATCAGGATAGGTCTGTCAAATAGATCCTGTAATTTAGATATCCCCTTAATCCCTCCATCTTTCAAAGTTGTTATCCATTATTCCAGGTAGAAATTATGCTATTTCTTGGCTTGACTGGAAACTTTTAAGTAGATAATTCTGAGACATGCTTGACCACTCAATTGCATTCAAACTAGTAGCCGTTTTTAAATGAAGTGAAAATCAGCTTCCATTACAGAAAATCATCAATGCCAAAATGCACTTCCAAGTCAGTGATTTCAAAGGCATGCTCCTCACTTGTACTGCACATCCACCACTTTCATTTGATAATTTTAGCCTTGATTTGAGTTTCTGTTCTGCTGCATCAACACCTATACACAGGGAGGCTGCAGTAACAAATAGAAAAAAACATTTCACAGCTAGCTTAAGTTACTGGTCCCCTGAAACAAGCTCCAGGGAAGGAATGTCAACACGCATTTATCTCTTGAAATTAGCCTGTTATTCGTGAAATGTACATACGGGTGAAACGCAAAAAACAGGAATCTGTCAGTCAGACCTAGTGACGATCATCCGGATCCAACAACAGCCAAACACAGAGAAAGTTTTAAAGAGTTTATTTAAAGACACTTTAAAGCAAGAGTGGGGAACCCTGGTCATTGAGGGCCGGTGTCCTGCATGTCTTTGCTCCAACACTTCTGATTCAGTGGTTGATTCACCTGTGCTGCAGCTCATCAAGCTCTGCAGAAGCTTGTTAGTCACCTGCTGATTGAAATCAGGTGTGAGGATGCAGGGTTGAAACTAAAATATACTGGATGGCGGCCCTCGATGGACCAGGGTTCCCCACCCCTGCTTTAAAGCGATCGGGACCAGCTGGAGTCAGTTCCAGGTGACGTGGCCTGGGAGACAGAAAACAAGTCAGCAAGGGAGATGATTCAGATGTCTCAATCTGAAGAGTGACTGACCTTCTGAAAACAGCAGCGGTGTTCAGCGGTGAGGGATGCCGATGAAGGTGAGTACTCCGATTCAGGCTGGAACTGAGGCAATAGACGGGTTCCATGGTCAGGCAGGCAGAATGACCACTTAGAGACTCCAAGGCGGAGAGGAAAATTATCTCTGCCTGCCCCAAACAAAGTCATGTTTATCCTTATCTGATGCCATAGCACCCTCTCAAGGCTGCCTCAACACACCCCCACGAAAGGAGGAATGCAGACAGATGCTGTGTCCCGACCTTCACCCTCTTCCTTCAGATTGAGACGTCTGCGGGAAACTTCAATGTGCTCTCTGGTCCTTATCTCTCCCTCCCACCTGTTGGTCTGCAGCTGGTTGATGCGCCGCAGTGGCAGCTCCCATTGGAGGCTTCAGGATCCCGCCCAACCCCGTCTCCCCATCGGACTCTGATGTTGTACACGTGCTGTTTGTGCTTCCATGTTAAAGGAGTTTTTTTTTTTTTGTATAATAGAGTTACTCCCCGCTGGGGCTAACTCTGCTATGCCTTTTTTTTACCTACCCCCACTTATCCTCATGTAACACCCTTTTCATCTATCTATTAAGGTAGTGCGACTCATGTTGCGAATGACCGCAGTCACCAATTCTTGTTATGTATCTTACCCACGTATGTCTGATCTTTGAATTGTGTGTGCTGAAACTCAATTTCGTTTCTCTGTATGTCCTGCACATGTGGTAGAAATGACAATAAATGACTTTGACTTGAGATATCAATAATAAACAGGCTGGGTTCCATGGTCAGGCAGGCAGATATCAATAATAAACAGGCTGGCAGGCAGGCTCCGTGGTCACACAGACTGAGGTCGGGCAACAGGCAGGCAGACAGGCTCCGTGGTCAGGCAGGCAGAGGTCAGTAACGAACAAGCTGGCAGGCAGGTTCCGTGGTCAAGCAGGCAGACATGTTCAAACGCTCGAAGGACTGTGACAGGGCATTAGACGATCTCGCACTGAGCAGCAGGAGCCAGGTGCTTAAATAGGGAGCAGCACAGGTGGAATTATTCAGCTAGATTACTCCTGCTGCCTGGGAGACAGGAAAACACAGAGATCAGGGCATGATCATAACAGAATCTGCTGCAAAAGTTTATTAATGTCAATAATTCTGCTTAAAATGTGACACTTTTCTGAAATAGGCCCATTACATGGGAAGCTAACTGTCTCAAGCCTTTATTTGTTATAATTGTAACAATCATAGCTTACAGCGTATGAAAACCCCTCGTTCAAAATCTCAGACAATTACTTTATTGAGAAAAAGTTTGATATTCTAGGCTCAAAGTGTCACACTCTAATCAGCTAATTAATCCAAAACACCTGCAAAGGGTTCCTGAGCCTTTAGATGGTCTCTCAGTCCAAGTTACACTATCAAAATAAATGGACTATTGCACCATTTTCCATTCAACTTTTTTGAGGAGAAACCTCTTAAATTGCATAACAAATGTTTATATTACTAGAGATAATGTGTTTATATGATAGCATTAGCTTAAACGGCAAGAGTTTAGAAGATTAGTGCTGTTGTAAGAAGACAGCAATCCACTTTAGAAGCGAGTCCATTCAGACCACAATGGTAGGCATAAAAAAGTAACTCCATCTTGAAATATACCATTTAACTGTGATTTATTTGGTATTTAGTTTATACATGTTTACACAGATCTCATTTCGACATTATGTGGTTCTCATGACAGAAATAAATAAGTCATGTTGGACTTTGCTGCACAGGAAGTGCTACATTTAACTACTGCTTGTGAGACTAATGCTTGTAAACGTTCACTAGAATTCTGTATAAATAACACTGTAGTGACCAGTAATGGTTATGAAATGCAGTTTTTTTTTCAAAGTAATTATCCTTTTTTTTCACCCAGAAGTTGCATTTGCCATTGAATGATTCAGGGACAATGCAACCCATTAAATTTAACGGTATAAAGTTAGACAACAAATCTGTCATTGAGGATTTAAGGATAACATACTGTGTACTGTTGAGCTATGGGAGGAAAATTAAAACTGAATACAACACAGATATAAAATTTTAAAACTACGTCTAATTTGCCCAACCATCTGCTCCTCTAATTTTATATTTAATGCGCGTGGGATCAAAGACTCGAGCTCAGATTTGATGCCTAATTTTGTAAATCAGCTTTGATGATATATTTTGTTTTGTTTGTTGATGGCCATCTGCCACGCCAAAACCATGTCAGCAGATATTCAGCATGGCTGATTTACTTTCCTGCACTTTCTCCTTCTCACTGAGGTGAGGCGAAGCTTGGCTCACATCCATCCTGCTTTTCCAAGGTAATGAGATCTATGTTTCACTGTGATGCAAATCTGCGGGGGGTCCAATTAATGAGTTCAGCCACCCCTGCATTACATTTGGTCCATGTAAAATTTACGCAGAATGTATGCCTAAAGACGCATTGAGGAAGGCAAAGGTCTTTGATCATGCTGCTACTCAACGGTATTCAATACTGCCTGTGTACGAGAACACATGGTGCTGCCAGTCTGGTAATATATTGAGACATTAGTTGCTAAAAGTTGATATTTTTTGCCGAAAGGCTCTTGGTCGCTTTGGGTCCAATTAACTTTTTCGTTTGAACTCCTGAAACAGAGTTGAGTCTCTGTAGAGATGCAAGACACAATTCCATCACTTTCAGACACTTCAACAAGTGTTACTGCCTTAAAGTGAACTTTGTCGTCCAAGGAGATCCTGATCAACAAGCAAAATGTTTTGCTATAGCATTTAGACAAGAGGTGGGTAATCCTGGTCCTCGGGGGCAGTCAACCTAAATGTTTCAGTTGTTTCCCTGCTTTAACACACCTCATTTTAATCAACAGGTAATTAAAGGATTCTACATAGTCTGACAACCATTAAATTAATTGTACTGGAACAAGGAAACAACTAAAACAGCCTGGCCCTCAGGGATCACAACTTCCCACCCCTGTTTTAGACCGTGTTACCAAAGGTGCAATATGTAATAAGATTGACATCACGTGGTAAAAGTTAGATAGTGCAGCACATTCTTCAACACAAGAGTGACTGTCATTCCTGTTGAGTGAGTTTTATGGCTGTTGACATCTACGGCAGATCGCCAGAAGATTCTAGATGACAAGCAAAGACGAGTCATACGCATTAAGTTGCTCAGTAGATAAATACATCCATCCATCCATCTTCTGAACCCACTTAGTCCACGCAGGGCCGCGGGGGGTTGGGGGGGCTGGTGCCTATCTCCAGCAGTCAACGGGCAAGCAGGCGGGATACACCCTGGACAGAGAGTCAGTCCATCGCAGGGCAACACAGGACAAACAACCATGCACACACACACTCACACCTAAGGACAATTTAGACAGACCAATAAACCTAACAGTCATGTTTTTGGACGGTGGGAGGAAGCCGGAGAACCCGGAGAGAACCCACGCATGCACAGGGAGAACATGCAAACTCCATGCAGAAAGGGAATCGGGAATCGAACCCAGGACCCAGGACCTTCTCGCTGTAAGGCAACAGCTCTAACCACTGCGCCACTGTGCAGCCTAGATAAATACATTTCACTGTAATATTGAGTTTTTGATAAATGAAAAAGTAGCTTGAGATGTTCTTAGAGCTGACAATTTAGTTCTAATTCACTGTTAACCATTGTAGTTCACCTTTATCCACAGTCTTCTTTAACTGATGTTGTAGTGAAACAATAAGATGCTGTGGCTTTGTAGGGGTACAAGAAAAGGCTCCTGGGTCGCTCTTGTTAACTGGCTGGTACCTTAACAAAACGGTGCTGTGCTCAGCTGTCCAATATTGAAGAACAATTGCTGGCACCGAAGCGCATTACGTGCAGACTCTGCAATCCCGCTGGCTCACAGTTTGTAAGCAAAGACTACATCCCTCTTTGGGCATTTTGAAAGCAGAAAAACTGACAACCCCCCAGCCGGCCGAGAAGGAAATCAGTTTTACTGTAGCCTTCCTTCCAACCTGATTAGACTGTTTTGTTATTATTTCATTTTAAAATTTGTACTCGTTGTATTTTACTGTTTTTTGTTTGGTGGGTCAACTATGGTTAACAGTGAAGAGTGAAGTATTTGTTTGATTGTTGACTGTTATTGTGGGCCTCTAGATGAATTTAATTGAGTTTTTTACTATTTATTTATTTTTTTACATGTTAGAATCAACTTATAAAACCTTTCTTACCATGTCAAACTGTCCAATTCCACGTTAGCAGATTCATCTACATCAGGAAATGCCCATGATACTCCACGTTTACTTGACTTTACTGAATTTATGGCAAAGCATACCAGATACACATTTTAGATATTTTCATGGAAAATAATTATGTACAAAATAGTGTGTGTATCTTTCTATGTGGACATGCTGCCATTCATTTTTACATCTTTATAACTTTCAATTTTTTTTTTTTTTTTACATTTTATATCAAACAAGTTGCAAATCAGTGAAAAGTGAAAAAGGTGATTACATATGGTTGTCTGCTTTGTCATCTTACAATTATCTCACAAACTTAAACATGGCATCCAGTTAGAAATTGTGAGAAATGTAAAAAAAAAAACTTTGCAAAGGGTCGGCAACCTGGGAAATTAGTTGATAATCCAAAAGTAACAAAACAGCAAACTAGATGATGATACACTTGGGATAAGTTAAGACATTATTATGTCAATTTGTGGCTAAAATGCAACCATAAAAGAAGCAAAACATTTGCATGAAATGGTTTTGACACACATGAAGGCTTCACAAGGAACCATTTGCAATTTTCTTGCAATTTTGTGCATCCAAATATTTGTAGAGATTCCCAGCCCAATGGGACACTGGTAATTGTCCTCATATGAAGATTTTATGATCATTTTCTTTATTACTCATCCAAAGCATTACAAAATGTACCCAATAATTGATTCATTACTTTACAAATAGGAACATGACTTTCAAAACACCTCATAACCATTTGAAGAGCAGCTGAACCCTTCTATTGGTACCGTTTCTTTAAAATAGTCGAGACAGAATTAAATATGAGCTATCCCAGGCAGCATGTTGTACATTCCACTGATCTTAGCAGTGTGACATCTGACAAAAAAACATTTGCAAGTCTTAGAAAGAGATCTGAAGTTGATCCAACTTTGTGGTGCATGTTAGAGTTTATTGGTTTGTGTTATGAGTCTGGTTAGAGGTCTGGAATTCAGCGACAATTGACAAATTATCTCATTAAATTATTTCTCAAAGTCTCTCTCTCTTCCCAAGGGTAGATCCCATTATGTTTGACCAAACACCGGTCCATTTGCAATATTTGATTGCCCTTGTGTTTTTCCCTTCTCTTGTTATCATCTCTCAGCTGCAGCTTCTAAATAACATTATGCTCAGCCTGTCGAAAACGGACTTAATGGAACCATTCATATTGAAATTTATTCCAGCGCTCACCTACCCTAACTAGGTCTTGATGCTTTCCTGCATCTTGTGGACTTAGTCGGTTAGTGGAGCAGAGAGTGGGGAAATGAGGCTATTTGCATCAAGAACACTGCAAACTTTCCCCTTACTAAATGAAGGGTAAAGAGTCCTCGAGCTAAATATAGCCTCAATATCTTGTGTGTGGTCGTCAACCTACACACCTCTTTCAAATCCCAATAACAAGCTCAATTGAAACAAGGTGCATAATGAAACCATAATGTTGTTAAACCCCGATGAAGTTTGAAGCCGTTGCACTCAGCTAAATACCGTAAATCCTCTAATACAGGCCTGTATTCAATTAACGGCCGGGTCTTATATTTTGGCCGGTGTCGGAGTCGGCGGAGGTGAATAATGGCCGGTCTCTTATTGTGGATGTGGTAACAAGCAAGTACGGGGGGCGGTTGTGTCATCGTCTCACTTTTGATTTGCCAGTGATAGACCGCGAGGGTAACTTTAACCGTGCAGAGACGAAGAGGAGGCGAGAATTTGATATCAAGTTCAAAGAGAACATGCGCTGCAGAACACTGGGGAGCAATAGGGGTTGTATGAACTAGTCCACTTCACTATAGTGACTTTTTATGCCTGTCATCGACTAGTCACTGTCACGTGATAATTGCCGGCAAGATGCAGCCCTCGGAAAAGACAGCAGCCTGCTGTCAGCAGGTGACGAGCTCCTGCGCGTCGGGGGGGCAACGTGCTGTGCCAGACCGTAGGTACTGACACGCGATCGTTCATGTTGGTTCATTTCCTTTAATGTTTTCTGTCTTTTATTTGCGCCTGATGTGTTTCACTGCTGTGGAGCGGGGCGCATCACCTTGTCCTCCGACTCACAGATCACTGATGCGGCCGCCAAGCAGGGAGCACTCCGCTGTTTTTGCAGTCGGTAGATCTGCGTCCTGAGCACGGCCACAGTAACATTATAAAATCAGGTGTCGCCACTTCAAAAACTAATTTAACACACAATCGTTCATGTTGGTTCATTTCCTTTAATGTTTTCTGTCTTTTATTTACGCCTGATGCGTTTCGCTGTGGAGCGGGGCGCATCAACTTGTCATCCGGTGACGCACCGATCACTAATGCGGCCGCCAAGCAGGGAGCACTCCGCTGTTTTTGCAGTCGGTAGATCTGCGTCCTGAGCACGGCCACAGTAACATTATAAAATCAGGTGTCGCCACTTCAAAAACTAATTTAACACACAATCGTTCATGTTGGTTCATTTCCTTTAATGTTTTCTGTCTTTTATTTACGCCTGATGCGTTTCGCTGTGGAGCGGGGCGCATCAACTTGTCATCCGGTGACGCACCGATCACTGATGCGGCCGCCAAGCAGGGAGCACTCTGCTGTTGTTGCGGTCGGTAGATCTTTTAGAACTGCAGTTCAAAGGTAACTCATGAGGTGAATGTATATGAACCCAGGTAGCAGTTTTTCTTTAGGAATGAGAGGAGATGCAGGAAGATAATAAACAGGCAGGACAGAAAAATAGTCAAATAAAAACAAGTTAGTTTTTGTACCTGCTGGTTGCAACAAACAGACACCATTGAAGGTAATCAGAAGTGAGGAACAGAAAATGAAATAATTATTTTAATGTTTAGAGCAGCAGGAACTCTGAGAGGCTGCAGGCGCATCAGTTTGCTGCTGCTGTGCAGGGGGAGGGGGGAGATGGCTGAAGCTGAATCTACCTTTGTTTAAAGAAATGTGTTTAACTTTGAAAATGTGGGAGCAATTTTAATTGTCAAAAACTCCAGCGAACCATTAATTCATGTTGCTCAAACAGAAATAGAGGCCTGCCTCTAATTCTGGTCCTCCTTCCAATAAAGGCCTGGAGCTTGGTGAGCTTGAGTCAAATACAGGCCCAGGCCTGTATTAGAGGATTTACGGTAACTCTTATTAACCCCTAACGGCAAGGATTAATTGCTGTACAAGCAAAACTTTGCTCACGTTTATTCCGGCTTGCATGCACAAATGGCCTCTAGCATAGATAAGGGCATATGGTGTAATAGACACAAGGTGTGGTGATTAGTCTTGTCATTTAAATAGAAAAGACTGTAATGATTTCATAATTCTGACCTTGGCTGGAGGCTTGATTATACACATGGTCTTAATGAGCTGAACCAAATGATGATTGATGTCAATAATGATGTGTGTCAATCAATGCTCCAGATTTCAGGTGGTGACAGTCTAACAAAGCTTGGCCTACAATTTGCTTAAAATTTTGGGACTATTTTTAACCCTAGCCCTAACCACAAGCCTAAACTAATCAAGACAAAAAATAAGCGACAGCATTGGTCATTTGTCCCATTCCCCCTGCTTGTGCAGATTTCCTTGAATTCAACAAAAAAGCCAGTTTCCCTTGCCTCCTTGCACCTACCATACCATACCACACCACGTCTTTCCTTATTTCTGCAGAGCGCTCGGATGGAAAACCATTTCATTTGCTAAACAAAGTGAAAGGCTGCCACAACACCGGGGCGTAATGGAGAGTGATGGGTGGCCCCATACCGAGAATCAAGAGACAAAGCATAATTACTCCTCCTGTCAGTTTTGCAGCATCCATCTCTTACTGCTGTCGCCTGTTAAAGGCTGTGCTCCGCTGTGCTTCTAAGGAAAGCTGTACTAATGTGTGTGTTAAGCTTATTGATGCTTTGTGTGTGTGTGTGTGTGTGTGTGTGTGTGTGTGTGCGTGTGTGTGTGTGTGTGTGTGTGTGTGTGTGTGTCTACTTGCACATTGCTGCCCAAGCTAAGCCATGAAAGCACTAATCTGAATGCACACATTGAGAAATCTACAGCATTTGAACATCAAGTTAAAGAGCAGATTTTATCAAGAGGAGTTCACACAGTCAAAGCAAACTATACCTTAACATAGAAAATGTAATTTGTAGTGTGTGAGCGTCTTGAGCCAAGTTGCACAAGTCAGCAGAATAAATTTCACAACACGATTTGTGTTTGTCTTCTGAGCTAAGTTTGAAAAGCTCTGCTTTACAAGAGCATACAGGCACCACTGAAAGAGCTTGTGTTAGCTTCAATTTTCAGCATAAAATACAAATTTGATAAGATTAGAAATTTATATGTTACTAAAATATTTAGAGAACTAAAAGAAGCCCTAACATGCAAAGTTCTTGATATTAGATTGTGGTGTAAACAAACTGTTCAGACATTCTCCTATTTATCTTTTACAAATATTACAATAAAAAACAATAAACTTTTCAAACACGCTTATGATCTAAGCCAATCACTCTTTTCTGAACACTGCTTACTTTTAACCTTTCATGTTGCATTGGGCCATTTTTGTTCAAATATTTTGTCATCCATCTACAAAGACATAATGGACACTGTCCCCCCACTAAGACACCATCACCATCAACCCCCACTAAAGCCTGATTTACAGTTCATCTATGGAGTACTATTAAGCATCAACCATAGACATAAATACTTGACAAACTGTGCCCATTTCTGTCTGTTGTGCCTTTATGAGGCCTAAAGGGCAGTTCCCACCACCACCATTTTGGCCGTGTCACACGTCTCGACACATCCATCTTACGGAGGATTTTGGGTGCTGGTTGCGCAACGCACCAGGCTAAAAACCAAAGGTGACGGATCATTTGCTGCTGTGGCCCCCAGACCCTGGAATGCTCTCCCATGAGCCTGAGATCAGTGGACTCCTTGAAAAGTAGCTGAAAACTCACTTGTTCAAGCTGGCTTTTGCGTGATCATAACTCATTCACTGCCATTGACGACTAAAGTCGTCATTTGCATTTTTTTACTGTGTGGGCATTGGAACGAGCCCCCGCAGCATGAGAACAAACATCTCAGCTCTAAAGCCGATCTTCGTCCACATACGTCACATGTCACGTGATCAGGAAGCAGAAAATCCATGTGTTAGGAGATCGTTTTGGGCCGCTGCTGTAAAAAAAAAGTGAGGCGCAAACCGGAAAAGCTTCTGCCGATCACAATTCAGCAACGGATTACGAAAGAACGGATAAAGCTCGAAATGCGTGGATTCTTCCTGATGTAAGAGGTGAGTCTCTGCTTACTTTTGGTTGTTTTGGCGTTGACATCATCCTAGTGCGCCACATTCTCTGACTCTTAAAAAAAACAGTAAAAACTGTGAGAAACGCTGGCAGCGAAGGGCTTAACCAATCAGGAAACGGCTGGCAGCGAATGAGTTAATCACTACCCTCTCCTAATTCTGGTCTTATTCCACCTTTCCCAAGATCCACTGATTTCCCTCTTTTGCTTTCTTTACATTTTTTAATCAAATGTGACGCGACCAACATCCGTCGGTTACCCTGACAAAGACGGCAGTGATGTCGAAACATGTCGACAAAGGTAAAACAAACCCTCACAGTGTGTACAATGAAGAACTAAAGAAAACAAAATCAGAAAACAAAGTACGAATGTAACAAAAATATTGCATTGCAATGTTTTTACAAACAATGTGGTCTTATTGGTGTCATCAACCAAGACCTTATGCAGGCACTGGAATGGTTTGCAGCTGAAAGTAAACTAACAAAAAGGAAAATCAGCACCTTTGATTTTGATCCGGGGTCCTGCTTTGGGCATTGTGTAGGGAGGTCTTCTGGATTCTTTCCAAAGAATCAAAGTACTTCAGACATGTACCACAGGGACTCAGCTTACTGCAATGTATTATTTTTCACCCTGAAAGCCACATAAAAGACTTAACTTCATGCATCAAACATTCAAACAACACAGTTTCATCCCTCTCCCAATGTATGACCTCCAAGAACACACTAAGGCTTTCCCAAATCCGTTGTGGGCAATACTCTTTCCAGTGATTTACCCCAGTTGCGTCTTTTAGGCCATAGACTGGATGGATAAATAAAATCCTAGCTCATGTTTTTGTGGTTTGAGTTTTTTCTTTTTCCAAACTTAAAATGCCACGAGAATCCAGATTTAAACAGTTATCATCTAAAGTTTTAGGTTCATGTTGTCTAAAACTGAATGGTTATTGGACTAAAAAACAAATCAGTCACTGGTCATTCTGAATCATCTCTTGGTACGCAAATAGCATTGGAAAATGTTGCTTTCTTAAAGTCTAAGTTCCTGTGGCAAAATGGGTCAGTACTAAGTAGAAAACTAAAAAGTTTAAATGTTGCAACAATGCCACCCCTGAGCTGGTAGGCTCCAGGGAACTAAAAGGACGTAGGTCCGGTGCACCCACAGAGGAACAGACTGGTTTTTAAATACAATAATGGTCTTTATTTCACAATTCATATAAAAATATACTAAATTAAAAAGGGGAGGTGCTACACATGTCAATTAAGTTAAACAGGAAAAACCTAAATAAATCCCCCCCAACTGTCTCAGTTAAATGTATCCGGACTGTAGCGTCGTGAATTGCCTCTAATTTGTGACAAAGGTCACATTTTACCAGCTGGGTTAAGCTGGGTTGAACTGTAACTTTGCCCCACAGATTAAACACGCAAGGAGTCGTGTGTCACGTTCTGATTAGGAGGAGTAGGACCCAATATGCAGAGCACCAGAGGATATGAGGCAGGAGTTGATATAAAGTAAAAAATCCTTTTATTGTAGGATGAAGAAAAATAAATCCAGAGGCATGGAGCACAAAATCCAGAAATCCAAAAGCAGGAGAACATAGCTCAATTAGAGCACAAACTGGGGACTAGACAGGAAGCTCACACAAAGCACCAAAGAGTAGGGATGGGTACCTTTGACATTTGAATCGATCCGGTACTAATTCCCGGTACCTTCAAATCGATACCGGTACTTAACGGTACCAGTTTTCGATACTTTTGAGTGTTTAATATTTTAATTCTCTTTTATAATTAGATGTATATTTTTCTCAATATATAACCATATTTGATATCATGATAAATAACATTCAACTGTTGGTATTTAAACATCGTCCTTGTAGTTTTATAAGCTGATAATTAAACTGAAGCAAACATCTTTGAAAGGTATTTTCTTTATTTAATGTACCTTTTTGAGGCCTAAAGAACGTTGCAGACATAATAAGTATTTGTTTAAACGAAAGGTCATTGATCTTCTTTGATCACATTTTAGAGTGGTGAAGAATGTGATCACCCAACTTCCTGAGACAAGATGAAGGTCCAAACAATATGTGTTGATTGAGTTACCCCGGTCAGCTGATTCTGAAGAATGTTGATTAAGTTACCGGTCAGCTGAGGAGTTGTGTGTGTATTTTGACTGTGTAGTTCCTCTGTAAGCCTGCTGTGCTGTTATCTCTGGAAAATGGTTTCCTAGGAGATGAGTCTGTAAACTTTGAAACTCAAGGAAGGCCTGCCCTCCATCCCATTGTACAATAAAAACCTCTGTTGAGCTGAGAGGGGTGGGGGAGACGACGAAAACAGCTCCGGAGGGAGCTATGGATCGCCTCCTCTCCACTCTTGATGAGACAGTGTAAAATGAACTCCTCTTTGTATTTGGTGTGTTTATTTTAGGTAAAGGGTTATGGAGGAAGTAAAAATTACCCAACATTTTAATTACTCAACAATCTTTACTGTGAACTAAATTTGCTGTGTATCTTCATTCCTTTTGCCGTCCTTTTTCATTTGATTTTTCCTACTGGGAAGCTAGAATTTCTGAGGAGAAAGCAAACACACCATTAGCTGATAACAATGGTGGCATAGGAAGCTAACATATCAAGCTAACGTTATCTTAAGCAGTTTATTTAACTGCTGGAGCAGATTTAAACGATGATGCCTCACACTTAAATCGTTGTCACTGGTTTCATCTTCACCCAATCACCCGTCGCATTTAGTAAAGTGAAGCCAAACTTTCTTTCTACCATGCTGCTCTGTTTACAACTCGCTCGCAGCGACCGATGACATAACGCTCTTGCGCAGCTGTCTAGGCAAGTTCTCGTTGTGAAGGACGGGTACCGAAATGAGGCAACGTTTCAAATGAAGTGAATCGGTGCTCGGTCGGTACCTTAAAAAGTACCGAATTCGGAACCCATCCCTACCAAAGCGCAACGCTGACAAACAACAATGGACCAACAAGAACAATGAGACAAGGAGGGCTTATATAGACAGGGAGGAGCAATTAGGGAAACAGGAAGCAGGTGCGTGGAGTAAGGCTGGAGGGAAGGCAGGTGAAAACAATTATCTGGATGGGGAAGAGAACCAGAGGAGGGCAGATAAACCTAACACTATATAAAACACAAAACTAAACCTAAAGACTAAGGGAAGGACTCACACAAACACTTACACATACTGACACACACATACTCATACACACATACAATGAACTGGGGAACAAGAGGCTGGGGCTACAACTTAAGACACACAACAGAGATGCAGACAAAGGACACATGAGGGCGCTAAAAGAACACAAAAGGAGAACCTGGAGTGGGAACTGGAGGAGCTGGGGAACAAAGGGACACAGAACATGACACTGTGATGTCTGCTGAAAATCATCTTTATCTGCTGCTGTTCCGTCCCAGGATGAAGGACACTTCAAGTTCACGATAATAATTTTAAATAATAATTTTAATAAACTCTTGACTTTATTACTGTTATTAAAATCATCATAAATAATCTCTTGGTTCAGTATAATGTATTTTAATTACTGAAATGACTTATTATGCTTTGGGTATAATAATGATTATGGTTGATAATCCTAATATGTGTTCAACAAACCAGAAGGTCATCTTGCACGTTTAATCAGCCTCATTCAGAAGGGATATCCAGGGCAAAGGGTAAAACCATCTCACATGTCTTTACTCATGACCAAGCTTTCTGGCGCTGAGTGGGCGTGTTCTGAGGGTTTTGTTAAAACCAAAAATCCAAATTCTGGATAATTCTGGCTCCAACATTTTTCAGAATGGTGAGGGAAACCGAAGAGAGCGGCAGATTACAGCCAAACGTGAACTCAGCCAATATTAGTCTCTTGTTAAAACCAGGCAAAGACCCTGCATTTCCTACCAGCTATTGCCCAATTTCCCTTATTAATGTTGATCTCAAAATAATTTGTAAAGCCCTGGCAAAAAGATTAGAGAAGGTAACCCCTTTCATAATACACCCTGACCAAACTGGTTTCATCAAGGGTAGACAGTCATCCACTAACTCGCGTAGATTACTTAATTTGATAGATTTCTCTTACAGTAGAAACATAGAAACTAGTATATTATCTCTAGATGCAGAAAAGGCTTTTGATACAGTTAACTGGAAGTTCTTATTTGCAACTTTACATAATTTGGTTTTTGGAACTTCTTCATAAACTGGCTACAAACATTATACAGTTCACCAACTGCACGTGTCAGGACGAACGACCAAATATCAGCTAGCTTCTGTCTTCAGAGGGGGACCAGGCAGGGATGCCCACTCTCCCCCTCACTGTTTGCTACCTTTATTGAACCACTAGCAGCAACAATTAGGCAAACAACAGGTATTAAAGGGATAAAGTGTAAGAAAATAGAACATAAGATCAGTCTTTATGCAGATGATGTTTTACTCGTTCTCCGGAATTCTCAATCGTCTCTCTCTCATTCAATAGAACTCTGCCGGCTGCTGGTTGTGGCCCCCGGGGCGATCCTCTGTGCCTCTCGAGGGGGGCGGGAGCCTTTCTAGTTGCAGTCTCCTTGGGGTTCCTGTGTTCTGGGGCAGCGCCTGGATCTCTGGGACTTGGAGCTCCCCCCGTCTCCTACTCATCTTTGGGGGGCGGATCTGTGGTCCCTCACACTCTATTGGACGCTCCTATAGAGAAACGTTACATAAACAAGCGCGTGTACACACACAGGTGCTCACATGGTGCTCTCAAAAGTATGGGCTTGGGCACGTTCAACACAGGTCTTAAGACTATGGTGGGCACTTAATGCACTGTGATTTATTATTGTGTGACTGTTCAGTTAAACAATGTTGATTATATATTTCTTCATCAAGTTGATGCAGTGATAGCTTGATCTTGTTGTATTGTTGTTGTGTCCCTTTTTTTCTTCTTTTTTTTCTTGTCTCTTTCTGCAGGTCTAGAAGCAGGCTCTTGTTCATTATTGTGGAACCCCACCCCCCACCCCCTTCCCCCCTCTCTCCCCACCTTTTGTCTTTTCCTTTCTCTTTCACCTCTAGCTCCATGTCTGGTCGGAATTAAAAAGCATTCAAAAACAATAACAATAAAGTTTTGAATATCAGGCGTGACATTAAAAGCAGACGCTTTGATGCTCCACCTGAGAGTAAATCTGTAAGGCTTGTCACCAGCATTCAGACATAAATTCTGTTTGCTTCACAGCCAGACAGGACACGGTAAAAAAATAAATAAATAAATAAAAACTAAAAATCAGCAGCAAAAGTTCAGTTCTTGAACCAAACTAGGAGACGAGGGACGGCCGCCCGAATCTCTACTAAGCATTCTATCATGCCGATAGAATTGCTCTGAATAAACGCACTATAACCAGCTGACGCAAAACTCCTTCAGAGTTAAGCCAGACGCTCGACACCATGTACCGGCGACATCTCTGGACCAGAGGATCGGTTCTACTCGAGTCTTCTCTACCGGACCGTGTACCCCTGAGGCTGACAACATCCTCCTTGACCTCCGGATCCACACAGAGGGCCGTCTTGCTGGGTGAGGTAGCACACAGATGGTGTTTGATTCTGTTCTTCCTAAGAAACGACTCAGTTAGCTGCAAAACAACTTTCCACCCAGAAACACTTCTCTCGTTGAAAGAAACCTCCTGATATTCATTCACGTATCCAAAAACTCGGATTTTCATTTTAGCTTTCATTCAGTCACAGGTTTGCCTTTAAAACAAGTTTAATATCAAATTGTCTGTTAAAAAATTGTCATTTCTAAATTGTCATTTCAAATTGTCATTTTTAAAAGTGTTAGTAATGAATTCTTAACTTAAAAAACTTGACTCTACTTGAAATTAAACACAGAAAGGTGTGTATTTCTGTTAATTGAAAAGGCAGATTCCTTTAATTTCTGATTAAATACATAAACTTTTGCTATTAAATTTAATTATCTTAAATTAAAACATTAATCTTTGGGTTAAAATTAGACCAAGCTCGTTGGCATATGAACTTCTATCGAGTATATAATATCCTAGATATTTATATATGATAGAAGCTTCATTGTTAACTCGTTTGGATCTTTTCTCAGAATCTAACAAAGCTGATAGCAAACAGTGTTGATTCTAGTATGTAGTAAACATGCTACAGGACACAGATATAAGGATAACATGCAAATATAGAAAAATACACAAACCGGAAAAGCAAAGTCACCCAAAAGCACAGCGAACAAAATAACTCCTTTAAATGGGTCCGGTTACACCTTTAACCGGTGTGGGAGATCAAGTGATTGCCCTGGCAACCAGAAGCTCTGCAGCCCCGCCCAGCAGTGGGCTAATATACCGTGTTAAAAAAAGGATTAACAAAACAGCAGTGTGAAGCCTTGGGGCACACTGCTTGGATCCAATTGTCCAGGAAAGCCAAGGTGAAGCAGCGAGGGACCCAACACAGCCCAGGTGGCGGAGCCATCAAGGCATGCCGCCAGCGCAGACAACCCCCAGCCGACACCGCAGGTTGACCACGCTGCAAGACAGACAGATGGTAAAAGCCCCCGGATCGGCTCACCCCGTAACTCAAAATTACTGACTCACCTCTGCTGAGCTGGGGAGGAGATCAGCTGCCCGAGGAGAACAACCTCCAAACAGGAAGAGGCCACGCTGGTTATGCACCTGCTCTGGCTGGTAAGTTTGGAGCTGCGTAAGCGTCAGCTTCCAACCATCACTCTCACTACAGATAAACCATATCGGCTGTCACAGAGAGGAAATACCAATGAGGCAGTAAACTGGATTTTACTTACGGTCACAAACGGCATATCGCCACCTCATACACGCTCGGTGCTGAGGATTAGAATCAGAGAGCTGTGTGTGAGCAGCAGGTATCTGCCTCTTATGAAGGCAGCGTGTCCCGCCCCACAATCAACAAGATGTCATCCACCTGACCAAATCACCATGAACCAAATAGTTCATTTCACCACACTCCCTAATTTTTCAACACATTTGCAGTGATCTCTAGTATACATTAATACCTTGTGAGTTGAAATTTGAGGGAAAAAGCTCTTGCACTCCTGTTTCAAGGATTCTCCACAATAACACAAGTCTGAAGGAAATGTGCCGTGTTGTGGAGTTGCTAATGCTAATGTTAGCTTCTACTAACCGGGATGGGCTCTGCTTTTTCTGGATACTAAAATGCCAGCAGCCTTTCCTGTCGAGAGCCAAGATGGGTGAGTCCATGAATGCCAATTTTCATTGTAACATAGATCTGACTTTGGCTTTTTGTGACCCAAGCTTTTCTTCTTTTATTTTCTATCAACAGCTAATGCAGGAAATAGGGTATCTCCTCATTCAGCTTCGATGTGAATCTCAGGGTGGCCTATTATATTTCAAAAATAGCAAATAAAATCAGTTTCTCAGTCAACTCACTCTTAAAAATCTAATAAGTGACCACTTGGCAGTGATATATTAACTGCTGACTAACAAAGCTATCAAAACATTAAACATTGAATCCTCATCACTGATGAAAATTAACAGCAGAAATTATAGAATCTGAAGTGTATTTTTTAAGTATTTGATAGTGAAACAAAGTTCTTAATGGGTCATCACAGGGAAACCAAACGTTCAATGTCTTTTGGTGAGGCTTCCCATTTAAAAAGGTGCCCCTCAGAAGAACATGTGTGTACTTTTTTACCAAATATGCCTCAAACTGGAGAAAAAAGTGCATTCATTGGAAAACATTGCTATTTCTCAATACTAAAAAAAATGTTTAAACATTGTTTTCTCTTACAAAACTCTTTTTGGTCAGTATTCACACCAAGTTCATCCTATGTGAAAAAGTTACTTCCTCTTTAATAAAATTATTAATTGACTGTTATTAACATTATATGTAAAGCTGAGTTTAGTTCCACTAGCGACACCCAGACCTGATTACTACGAGAACTGTGGAATCAAGACATTACTCCAATCAAAAGTGTTTGACCACACCAGGTAGTCTAGAAGATCTTGAAAAGCAACAAAGAATGCCTCTGCAACAGGCCTGACTTGGTCATGGTGGTCAGAAATAATGATTAGACAACATGAAAGAGACAAGGGAGGCAAAAATGAAAAATATTACGTAGATTGGTTTGACAAAAGTTGACCATTCTAGAAAGTGTATCCAGTTACATTTGGAGTAAAACTAAGAGATCATACTAACAGCGTAACATGTTGGTTGTAGTAGTGTGATGGTCTGAGGCTGCTATGCGACTTTTGGACCTGGACTGTAAGTAAATGAATAATAAATTCTGCTCTCTACTGGAAAATCTTGAAGATGAATATCTTACCTTTGAGCTTTAACAGGTAATTTATGCTTATAAAGCCCTTCAGCCTATGAATTGGAAACCCATAGACAATGCTTGGTCACGGAATTAAATTTACAGTTCTGATTCAAGCTGTCCAGACGAGCAATTGGAGGGTTCTAGGACCAATCAGAAAAACAAACACCACAACTTATCCATTGAGAAGGGAATCAATCAACGGTGGAATTCGCCCAACATCGTCAAAGAATAAAAAAAGCAAATGCATTATTTTCTAAGTAAATTACTTAAGTATCTATATCTACTCATGTCTCAAAGAAAGCCCAAGTTTAAAGAGTCAAAAAATCATGCCAACGTCATTTCAATTGACCTTGGTTCCTGATCTGACACCGTCTTTGTAGTGGTTCTCCATTGTAGCTCTGGTGATTGGTCCGACCTGAAATTAGACAGGCCAATAATAGACCTGCTGAGGCTACAATGGAGTTTGGCTAGACCGATTTGCAGACTTGTCTTTTGTTGCTGCTACATTTTTCTAGGCTATCCAACTGCCACAAGTGAGGCAAAAAGTTACTACTTTTCCAGAAAGGACCATTTACACATGGATAGATTTTTTTTCACATAAAGGTACAATCTGGAGTATTTTTATCCCATCTTCTAGTCGCTGACATTTGCATTGCACCTTATGCTGTGGTTTTAACTGTTGTGTTTACGACTGAAAGCAATACATCACATTTAACCCTAACCAGCAAACAGAGCTAAAACATGTTAAACAATTATTTTTCTCATGTTATGTTGTTTATTCATATTTTCTTCTTTGAGGCCCTGGTACTTGTCTAGTTTCTTGTGTAAATGTTTCCTGATGTTGCCATCACTTGTTATTGCTAAATCAACCAACGGCTGTCCTCTGTTGTTTGTCCATCACCTCAATGCCCTTCTGGTTCACCATCACCATTTTGTCAGTCTGGATCTGGAAGTCCCAAAAGATCTTGGCTTGCTTGTTCTCCACCACCTTAGGAGGTATTTCCCACTTGGATCTTGGGGCTTCCAGGCCAAACTCTGCACAGATATTCCGAGGGGAGCAATGGATCATTGTTGGTCCATGATCCACACGGATCTCTCTCTATGGTTCAGCGCACACATGGTTCACGGATTGGTCATGTGGAGGGCCAAGACGCCACTTGTTTAATCCAAACAAGAAAAGCACAGCGGCAGTCATGGCAGAGGAGATAAGCCTGAAAAACCACCTGCATCGTTTAAGTCGCGTGTATGGGAGCATTTCGGCTTCTCTGTAAAATTACAATGATGATACAAACTGCAAAAAAAAAAAAAAAAGAACACACACACGAACGTGCCTCCAGTCTGACGGCACATTGCTGCTCACATGTACTTCCGATCGCTGTGAAAGGAGGGAGGGGGTGGCGCGTGCAAAATGCCTGGGACAACAATTACATTTTTGCAGTGGGACCTGTTAATATTACTGGAAACAAATCTGTTACAGAGCATGAAAGTAAACAAAACAGCACATCAGAGAGGTGAGGAAATTAGTGAGCGTGTCTTCAAAGGGCAAGCCATTTTAACATTTAACCATCAATCAGACATCTCTGTAATTTCTGTTTTTATAGCAAGTCGCAAATTGAGCAGAAATATGTTGCACTAATTGTTCTACGAAATAAAACTTATCCGAAAAGGATTTGATTTGTGTCTGAAAACCGTGATCTAATACGGACCATGAGTGTTGGGATCAGTTGCAGCACTAGATGTTCCTGTACATTATGCAAGCCACTTGGTTGTGGCCTTCCATGTATCCTGTCCCTGCCAGCATCTTACACCCTACAGTTATGTGGTGGATTGTCTCAGAGCCCACTTTGCATAGCCTACACCTTGGGTCTTGTTTGATGTGGTAGATCTTGGCCTCAGTTGCTCCGGTGTTAAGGGCCTGTTCCTGTGCAGCCATGATGAGTGCCTCTGTGCTGTCCTTGTGTGTGTGTGCGTGTGTGTGTGTGTGTGTGTGTGTGTGTGTGTGTGTGTGTGTGTGTCTACTTTTTAAGCCCAAACTGTCCTGTTGCTTTTTAAATGCCTTGCCTATGGAGGTTTGTGGGGAATGAAGCGATGCTCCTTTTCATAACATGTCAGTGATTCCAACAGCTCAGAGCAAGAGGGAGTTATTTTCGTCTTAAGCCAAAAATAGATGAAAGCGCATGCATGTATATTTTATTTCCAAGCAGCATTGAAGTGTCCCAGACATAAACTACTTTACATTTAATTAAGTTCAGTCCTGTCACTGTTTTATCTATTAATGTCTTTTCATTGGAGGAATGCTGCTTTTTTATACCAGATCGGTCATGCTTGCTGGTTGGTTAGGTTATTGCACTCCCTTATTTATTTATTTTTTCCCTCTGTCTTCCAAACACACTAATTAGAATCCCTTTTCTGACCTTTTGCTGTTTCATGAACATGCGTGCTCCCGTTGTGCACCATCCCTCTTCACTAAACTGGCAACAGAAGCGAGAGCACAACTCGTCTCTCTCCAAAAAAGAGCAACTTTCTTAATTTATATTTTATTCTCAAATGTATTTGTGTCTCAAACTTGTTTGTTAGTTTAACTACAAAATTTCATAACCAAACACAGCTGCTGATGTGCAAACGTTTCAATATTTGATTTGGACATGTCTTTGTTTGCTTTCTGTTTTTGCCTTTTGTAAAACAGGCGTGGATGCATATTTCTGCTCGTTATAATATGCAGATGACATTATATGGTTCGTTCATTGTTTTTTGCTCGCTCACAGATTTGAGAAAATCTTATAAGACCAAAGCAGCTGGTCTATTGTTGTGTTTGGCCCTTTATTTCCTACTGTGTCTTTTCACTTGCAGTGCTTTTCTTTTACTACTTTTGAGTTTTTTGCCTTACATTTAAATTTGAACAGTTTTATAAGATTTTGCTGGTTAAAAAAATAAGGTTCAATTCATTACCAGTGCAGGCATGTGCAGGGGTGGGGGTGGGGTTAAGGTTGAGTAGTTATCAAAGATTGTGACTGTTGTGTGCTCATCTTATTTTAGGTTTTTATTGTAGATTTGTTTTACCTTGTACAGTGCTTTGGGTGTAGCTTTGCTGCTGTAAATATGCTGAATAAATAAATTGACCTTGAGTGCTTGAGCCCCTGCCGAAGTGCCCAAACTGCTCTATTTCCGGTCTTTCGTCAGATTTTACTGTCCAAAACTGTCATACATCCCCAATGTCGCTCCAACTCGCAGCCATGGAGACGACTGACACCGTTGTTTTGCCTGTCAGCAGGAGTCTGCGTTCATCTCCTTGTAAGTTTTTATTCCGCCTGCATCATGTAAGCTGGATGGATTTTCATATCAGAGCTTTAGTTTACATTAACATTTGAGTCCATAGTTAGTGTGTGTGGAGCAGTCAGGTAGCAGCATGTCTGAGACAGAAAAGCGGACATGAGACTTCTGAAGTGAAGTTAGAGAATCAGACAAAGAATCACAGACGTTTGATATTTTTCACCCTAGATGCTCTACGTTAGGGATGCAGTGGATCATCGTTGATCTGTGATCCGTACGGATCTGTCTCTATGGTTCGGCATGCAAACGGTTCACGGATCGGTCACGTGGAGGGCGAAGGCGCTACCTGTGTAATCTGAAGGAGAAACACACAGCAATGGTCATGGAGGAGGAGGAGAGGAGCTTGAAAAACCTTCTGCATCATTTAGATCCCATGTATGGGAGCGTTTTGGCTCCCCTGTAAAATACAATGATACAAACGTCAAAAATTAACACGCACCTCCAGTCTGATGGGGCAGCGCAGTGCCACACACATATACCTCCGAAACCTTTCAGATTTTATTATTACCTTTTATCTGGCTTACTGACCTTTAAAATGCTGGCATAAATGTACCTACAGTTATGTTACCTTACCTCATATTTAATTTACTTCATGCCATTCTCTGAACCAGAGCATATACCTACCTGTGGTCACAGACAGGGCTGCAGTCAGAATGTCATGTTCTGTGTCCCTTTGTTCCCCAGCCCCTCCAGTTCCCACTCCAGGTTCTCCTTTTGTGTTTTCTAGCGCCCTCATGTGTCTTGTCTGCTTCTCCTCATGTGTCTCCTGGTGTCCCCCGTTTACCCTCTAGGTTTCCCCCCTCAGACTTCCCTCTCCCAGGTCCTGTGCTCTCTTGGCCCCCTCTTAGCCGTGCCCCTGTAGTTTATTTCTGTAGTGTTTTCTTTTAGTGTCAGTTTCCCCTTAGAATATTAGGTATGGTTCATGCCTTCTGGTCTTTTGTTTTTTCTCTTAGGTCATTTTCCTTTGTTACAACCTTTCATTATTTAGTGTGCTTTTCCCACCAGTGTTTTCTTCCTCCTCCCTGAGTCAATAATTGTGTTCACCTGGTCCCTCTCCCCACACACCTGCAATTCATCTCCCTCTCATCTCCCCAGTCTATTTAAGCCCTGTCTTGTCACTCTGTGTTTGTTGGTTCATTGTTGTTTGTCAGCGGTGTTTTGGTGATTCTTGTCAGTCTCGTCTCATTCCTGTTCCTAGCTTCCAGTGTTTCCATTGTTTCTAGTTCTCTAGTGTTTTTGATGACTCAGTTTAGATTTTTGGATTTTTGGTTTTTGGCTCCCTGCCTTTGGAATACTACCCTAATAAATGATATTTACTTTATCCGCCACCTCTGCCTCGTTCATCTGGTATCTGCATCTTGGGTCCAAACCATCCTCTCATCGTGACACTGGGTGGCATTTCATTAACCCTGTAGAGGGTCATTTTAACACATACTGGCTCAAGAAAATTATTTAAAAATATGAAAAAGTTGTAAAGTGTCGCTTTAATTAATCAAAAATAATAATGTAAAAACAAAACAAATTTTTATGAAATAAAATTTCCTTCAATTACTGACACTAAATGAAATATATTTCCGACACACAAGAATCATAAACACCGAACAACAAAAATACAAAAGATGGATTAAGGACGCTATAGAAATAAGGAGATGTGGACACACAACCATGAACGGAGATGATGGGGATCTACACATTGGATCACACATTGGGATTGTGTCATTGGCGAGGAGAGCTTGTGTTAAAAGAAGAACCAAATAATGCAATGTTACATCCCAGTGTTAAAAGCCAAATAAGGATAAATGAAAGAAAATACCTCATTTAGGATAGGTCCTTGTTAAAATACAATTGCTAAAAAGTTAGTAAAAAAGTACCCCTATTCAATTTATAGTAACTTTTAGAAATTTTACTGTTTAACTATGTAATTACTGTCCCTTTGTAATTTTTTTAATGAGTGTATTTTTCTCAGATTAAAAACACAAAATTGCTCAGTGGTTACTGAATGTACCAGCACACAATAAGGTTGGAGTTCAGAACAAATGCCATAATATAAAAACAAAAGCATGCTCCAGACTTTTTTCTGATTGACAGAGTTGAGATGGTTACTTACGCCTAGTTTTATGACTGTCCTCCATCTCTCAAAGCAATTTGAAGCCACCATGAGAACAGAGCAATTATCCTCTCCTGTTTCCTGGCTGTTGAAATGAAGGATTGACTCATCTAGGCTGTCTCGAGGGTTCCGTAGCTGTCTAAGCTGGAGACACCTTCTCACCAATTGCCACCTTTTCCTTGGCATCATTAAATCTTTTGGAGCCACTCACAGCTTGCCACCGCTGTTCTTTGCTCAGACACCTACGGAGTTAATCAGTAAAGGTCAAAACTCCCTTTATCTCAAACTGGTGTGTGCTGGCAGTTAAATGGCCCATAAAATAAGAACAAAAACCGTATTAATCTCTCTTTTGTATTGGTATAGAGAAAATGTGATGTGCCCAGTATCTTTTTGAGGTCTCAAAAGGGCCTTTTCCACCAACCAAACTGGCATGGAATGGGAAGGATCGGGTCGCTAAATATTTTGTTTTGATTGTTAAACCAGTCCAGAAAACCTACCCGGACTGGGACAGTAGCGGGCCAGAGCGAGACCCCTTCTGTTGTGGGTTCAGAGATTTTGGGTCTGGGCGGAGCCACAGCGTAAAAGATCTAGAGTCCTCTGATTGGGGGAGAAATTACGTAACTACCCGTGACAATCCCAGGCGATGGAAAAGAGCTACCAGAGTTCCAGTGTTTGTGTTTGGCTGTACTCCTTGTGCAAAAATGCCTGCAAGTAATAGCTTTTGGTCCAATGCGGAGCTTCAAACGTTCCTCACAATCATCGGAGATAGCAACATTCAGGCCGAGCTGGATGGGACGATAAGAAATGAGAACGTCTTTAAAGAAGTTTCTCAGCGCATGGCAGCTGAAGGATTCCAGCGCACCTCCGAACAGTGTCGTGCGAAGCTGAAAAAAATAAAAGCCCACTACAGAAAAGTTAAGGACAGCAATGGCCGTAGTGGGAGTGGGCGAAGTACTTGGAAGCGGTACAATATTTATGGACACAGATCGTCAAACCTAGGCAGAGAAGGAGGCCTGGACTCAGCGACCATTATCCTGGAGTCACTCGTAAAACCTGTTGGTAAGCATTTCTTTTGTTGTCTTTTTAGCTCTGCAGGCCATTCATTGCAGCACCAAAAACACTGAATAATAGCAGCACCTATTTAAGAAAAAATGCCCAGCAAGTAGAGAGGATTTACCCCCTCGTGTTAACTAGCCTTAGCATCCCCTAGTGTTTATGTTAACCTTGATTTAGCATTTCCTCATATTTTTTGACACGCTGTTCGTGATTTAAGCCTTTCATGTTTAGCATGTCCTTGTTGCGTACCTGAGGCTGGAGTGGAGTTTGCCTAGCGTCTCATTGTTTAAACGTGGCAAAATCAGTTAGCCTTTCACGTTAGCATCTCAGTGTTTTTAGCATCTCATTATTTTATACAGCTGAGCACCCACAGTGAGGAGCAGCGAGCTGATCTAAAGATCCCAAAAGTCGCGCTAGCTGTGTTTTGCCTAGAGTGGACTTTTAACAAGTATATTTTTCGAATGAATAAGAATATAATATAAAATTGCAATTAATCTGTACATCACTGGCTAATTACTGCCATCTAGTGGACACATTCCAACATGACAAAAAGGCCTTAACTCATAGTAGTTTTATTAAGTTTACTATATGGTCTTTTACTGTAAAAATATTGTGCTTTTCTTACAGATTCATCTTGTGATCTTTTCTTACTGATTTATTTTTTTAACTGTGTTTTTCAGACACATTTGAAGCGGAAAACACTCCCTCTTCAGTGGAACCATCCACTTCCTCAAGTAGCACTCCAGGACCTTCAATGCCACCATCACCTCTGTCCGTACCTTCTGTGCCACCATCGCCTCGGCCAGTTCCTTCGCCACCACCATCACCTCTGTCCACTACCATTCGAGAGGAACATCTACCATGTCGTCGACGCACAGGTAGTGTCCGACCATTCTAAAAATTGCTTTGTGCACAAAAAAACTGACAAGTTCACAGGACAACTGACGTTTTGTTATCCATATAAACACAAATGTAATTGCCAAAGTCGTTGTTTCCAGGCGATTGGAAGCATGCACTCAAATGATATTTGATGAGTTGCAGATGGCAGGTGGCAGGCAGATGGACAGAATGGAAGGCATAAGCCGGGAGCAGGTTAACTGGATGCAACAAGACGCTGCAGCAGCAAGGCAGCATGAATCTGAGATCGCAGAGCGATATTTTGAACATTTGGGTGCCCTAAATGCTGTTCTTGGACTGGTCGCACAAAGAATGGGCAGCTCCTCTGACTTCCTGCCACCACCCAGGCAGTAAGGGGCTGTGTATTTGTCCCATAATTTTTTTAATCCCACGTTTGCCCTTTTTATCAATAAAAATTCTAAGAAAAACAAGGTGTGCATGAATTGTATAGAGCTCCGGGAGTTGATGTCACTTCTCCCGGCATGCAACAGTTCAAATCGAAACGGCGCCATTTGGCAGGCAGAAGCCGGCAGCTGGACTATTTGTTATTGTCAGAAAACTCAATCAAACGGGAAATATGGTAGATTCCTGTTGTGCCCCAGGATGCAGAACAGACGCGGACGACATAAGGAATGAGTCATCTACAGGATTCCCCAAGATCCGGAGCGCCGCAAATGTTGGATCATTATAATAAAACGCGCTAGTGACCGGGCTGAAATGAAGCTGTGGGATCCCGAGAGTAAAGGTTTCCGCTTATGCAGCGACCACTTCATATCAGGTACTTAAACCAACGTTTCCTCAACTGTGTGTGGTGTTTATTTTAAATGCTTTTATTACGATTCTTAGTGGGCTTCCTAAACTTATTTTGGCGTGGCTTTTTCTGTCTTATTACTCATAGCAGCAAGTAAACTTCACGTAAAACGTTGCCTCGTGAGTTCTGCGTGCTGCCGTTTCCGTGTTTTATGATCACAGCATTTAACCGACTAAGCTGTATTTAATTTTTAAGCAGTGGTTGATCAATTGTCAGATCACACATAAAAAGCACTTTGGATTGCTATTATCCGTCTCACCGAGACTACTTACGTGTAAATCTGTTATTTGTCCGTCCATCCATCCATTTTCATCCGTGTCTCCGGAGTCGGGTTGCGGGGGCAGTAGCGTGACTTCCCTCTCCCCAGCCGCCGGAGCCAGCTCCTCCGGGTAAATCCCAAGGGGTTCCCCGGTCAGGTCCGGTGTTGTGCCGGTAAGAAGCCCGCTCCGACAGCTTCTGGCGTAGGAGCGGGCAGTAGAGTCGAGAGTCCCAGACCTCTCCCCAGCTCCTCCGGCCGGGGGAATCCCAAGGGGTTCCCCGGTCAGGTCCGGTGTTGTGCCGGTAAGAAGTCCGCTCTGACAGCTTCTGGCATTTTTAAAAAGTATCCCAGGGGCACGGTAAGGGTCGGAGATGTTTAGTCTATTTAATTTCTGACTATATAAAACGATTTCTTCTGTTTTAAAGTGTGAAGTAAACTCCGAAGTAAAATCCAAGCGGATCCCGTTCACGTTCATGGTTACATCCGTGTTTGTTTACCTTTTTTGCATGCCAAAATGGCATCCACTAACTGAGAGTCACGTGGGGTCCGGAGCTCTATTGGAAACAATTTACCTCGCAAATTTAAATTTACATAATAAATGTAGATTACATTTCAGCCCACCTTAAATACGTGTTAAAATGGAAAGGTGCAACAGTTTGTTAAAAGTAAAATAGTGTACTTTATTACGTTCAGAAAATAAAACAAACATTTCAGTTCAATCTACAGGTTTCCAACAGTTAAAAGTGTCAAAACAGTAAAAGTAAATGGAACGAAAAAGCAAAAATTGGGGTCAGCGGTTGAGCTTCACGCACATCACTGCCCTCCAACCACTGGTTCATCAGCAGGTGCGTCACATTCTACATATTCCTCCCCATGGCTCTCACAGATATTGTGATGCACACAACAGGTCAGCACCATGTATTTAAGAAGCTCTACGTCACTGTCGTTTCTCTTCAGAAGACATCGCCACCTACCCTTTAGCCTCCCAAATGCATTTTCGACCACAACTCTGGCTCTGGACGTTTTCCTGTTGTACGTCTGTTGTTCAGCAGTGAGACGACCGTTATCTGAAAATGGTTTTAGGAGACAGTTCTGTAGAGGATAGGCAGAGTCCCCAAGCACATAAAAGCCTACATTTACTCCCTCAATGTTCTTGGTGCTAGTCGGGTGCAGCTGTCCATGAGCAACCAAGTCCCAAAATGTGGACATTCGCAGCACACGGGCATCATGTAAGCTACCTGGCTGACCAGCATTAACATTCCAGAACATGCCTCTGCCATCCACAATGCCCTGGAGGATTATGGAATGCCAACCTTTCCTATTGAAATAGTCTGTGCGGAATTCCTGTGGTGCTATTATTGGGATATGGGAACCATCGATGGCACCCACACACTGAGGAACCCCCCACCTGATCCCAAAATAATCAGCCATTTCCTGTAGCTTTTGCAGAGTTGGAAAAGCAGTAACCTCTGCAAGCAAGATTTTACAGACAGCCTTACAGAAGTCCTGCACACAGCGGCACACAGAGGTTGTGCTGACACCAAAAAGAAGCCCGATGCTCCTGTATTCACTGTGGCACGTGGGCTCTGAATTTGGTGTTCCTCTTCTGCATGGCTGGACAGAGCGTAGAACGTAGATATGAAAAAGTTTCTTGTGACATTCTGAAATGAGCTATCCAATCTGACGGATTGAAGTTTGGCATGGTCACATCCCAGAAGGCACTGGCACGGCTGAAGGCCCACACAGTTGGTTGCCGTCGCTGATTCAATAAAGCCAACTAAAAAAATATTAAAACAGTCATAACACAGCAAAAGTATTTCAAACAACATGAAATAAAACTGAGTAAAAACATTAATGCAGTGAAAAAGATTGAAACAGTATGGTTATAGACATAAAGTTCACATAAATAGAATTTGTTTAAGGTTAAAATAGCAGCTGTTCTTTATGGAGCTCCTTGTGACTGGCTATGTTTTGTTCACTTTATTAAATGCACAAATGTGGTATTGCTTGTAATTATTTATATAATTAAGTATAATAATTTAAATATAGCTGCACAACTTATCTATGAAATGCCCAGTAAGTAAAGAGTGAATGATTCAGGCCCTCATGTTGACTAGCATCACCATGTGTGCAAAAGCTGTTTGAAACCCGCTTAGTCAGGTGTTGGCCTTTCATGTTTAGCATGTCTTAAAAAACGATCAATATACAACCAAACCATTTGATTTTGGTGCTTTTTTTTTAGTTTTTCTTTTTTGATAGTTGCCCTAGACACCCCCTCAGAGATTATAACGACATGTGTTACAGCATTAGAAGTTACTTACCACCTGGCGCCTCCGTCGTTGTCTCAACAGTACAAAGTTATGCCTCGTGTCCGATATTAATTTCATAAAGCGTCGTCGCTTTTCAGCTGCCCTCCTCCTTGATGCGCACAGCATAGCTCTAAACGCTATCGTTATGTGGGTGTAAAGAATATACCAAACACCAAGAACAGAAAGAACGCGCTGCTGACTGGAATCCATTGTTGTTGTGTTTTGGCGCGTTCTCGTCGCGCTGTGCGACATTAAGGCACACATCGCGCGTGACGCGTTACGCTACCCCGCCTAGTAACTGGAGCCTGGAATGCGATAGAAACGCTTGCCAGAAAACTTTTAGACCCATACCGGTCCATAATACCCAGACCTGACGTTCCAGACCAGGCGATGGAAAAGAGCTATTAGCATCATAGTATAAACATATATTATGCTTTTATGCACTCGGCAGCTACTTTTATTCAAAGCAACCTATGCATAGGTAAGACAGCAAGGTGGGTGACATGTCTTGCCCAAGAACACAAAAGCAGAGTTACTTGGGTCAAACAGGCAACCACAATGTGCCACTCTCTCTTGGGCAACACCTTCCCTATTTTTAAGAGGAAGTACATTTAATGTAATAATACTGTAGTTGGTATATAAACTTTATTCCACATGGGCCAAAACTGCAGCCGCTAGCCAAAATATTTAGAATTTTTGTGGTCGCCCTTATGATCACCTTTGTTAAAACGTTGTGAGCGCGGGACATGGATAATTTTTCGGGCTCCCACGTTTGTCAGTTGAGAAGTTTTGGAAGGAGTCCCAACACCCTTTCGAAGAAACTCGGCTACTATTGTCCAGGTTTACTTTAACCCCCAAATTCCACTACCTCCGCTCCGGTCCGCCCCCGCCTTCCGCAGCCGCTCGCTTCCGAACTCAAATTTTACTGGTACCCACTCTACAACGGCTCCGCTCCGGTGCGGAGACCTGAGGTGGGCAAACAAGCATGCGCGGGATTTTCGAGATCTTGCGATACAGTCCGAGCAATAAACGCGGAAGTTAGATCCAAACACCCGTTGTGTGGGAGAAGCATCGGCATGAACTGTTTAATCTGCCCATCATTTGTGTAGAGAGATCAGCAGTGTTTGGATCAACAAAGTGTGACTACTTTGATAGTAGAAACTGTATTTATGGCTTACTTTTGTGCATTTAAAGTTAAGCCGCCATTGATAGTTGTTAAAAGTTGTTAAACCTGTTCATATGAAACAAAAAACGCATTTTGTTTATCGATTTATTGTGAAAAACGGAAGTTATGCTTGCTCCTTTTCCTGTTGGGCAGTAGTGATTTCTGTCCATTTACTGCGGAGGTGCTCCGGCGTCCGGCGGAAATAGGATCGATTCTATTTTTGCCGGACGCCGGAATAGAGGGCGGCGCACTGCCAGAGCATGGCCGCAGTAGTGGAATTGCTCTGATTGACTACAACGGGACCGATTTTGCTCCGGCGTTCGTGTCGGAGCGGAGGTAGTGGAATTTGGGGGTAACTCTTACCTGTTGAGATGCGTTCTTCAAAGCTTCACTGAAAAAAGTAACAATATAGTAGCCCAACATGATATCATCTGTTACAGAAAAAAGATCACACATTGTGAACTGAGTGCTTTAGAAAGTTAATTCAGAAGTTTGTAGAAAATATGCCGTAACAATGGGTCTGCTAAGATGGTCAGAGTCAAAGGTTTATTTGGTCAAAATTATTTAACTTCCAGTCTGTCTTCACCAACCTGACATTATCTTTTTTCAGCTGTGAAGTGATGTGCCTTGATGGGTTGGCATTTGGTCCTTTTGTGAAAAACTATGGAACAAAGTGCTTTTTTGATGCATGCAAAAAGGACTTAAGCACGGTGTTTATGTTTTTGCCAAAGTACCACAGTAAGCCATTTACCCCAGGCATGTCTTCCATAATAGAGAAAATGGGTACATGTTGGTCGTTAAAGTAATCATTTTTCTTTAGAAGATTTAGGCAGTTAAGCAATCCGTAAGACTTTGCAGTCTGAAAGCGTTAGGGTGATGATTCGATGTTACGTGATGTGGAATAGTGACAGTGAATGCAAACTTTGTGGTGTAGCAGCATAGGACACGTCAAGCAACTGAAATGGGTTTTCAAGATTTAGTCAGTCTTATTATTGTCTGATTTTTGTATGAAATATTAATTTATGCATCTTCTATTTACAAAGATGAATTGTTTACTGATTGGTTGCTTGACTGATTTAAAGGAAAGTCTAGACAGGATCCCTACAAATGATTTTGGCCAGTATAATTCTTTAAAAAAAACACCAAAAGAAATCAATCTCCTGTTATTGTTTGTTTTCATTTGTAGCTATTTTACTCAGATTTCTCAATGTTCAAGAGAATCTCTTTTATGTGCGGGGCTTTTGAACCATTATGGTTTTTTTTATTATTTCTCTGTATGATGCAAACTTCTGTTACAGAGAAATCTTTTTTCTTCTCAAGTCAACCCATAATTCCCCACAATGACAAAGCAGAAAGGTTACATCAATCTTTTGCTGTTTTAATTTTTAAAAAGACTGAAATATCCCACTCAGACCCTCTTGTTATGACACATACCTGAGCTATGGTGCATTAGTGGTTCTTGAGATGCTTTTAAGGGATAATTGGTGTTCACCTGTGCCTCACTGAACCTACTGAACCTGTTTAAGGAGACCCAGAGCTTTCAATGTAATGCCTCGAATTGCCGATATATGTCACAGTGAAAACTAAGCCATGAGCTTCTAACATTGTTCAGAGAACTCCAAGACAGATTTGTGACAGCTGGAAAAAGACAGAAGACAAAATCTGGAGCCTTTAGACGATGTCAAAGCACAGCAGTCACCATCATTATGAAATGATGGAAGTTTGGAACTACAGAGGTTTCTTAAAACTAGCTGCCAAGTCATAGTGAGTAAATAAGGAAAGAAGACATTTGTCAAAAAGGGAAAAAAAACTGTTGTCTGTTTTATTAATGAAAAATACAATTATAAGATCAATGCCATGATATGAGACGTCTATTAGCAGATTTGTTGCAAAGGTTTTGGTTTTCCTGTAAAGGTTTGCTTACTAGTACCCTTTGAGGTCACTGGATTAAGTCCCAGTCTGTCAGTGATTTCCAATCTGGGGTACTTGTACCGCTAGTGACCCGGGAGAGCATTACAGGGGGTACGCGAAAAAATCTATATTTCATTACCCTGATGATGAAAGCATTTTATTTGTCGAGGTTAAAAAAAAATTGGGCTGCGATGTGTTATTCTTAATGAACACTCAAAGTATTGCACAGTAATTTAGGGTTGTTATCATTTTCAATTTAGGCCAACCGCGGCTGTGTCGGTTTTGGAGAGACTGCTTCTGCAGCGCAGAGCACATAGATTAAGGCGTACTGAAGATGGGGTAACGTTGGTTTTACGGACCTAGTTTGGATTTCAAGAGCTGATGTTGAACAGAAACAAATCCTCAGTAAATAAATAAGTCTTGCAACAGTGAAGTCTTATCTGCGTTAATAGCTCGATAACATTTATTCCTTAAATGCCTTTTTTTCTATACACGATAAACTCAGGCTTCTAAACTTTATGACATGTCATGTGATTTATTTTGAACAAATTTCCAAATCGCAGCTGTTTTTCCCATTAATAATGCTCACATTCTGTGCAACTCCTTTCTCCTCATCCATCGCACCCTGCGTGGTGGGTGCGCTCCACGGGTCTGGCTTCTAATAATCCCAGACTCGATGATCAGAGCGTCACTCAACCAGAGGCAGGGAAAAACAATAAATCTCCAATCTTATTTAATATTGTTGATAAAATATTGTCTTGATTCATTTCATGAAAATTTAGTGTTGCGTTTTTTGAAGAATGAATCATAACACAGCATAAAATCTACTTGAAAGGTTTTTTATATTTTTTAAATATGTTTTGAACGTTAAAGGTTCTTTTGTTTTAAATTATTTTTAAACACAGCGTAGTAGAAGATTTGCTTTTAGCTTAGTTTCGGCTAACACTGTAGCCTTCCTCAGTGCGCTCATGTCACCCACAGTGCTATATTGTGTTTTTCTTGATTTGGGCATTAAAATAGTTAGGGTTCCTCACAAAATCAAAACTGTCTGAGTAATATGAAACAAAAAATACGAGCTTCATTTATAGAAGTTGTCAAATTCAAGATTGTCATTTTTTAATGCATGCACCTAATTGGTTTGAAATTTTTTTTTCTAATTTAAAACTTAGATGCTAAGCCATTATTCTCTCAAAGTATCTTCATCTCAGCATCAGAGGATGACTAAATATATGTATGTAAAAAAAGTTTTTGTTTTGTTTTGTGCATTGAAAATTATGACATTGCACAAATCCAGTTGCCTACTGGCTAATTTTAGTTGAGCTTGTTTCTGTGATCCCCACAGGAGCTTAAAAACTGGTCCATATGTTAGGACTCCACACAATGATAATAAGACTTAATAAGGATAGTCATATAGTTGCACTGTTGCTTTTATGAAAATGGGTAATGGTACAAAACATGCAAAGAAAATTTTGATCTTATCTCTGGCTCTTAGAACACTTTCCACCTGTGTCTGAATGGGGAACAGGCAGAAAGTCCTTAACCTCATTAGACACAGAAGATTCAACTGTGTTTGAAAATTGTCCAATCAGACCAAAAGGATCTTTGGTATAAGGTCGGTTTTCACCCCAAGCGTTATGAATTCGGGAAGAAGCACTTTGTAATTTCTTGTATATTTGCCAGAGCTGAGACGATTTCCAGCCTCGGATGCTCAATCGAATGCTCCATTGTCTAGAAAATCAAGTGGCCTGTGATGAGCTACACAATGGCTGATATGTTAAGTGCTGTTTCTCAATCAGTGTCAGTTCAAACAAATCAGTACAGAGAGCAGTTGAGCAAAGTGGTGGAGGCAGCAACAGCGGAGGCCTCAATTTCTATCTGCTTCCTTGACGAGTGTTTCACAGTCTCTCATATCCTGCACTAGCCAAACGGAGAAGTACATCAAATGCTCCGCCGAATTTCCATCCTTCTCTGCGGATGATTTCCCCTGTGGTCTCTCTTGTTGTGAACAGAAAAGGGTGGAAGGCTTTTCTTGACACCTACTGTCTGCTTTTGCGTCTTCATCTTGAAGGACTCTTCCCAAAGTTTGATTGAATCCTGAGTTAAGTGGTCGGCAGCAGAGAGTGTTCTTGGCTCCTTTGCCTGATGAGGTGAAGAAAGGGTGGATATGCCAATTCCTGAACAGACAAGCAAGATGCGCTTCACACCAGAGATGCATTCCTTTCAATTAGTTACACAATCGATGCAGTTTATGTTGCGAAGTCATTCCAAGGAGGGAGGAAACATTCTGTAAAAAAAAAAAAAGTAAAAGGTCAGGCAGGGGAGGACAAAGTCAGAGATAATAAAGCATGCATAACTTTGGAACAGAGTATTCCAAAATAAGTTCAAAAAACTGAATTAAGTAGTCCCAACTGACACAGAATGGAAAATGGTAATTATTTCCAGAGTCATTGTGCTCTTCTATGTTGCTGTTGGAAAGTCAGAAAACACTACACAGTAGGACAAAGACAAACTGTTTTTTAAAGACATTAACTGTTACCTTACCGGGAGTTTGTTCAAACAGTGACTAGCTTGGGACACTGATAGTTTTCAGTTTTTTTCATCTAGTCCTACTTGCTGATTGGTTCTTTTATTTGTTCCCCCACAATGTTCCTGCCTTCTGATTGGATTTTCATCATTAAGTTTAATTCCCAACCTTTATTTGTTAACAAAAATGTTGATCAGTTTTAGTCATGTTACAATCTTTGTCCAAATTTCATTTTGTATTGTTTTGTTTTCGCCAAAATATATTTGTCACAAAAAGAAATGACAAAATATTTGGGACGATGGTGGCAGAGGAGTTAAATGCCCGTCTCATAGCCGGAGGTTTTGGGGATCGAGTCCCACTCAGTCTGTCACAGTTGAGTCTTTGGGCAAGAAACATAATCCATGTTTTAGCTTTGCCTCTATCAGTGCGCCCCAGGGCAGCTGTAGCTACATTGTAGCTCATCGCCATCAGCATGTTAATGGGTAAACGATTGTTGTGACGCATCTTGGGGGTTTTAGGAATCTAGAAGGTGTTATTCACATATAAGCCATGTATCATTTCTTCGAAAGTAACACAGGTTTACCCAGCTTATATGTCGTTGTTTTTTCAGCTATCCAACCATTCATTCAGCTCTACCTACTTAGTATTTTGCTGTCTAGTTATTCATTTGCAAGCTATCTACTAGCTATTTACCTATCACGCTTGTAAGGAACTATCTAATCTTTTTAGTTCTCTTGGCACCTATTTTGCCATCTAGTTGTCCATTGAGATGTCACAATTAAAAATGCAATACATCTGCCTTGCTATTTGGCTATAGTCACATTTAGCTAACTATCCGTTTCTTTTGACATTAGAAAATATCTCTAGCCAATTTCTGCTAGTTATCCCTTTGCCAGAAAATGAATGCAATTAATGTTGCTACATATGTAGACATCAATTTAGCGTTATGTCTATTTATTTAGCAGGAGTTCCCACCAGGCTTTACCTTAGAGATAGGGGGAGGAGCTTGGGGATCAGGGAGACTGCTCCTCCACTCTCAGAGGAGCCAGTTAAGATGGTTAAGTGGAAGTAAGGCAATAGTTCAGTTTTCTCATGCTGCATGTAAACTTACTTGTTAAGTTTCATATTTCACCTTTGACTGTTTCTGACTAGATGGGTGTGACTTATTCTGATAGTGATTAGTTAAAAGCACATTTGGATATTTGATAGTCGTTGGACCCAAAACTGAACATAACAGCACATCTATGCTTTTGGGTGACTGATTTATCAATGAAACCCAACTTCAAATGCATCGGATAAAGAAAAAAAAACATGCCGTTCCACCACAAACACCTGTTCATTTAACTGATGCAAAAAACAGCAGATTGCTGTGTGTATATTGGTGCACATCCTTAGATACTTCACATACAAGAAAGGCTGCTGTAAAGGCAGGGACAGAGCAGCTAGTTAAAATACATTAATAAACTATAGGTCGATTTGCTGCTAAAACTAAACTGTCTACTAACATTTAGTAAATTCTCTCTTAACATTTAATACAAGGATTCAGCTGCTCCACTTACTTCATTACACAATCGTCTGAATTCATCTATCTATGTCATGAACTGAACCAGAGGACCCGTGATGACACCAAACACAGTAAGACGTTTTAAACAGCCTTCATTAGCCAGAGCTATGAGGAGGTGTTACCTGAGGAATACTCAGGTAAGGGCAGAGTCGAAGGCAGGCGTGGGTCGAAGCCAGATCAGAACTAAGCAGGTACAAGGAGCAGGCTGGAGATGTGGTCGTAGACAGGCTAGGGTCGTGGTGGCAGGCAGAGTTCTTGGTGATGGTCAGGCGTGGAAACGAGGTCAGGAGGCTATGAGCAGGCAGGATGACAGAAGGCTGGAAGATCTACTAGCAGGAGCGTTCAATAATCTGGCACTGAATGGTTGGATGGCTGGTTCTTAAGTAGCAGGGGAAGCAGGTGTGTGTGTGTGATGAGCTGAGGAGTCAGGAGCAGGTGAAGCGGATGAAGCTGATGAGATGCAGGCTGGGATTGCTGTGGAAACAGGGTTAGCTGGGGCTAGATGAGGGGACCAGGTGTGAAGCATGAAGGCTGATGAGGTGAATGATGGTGCATGGAGGTCAAAGCATGGCAGGATCATGACAATCTACTTTTCTTTTTATTCACTGTGCAGGAGACTCATTTAGGCTGCATCGTGCCTCAGTGTTCTGAGTGACCAGTTACACTACAGTATTAAAGTCTAGTCTTAGTTTTGGCTACAGCTGCTTTGTGCATTTTGAGTGAAATTTGTTTGGACCATGTTAACATGTAAGTAAGAGGTTAAAGACATAAAGACGAAAGTATCACGTCCATCCATCCATCCTTCCTTCAAAGTTGGCATTGACTTTGGTGTTGCAGAATAAAACTTTGGTAGTACTTTACATTACAGCTCTGTAATAACATGGTAATAGTGAAGTAATACTACATAACAAATAGGTTATAACTGGGTAATAATATGTAATTTCCCTTACTTGTAACTATGAAATGGCACAGTAATAACTTCAGCTTTTAGACCACTAATATCATAGTAATGGTGTTGTAATAACAATTAAATAAGCAGGTTATAATGTCTAAGTTCCTACATTGTAGTTACAGTGAGATAATACAGTAATAAGTTTTCATTTTTGCTTGCCAATGTCTACCTAACTACCACTTATTACCTTATAATTTTAAGGTATAAGGACTGTTTTATTTCTTATTATTACACCGTAATGACCGAAGTTAGAACCATGTAGGGGTCTGTTGTAACTTTAAAAAAAAAGTGAAATAATACAATAATGAATCAGGGCTGCGAAGTTACCTATAACCTGTTTCCTATAATTACTTATTCATATAAACATGAAAAGTCATAGTAATTACCAGGAAACAATACTGGCAATTTAATAGTAATAACCATAAATCAGGGCTGAAAAGTGACCAATAGACTGTTTCCAATTTACTTCTTTGTAATTTCCTGTTAGTGTAAACACAAAAAGTCATAGTAATTACCAGCAAACAATACTTGTATTTTTGTCATAATAACCATGAGTTAGGGCTGCAAAGTGACCTATAAGCTGTTTCAAATTAACGTCCTTGTAATTTTCTATTAGTTTAAACACAAAAAGTCATAAATATCACCAAAAAACACACAGGGTAACCAAGGGCTTCAAAGCAACTACCTTTTTCAACTTGATTTCATAATTACCCATTAACATAGGAAGTTAATTATGTGGTTGCATACCCCTCATAAAGTAGGGAGCCTGTGTATTTTCTGGTGATATTTATGATTTTTTGTGTTTAAACTAATAGGAAATTACAAGGAAGTTAATTTGAAACAGGTTATAGGTCACTTTGCAGCCCTAATGCATGGTTATTACTTGGGATGAGCCGGATACTCGTTTCAGATGAGTATCTGGTACGGATAAAGCATTTTTGACGAATACGAGCATGAAACGAGTAAAACTCGTAAATATCTGTAATCGTGCTGAAGGAAAATCCTCATTGGGTAACTGACTGTCTTCACGTGCTGTGATTGGCCAGTCACATAGAGCATCCACCCCTCCCTACACACAAAACTCTCTAGCCGGCCGGGAGGGCAGTCCGTTCGGTTCATCCACGCACACACACAGACAGTAACGGATCTTGCTGTGATTGCTTCACTGTTGCTCACGTTTCTTCAGTTTTCCCTTGGTTTTCTTCAGCTCGCCTCTTTTTCGCTTGAATATTTAAAGTTACTTTTTTCGTAACGTACGTGGTGCATTTGACAAGACAGAGCTGAACCTCCGCTCTGGTCGGGTTTTTTTTAACTCTCTCTCTCTCCCTCTCTATCTCTCTCACACACACACACCTTAATCAACATTGCTTTGTTTAACTTTGTGTGGGGCAAAATGCCAAGAACGTTAAGAAAAAAATCAGTTTAATCTAATTAAAATGAAAAAATATATATAAAGTTGTGTCTGGTTGTAGCATTTCATATTTCCTAGTTCCTACTGCATGAGTTCAGATGTATTAATCCATGCACTTAAATATTAATGTTCTGATTTTATTGAAACACTTGTTCTGTAATAGTTTCTTTACTATTGTGATGAAAAATATTTAATCTCAATTCTGAGGCTGCTCTGTAAATAGTTTTCAAATAAACAATACACATATCAACTTCTGATCATTCCATATCAATTTCAGACTTAAAATAATATATTGATGTAAACCACACCCACTTCCGGGTTATGCCACGCCCATTCCGAGTACAGATACAGATAGAGTAGGACCTGGCTGCAGACATCAGCTGGCGTGTCACCAGAAGAACTTTCTAGTGAGAACAAGATGGCGTGTCATTACTTTTACCGGAAAATCGACGAGCGAAAGACCTCGGCTGGAAGTTGGTCTTTTTGGGCGGCCGCTTTTGTTTCAACCATACTTGGCGGGTTTCAAAGAGGAAAGGTAAGGATGAAACCTTGTTGTAACCGTTCTTAGTTCTTAAATGTATGCACTATAGCATTTAAAGCTTTACCAGACATTTAATTGTTAGATGCTAACATAATAGTGATGGGAATTGAGGCTCTTTTGAGAGAGCCGGTTCTTTTGGCTCAGCTCACCAAAAAGAGCCGGCTCTTTCGGCTCCCAAGTGGCTCCTCAGATTTTCTGTTGCGTAGAGTACATTTATCACCAAAATAATGCAAAACTATATGTATAATAATTTACTAATATAAAAAAATGCAATATATCAAACATTTATCATTTCTATGGATTTAATAACTGAACACTATAAGAAATCTCCACTTTCCGACTGCTGGCGCTCATTTCCTCACCGTCTTAGTCGCACTCTCCTCTCTCGCTCTCCTTTTTCCTCCTCCTCATTCCCTCTCATCTCCCTCCTCCCACATGTGCTCTGCTGTGTGTGTGTCTGAGTATGATCCTCCCTCTTCCCCGCCCCTACTGCTCTGTGTGTGGACAGTCTGGACACACAGTTACACATGTTGACTAATCGCCTGTAGCTTTCACCAAAGCAAGAGGGGAGGGGGGGGAGGGGAGGGGACGGCTCCCAATGACGAGCCGGCTCCCGTCGTTCACTTCAAAGAGCCGGCTCTTAGAGCCGGTTCGTTCGCGACCGACACATCACTATAACATAAGCTACACATGACATATGCTAACATGCAACCCATAACATGCTATTATAAGCATCTGCAGTAAAAGTGTATAAGTTCTCAATTTAGGCTGTACTGGCATTTTCCTGGTACATAATAACATCAATGCAATACTTGGTAAGTGTTCAAAACTTAAGCAATACCAGATGTACATAGTGTGTCTGTCTCCCTTACAATATGCTGCATAGTTCTGGAACCCAAGTTTCATTTTTATTTGTGGTTTCTAGTGGTTGAAGATTACAATAATAGCTTACTGCCTATGTGTAATGCATGTACCTTTGCATAATTTTTCTTCAAATTATTCTAAGTGTTGGTGGTGCTGTAACAAGTGAATTTCCCCACTGAGCGATTAATAAAGTGTATTCTATTCTATTCTATTCTATTTTAAGGTAACTGAGAGGTTAACAAACTTGTCATTAATGTTTCTTCGTCACCTGGTTATTGTCCTGTTCAGCTTAGCAGGCTAAGGATACCTATTTTATTGTGCTGAAAAATGTCACTTTTAGATTTCAAAGTATTTGCAGAATCAAAAAAACAAGACGTTTTGACAATTGCAATGTATTTTTAATAAAAATGAAAATGCTTTCACACAGCTAAAACCATCATAGGTTATTCCGTTGGATGTGCCAGACACAACTCAAGAGTGTAGAAGCTGAATATTTCAGCCTTTGCCTCCTCATACAGATACAAAACATCTTTAGATCACCAAAAAAGTGATTATAAAGAAATTGATGAGAACCACAAAAGACCTTCAGGGACAAGCTGTTCTAAACAGATGTTGTGGTGCATGGTTTGTGTAAAAAGCTATACCTTTGAATACCACATTTGCAGGACAGATACGTTAATCTCATTCAAGCGGCAGTAGGAGATAAGCAGAGATCATGATAAGAACTACGAAATTTACTGGGAAATGACAGAAAAATATACTTTCAGATAATCATGTCTTTATTGGTTCAATATGTAGCTTTATAAATTGATGTTTACACTATTTGATGACATGTCCTTATTGTAACTTTTAAATCTGCAAAATGTCAGCTCACGGAAGATTTGGAAATCTTTAGAGTTTAACAGAATCAATGCTGAAACTGTCTTTCCATCTAACTTTCTGAGTAGGAATCTAAATTCAGTAACATACCAAATAGATTATAACACCTTATTTCATCCAAATAGTAACACATCAGGCCCATCATACTGGATCATGAGGATAACGTACATCCATCATGATTCTTGATATCATCATTTCTCATGTGAGCAGAGACAGACAACGCAAAGGTATTAATTTCACACTCGCAGGCCACCCTGATTGCTTTGCCTCATATTGAGTTTCATTCAGAATTAGGAGTGAAGCGATACGGGAAATTAAGTGAAGTGTTTGTCAATGCCATTAATCTAAAACAATGCAGATAATATCACACTAGAAGTGTCAGCTTCCTCATCTATTGTCTTTGTGTTGTCAGGTTTAATTGCTTTCTACAGATGAAAACCAACTACAACTTTGCCCCACTCAGCTTCGAAAGTGCCGTCCACCAATTAAAACATGTTTTCCTGTTCTCGTGCCATCTTATTTTCCAAATCTGGCAAAAGTTACACATTAAAAGAGAGTATTTAGTTAGAAAGTTTGTTAGGTTTGAAATCAGAAACTATGCGAATTTTTACACACTAACTTGCAGTTGATTGAAAAATATATTAATAAATGTGATTGGAAAAAAGATTGATTGTGAAACAAAGGCAAATTTTAAAAGTCCTCAGATGCTTAAAGCTTGATTTATACTTCTCCATGAGCCTGAGTGTGGAATTGAGTGCGCACATTGACGGTGATGTTTTATGCAGACTTCTGTGTCACCTGTGGAGTGTTGCAAAGGAAATCCCCGCCACAACAACAGAGGGAGTAGTGCTTTTCTGGGGTACCCTTGCAACCATTGTAGTCATCTCTTTGGTCCATGATAATGTGCTTATGTTGTCGCGTGCCCGTCCCATTTACCGGTTCCTTTAATACCCAGTTCCGTTAGAACTTATGAGACGGTGCATCCATCAGGGTTCGGGGGTGTATCGACGAGTATAATCGTACTAGACCCGGGTTTGGACTACCTAATTAGAATCTTGCCTTTTATTTTAAAGGTGAAATGACTTGCACGAATAGCCAGCCCCAGAGTACTACACTTCTTTTAAACTCGTTACCTTTTGGTTAAGATACTAGAGAGAAGTCTGGAGGCAAGCCAAGCCTCTCAGCAATTGTTTGGATTACCCGGAATTAATTGCGCCTCTAACAGCTTATGTGGGAGGTTGGTAACTATAAAATGATTTATGCTAGTTGATCAGGCTATCATAATTTTATCAATTTATTTATTAATCCAACCTTCCAGCTGATTAGAGACTTTTTCAACCTGCAATCAGAGCCAAAATAACCTCGAATATTTTGCTTTTATCGCCCTTAAGACAACTCGTTACTCGCAAGGAGGGGAAAGTTAAAACTTCCCTTATCTTAAGGTTTCTTTATATTATTCTGTTATAAACTGTAAAGTAAGTCCTGATAATTCAGAGACCGATCTTCGACATGCTTACCTCTGTGCAATTATGGCCAGGGCCCCAAACGTGAAGCTTTAGAGAAAACCTGAAAGAATCAGGATTATGTTTCTTTTTCAAAAAAGTTTTATTACAAAATCAAAATACAAAAAATGGGTAAAGTGAAAAACAACTGCTATCCCCCACGGAGGAATTAGTTCAAAATGATTAAATAAGAGTTAGTTTACACTAGCTCTTGTCTTCTCAGAATCTCCCCAAGAACGAAGCCCTGCTCGATCTGAGCTGCATCCTTTTATATCATTTCTGAGACTGCTCTAAACAATGTAAGAGTCACAAGTCATTCTCTCCTGACAGTTTAGGTCAAGGGGTCATTTACCAAATACACTTTTTTAGCTCTACATAAGACATTTGGTATCATTTTCACTACATGCAGTATTCACATGAGGGCACAAAAGTTACATTCTGCACTCCTGGAATGAGAGCACAGGTCATAAATCTTCATGTTGGTAGCAAATTGTAGATCTTCCTCCAGCATTCCTGAGAGCTTCTGGGTCCAGTTGGACTTTCCTCACTCCATGCCAGTCCTTCTTTTCCTGCCAGAGGTGGAGTTAGGGGCGGGCCCAGGGGTGTGTCCATGGGTGGATCCAGAGAAGACAGCCTGTCTTTTGACCCTTTGCCTAGTTCTGTCCTCACCAGCAAGTCCTGAACTATTGTCCTCTTGACCCTTGTGTGACCCTTGTCTCTGACCACTGTTTCTAAGCCTTGACCGATTGCTCGGACTTGCAACAATGTATTTCAATTATGTTTATGTTTTTTCATAGACATTTCAACACAAACAAATTTCTTCCTCCTTCTCTTCCACCTTTTCATGTGGTTGGCACCTCCAAAATCACGTTTCCATAATTTCCACCCACAAAGAAAATGCTTGTTATATATCTTTGTACTTCTTTGTGCATGAGGGTATGAGAGACAGCATGGACATGAGGGTTACACAGGACAGGTTAGTGGAAAGGTTTGTAGTTAGCTGGTTAGTGAAGGAGATCCATCAACTGGGTAATTTAATCCTAATCCAGCCCACAGCCTTCTGCTGGTGTTATTATCAGAAAGAATAAAACACACATCTTAAATATTATTGGAAGTGTAGAATTTGTTTTATGTTTTATTATTTTCTGCATCAAACAGAACTTGATTCATTCTCCAACATTTCAGAAACGAACCACTGGGTTCAAATGAAATTAAGTCAAACATTTCATTTGGTGTTATTTCTGACACCCTTCAACTGTGGCAAAAATATTTGACTCTAAAGCTGCTCAGAGACATTAAACACTCATATATGAACCCATTATGTATTTTATTATTACATTATGTGTCCTGTAGGTTTTCAGTACTTTTTTAGATTTTGTGAGTTTTTGCAAAGCGTGTTTTTCTCAGCCTGAGGCGTGGTGTTGAACGAGGAAACAGATGTTTTACTTTGTTAAATCTTCTTAAATGTTAAAATGTTTTGTCCTAACCTGTTGTGGATGGAGAGCTTTTGAGGGCTGGCAGGTTGTGTCAATTACGTTTTAGATAAAAAAAATAAAAAGCAATTATCTGACATCTTCTATTTATCGATGAAAACAAATCAATATGAAATAATCGTGATGCATCGGGATATCGAATCGAATTGAATCGTTGACCCAATAATCGTAATCGAATCGAATCGGGAGACAAGTGAAGATTCACACCTCTACCAGACACCATTACAAAAAAGGAAAAATGGTTATTTTTATCTAGAACTATTGTTGCTTTTAAGACAATAGGTGTTTAAATGTGTTTTGTGCTCCCACATGGTTACAGGATAGTTTGTTCTCATGGATGATGCAGGAGGAACATCTTTCTTGTATGCATGACGGGTCACCAGGCTGCCATAGTGTGACGGAAAATCCATTGTGCTTAGTCTTCAGTTGTAGACCAGCAAACAAATCGATAGTGTGGGAGCACACGTTTGGGCGGTTAGCAGCTTTGTCATGCAAATAAATATTTAAATTTACTGTAATTTAATTGCAACTGTTAAACGAAGAGCATTTACAACTAGGATTATACCATTTTCACTTCCAATTTTTCTTTTCTTTTATTTTTATTGAATTATTATTATTTTTTTGTCTCTTATTGTTTGTCAAAGCAAAAAAGGCAATGCTCTCTCAAAAAAAGAGGATATGCACTAAAATACTTGAATGATAGAATCAGTTTTATGTAATTGGTGCAAGCCCAACATTCATTTCGCAGTTCTACTAACACCTACCTTTTATGCCTTTGGAACAAAACACTTTGAGATTCCATGGAGGCTTATGTCGAAAGATGAAAGGTTAATTAAAGGTTTCAAGTGACACTTTGTATTTTTAAAGGGTTTGTGCATATGTGAGTGTGCATCCCTTCTGTTTTTTCTCAGGCCCTTGGTGCATTGAAACCAGGCCCCCACAATGCGGCTAAAAAATTGAAGCAATCCCGGAAGTACCAAAAATTGCAGTTCCACCACTGGTGTCAGAAGCGAGCAAATCCTCATTGACTCCCATGTTAAAAATACCAATTTCACAGCAGAAATAAACATGTTTACCGCCTGGTACCAAAACATGTTTTTGGTTTAAATGATCTAGTTTACACTCATGACAACTCTGAGGGGAGTGAATTTTTTTCTCACTCTTCTGTCTAAGTGTTTTAAAAGCCTAAAATTCTGTTTAATTAATGAGCATTCGACCCACGTGACAACAAAGCTAGCTCAGTGGAAAGGCCTCAGTAGAGCCTCGGTCTAGCTTGGAAACTGTTCCGGGATTTTGAGTCTCTGTGTTTGTGTTTTCTTTTTTGGACATTTTTTGTGCAATTGTTGGACAAAATGACTTGCTGTGGCATTAATTGCACTAATAGAGCGTCCAAGGAGTCTCCACTTCATTTTTTTCGGTAAGTAAAATTATATTTATGTATTTTAGGTCACTGCCAAGCTGAGCTTAGATTTTAACATGTACTGTTTAACCATGAAATTTAAATGTAATAGGGTAAAACCCAGTGCATTTAACATAATGCTGCACTTTAGAAAATGGGTTGAAATATAACATGTTGGTGGAGCTGGGTTCCGACTATCGGCTTGTGGAGCTCTCGGGAGACCTCTGTTTTCCACCCGGTTCTCCCCTCCCCGCAGCTCGGCGCATCTCTGTCTGATCGCGGCTTCTGTTTGATGCGTGGGCTGACGGTTTGTGGAGCTCTGGGATCGAAACCTTTCCACCTGGTTCTCCCCAGCGGTAGCTCTGCGCATCTCAGATCGCAGCGGCGCTTGTCTGCTGTGCGGCTGCTGGCTTGTGGAGCTCTCGGGAGACCTCTGTGTTCCGTCAGCCCGGCGTATCTCTGACTCAGAAGCTCTGGTGTTGTGCACAGTTAACTCCGGTTGTAGCTAGGTTGCTAACTCCGTTAGCTTAGCTCCCACCTCCGCGTTAGCTTTGGGTTAGCTTCAGGTTAGCTTGTAGCTAGTTTGACCGGGTGTCATCAGTTGATCCCAGCCTTACAGCCCCACCCTCAGCTCCACCTCTCTTCCCTTTTGTGGAATTGTCTGGGCTTGACGGAACCTGTGACACAGTCAAAATGGCGGTGGTGGCCACCTCCCATTTATCTTCAAAAATGTGTCATTGGACCTATGGAAACCCATTGTCCAATATTTTTATGTCGATGATTGAAACACTCAAATCACTCTGTCAGTAATTATAGGCCATTTTCTAAACTTTGTGTTCTAGCTAATGTCCAGGAAAAAACTTTGTACTTGGCTGCAATATTTATTAAATGGTTTTTGATTAGGGATCCTGTCATAATAGTGGATAGACTTCATAAAGTTGCCTGTGTTTATCCAGGGCTCCATACTGGAATTTCCTTGTTTTAAATGCTTTTCGTCCTTTGTTTGCAGATGACTGTTAATTACTGTTCACCTACTCGAAGTACTTAATATCTGAAATTTCAGCTACCTACTTTTGAGGTAGTACAGTATCATTTAACTCATCTAAAACTAGTACTAAATGCTAGTCAATCGAATATCGTAAAATTCTCAGAGAGTTAGGAAATCGAACCCAGTCTTCCAAAGATTTAATATCTTCTTCGGTTTTCTAAAGAAATGGTTACATTGCATAAATATTTGGGTATGATAATAAGAATTTTTTATTTTAGTTATGCAAAAAAGACCTAGTCAAAACCTATTGTTGGAATAGATTATGTATTTCTTTTAGAACATGAAAACTGTTAATCTGTGAAACTTTTTTTTTCCTTTGTTAGATTTTGCTGAATTGTCTGTAAGAGCACTTAATAAATGGCTAAAAAGTTTTGACCCATTTCATCACAGTGTACTAAATTTTATCACTGCTTTGGGTCATTGTGTGCATCACTGCTCTCTGTATGACGCTGCTATTTTGCCCTCTTTGCAAACTGAAAGGTTTACTCCTTGGATGTATTTTGTCTACAAGTCTCATCTTGGTGTGACTCCTCTTCTGTGTATTTTCGAACTGACTAAAACTGGCATGGTTAGCACACCAGAGTTGCCCATCAAATCTTAAGCCACATAATCAGAACAGAATAGGTATTTTAGGTTATTGTTGGTGTTTGCTGTCTGTAAATATCACCTCAAACCAGTTAAAGCAATTCAATTCAATTCAAGTTTATTTATATAGCGCCAAATCACGACAAGAGTCGTCTCAAGGCACTTCACATAATAAACATTCCAATTCACAGTTCATTAAGCCAATCAGAAATAATGTTTCCTATATAAGGAACCCAGCAAATTGCATCAAGTCACTGACTAGTGTCAGTGACTATACAGCAATCCTCATACTAAGCAAGCATGCAGCGACAGTGGAGAGGAAAACTCCCTTTTAACAGGAAGAAACCTCCAGAGAATCCTGGCTCAGTATAAGCAGCCATCCTCCACGACTCACTGGGGATCGAGAAGACAGAGCAGGCAGACACACACACACACACACACACACACACACACACACACACACACACACACACACACACACACACACACACACACACACACACACACACACACACACACACACACACACACACACACACACACACACACACAAACACACACACACACACCAAGTAATGTGTCTATAGTTATATTGTGGTGTCTTAGTAAATATTGTATTTGGTGAAAGATAAACTTTATTGTATTTATCCTAGTGGATCTATAATTGAACGGATAAACTAGTATTAGCACATCAAAAGTCAATGAAAACAAAAAGTTATTATCAGGAGAGGGAGAATGTATTAGTGGTTAGCAGCAGTGTGCTAGTCGATGGCCCCCTCCATGAGGCCACCACAGCTCAGCAGAACGTCATTGTAGCTTCTTCTGGGGAGAAAAACACTTACAGAGAAAATAAAGTTAACAGCTGAAATTTCACAAAATAGTACAGTTAAAGAGCAGACTGTAGAAGAAAGCAGTAGAGTGTGAAAAGTGGTCAGTGTGTCCTCCAGCAGTCTAAGCCTATAGCAGCATAACTACAGAGTTAACTCTGGATAACCTATCCTATTTAGATGTAGGCATGTTGGAGGCAGGGCAAGGGAGAGCCGTCTTTACCGACTGTACACTGCACCTCCCTGTAATCCCCCACTTGTCCAGATTTAGGCTAACATCAGATTTTAACTATAAGCCCTATCAAATAAAAATGTTTTAAGCCTATTCTTAAAAGTAGACAAAGTGTCTGCCTCACGGACTAAAGCTGGGAGCTGGTTCCACAGGAGAGGAGCCTGATAACTAAAAGATCTGCCTCCCATCCTAAGTTTAGATATTCTTGGAACCACCAGTAGACCTGCAGTCTGAGAGCGAAGTGCTCGGTTAGGAACATATGGAACAATCAGATTACTGATGTATGATGGACCTTGATTATTAAGAGCTTTATATGTGAGAAGAAGGATCTTAAAATCTATTCTGAATTTAACAGGTAGCCAATGTAGGGAAGCTAAGATAGGAGAGATATGATCTCTCTTTTTAATTCTCATCAGAACTCTAGCTGCAGCATTTTGGACAAGCTGAAGACTTTTAACTACATTCTGTGGACTTCCTGAGAGTAATGAATTACAGTAATCCAGTCTTGATGTAATAAATGCATGAACTAGTTTTTCAGCATCACTCCTGGAAAGTATGCTTCTAATCTTAGCAATATTCCGAAGGTGGAAAAAGGAAATCCGACAAACTTGTGAAACCTGGGATTTGAATGACATGTCCTGGTCAAAGATAACACCAAGGTTCCTTGCTTTGTTCTCGGAGATTAATGTAATGCCATTAAGGTCAGGCGATTGGCTAAGCAATTTCCTTTTCTGGATTTCTGGTCCAAAGATGAGAACTTCCGTCTTGTCTTGATTTAAAAGCAAGAAGTTAAGAGTCATCCAATTTTTTATGTCCTCAAGACAAGCCTGTAATCTACCCAACCGATTAGGTTCATCAGGGTTAATTGATAAATATAACTGAGTATCGTCAGCATAACAGTGGAAGTTTATCCCATGCTGTCTAATGATTTTACCAATTGGGAGCATATATATAGTAAAAGAATTGGTCCAAGCACTGAACCCTGTGGTACTCCGCAAGTAACGCTGGAGTATGAAGAAGATTTGTCATGTACATTTACAAAATGAAATCTGTCAGACAGGTAGGATTTAAACCAGCCTAACGCTGTTCCTTTGATCCCTACAACATGTTCAAGTCTTTCTAAAAGAACATTGTGATCAACTGTGTCAAAGGCAGCACTGAGATCTAACAAGACTAGAACAGACACAAGATTCTTATCTGAGGCCATAAGAATATCATTTGTAACTCTCACTAATGCAGTTTCAGTGCTGTGATACTCTCTAAAACCAGACTGAAATTCCTCAAACAGAGCATTAGTGTTTAAATGCTGACATACTTGGATGGCCACTATTTTCTCCAGGACTTTGGATAAAAATGGAAGGTTAGATATTGGTCTGTAATTCATTGGGTCATCTGGATCCAGAGAAGGCTTCTTAAGTGAAGGTTTGATTACAGCAACCTTAAAATCTTGTGGTACATACCCATTTACTAAGGATAGATTGATTATATCTAGAATGGGGGCAGTAACCAAAGGAAATGCATCTTTAAATAATTTGGTTGGGATTGGATCCAAAATGCAAGTTGAAGGTTTAGATGAAGCTAATATTTTTGATAACTCTGAAAGCTCAACTGGATCAAAACGGTTCAAGCACAGATGAGGTTCTAGAGTCACCTCTGAAGCTGCCTCACTTACTGAGGAAGAAGAAATCGCATTAGGGAGGATGCTAAAGATTTTGTTTCTAATAGAATTAATTTTACTTGTAAAAAATCCCATGAAGTCATTGCTGCTGAGGGCTAAGGGAATAGATGGCTCAGAGCTACGATTCTGTGTAAGTTTAGCAACTGTACTGAAAAGAAATTTAGGATTATTATGGCGTTTAAAGCGTGCCACAACCCGTGCACGAGCATTGGGTCCACAGCGCGCGTGTGAACGGGACTCGCGAGCGCAAATATACATGGCAGCGCGCGTGTGAACGGGACTCGCGAGCGAAAATATACATGGCGAGAGGTCATTTGTGCACTGAGAGGGAGCAAACTGTGTCTGTGAGCGCACAAGGATGTGCACAAGTGACAAACCTGCATGCGCGCGTTGTCAACGAGCACACGGCAGAGGAAAACGTGCGCGCGCGGCAGCCTCTGTGCGCGCTCGGCAGCCTCTCTGCGCGCTCGGTTTCTGACTCCTGCTCGCTCGGCTGTAAGGGCTTTTGGCACTCTGGAGGCGTGGCCTGTGGCAGATCTTGTCTGTCCTCTGATTGGTTAGTTCACCCCGCACTTTACCCTCTATCTATATAAAAAAGTCTAATGTTCAGTAGTTGCTGCCGTAGCTCAGCTGGGAGAGCGGGTGACTCTCGCCCCGGAGGATCCAGGTTCGAGTCCGGGCAAGGAAAATGTAGTAGACGTCATGTTAATTTTTCTTAATTTCAGGTATTTTACAGTTGTGACCGTTCAACTGTCATTAAACGTCCGAATGTTTGCTGGGCAGTGTTTTAAAAAGTGCACATAAGCTAGATGGTTTTAACCATATAAAATTACATTTTTTGTGATACTGGAAAAATACATACTGAAATAAAACTACTGGTTGAAAACTTTATGACTGTGGTTGTACAATATATGACTCACTAATACACTGCAAACTCCCTTAGAGTGGGGCTTCCAGAGAGAGAGAGAGAGAGAGAGAGAGAGAGAGAGAAGAGAGAGAGAGAGAGAGAGAGAGAGAGAGAGAGAGAGAGAGAGAGAGAGAGAGAGAGAAGTTCTTGCCTCATTAATGAATTGTTTATTTTTTTCAGTATTTAATTGACAAATTATCCTTTCAAATAATTAATTGATGAGTTTCATAATTGTCCATTTAGAATTGTTGAATGGACTGAGTCAAGTTTGGTGCACTTTATATATTTCAAAACATGTTTTTTTTTATTTTAATGATGCATATAAATAATTTAAATGTTAATTTAATGAAATATTTCTATTTTTTCATTACCTCACCCTTGTTTTGACAAAAACGGGACCTTGCTGGATAATATCATGGAGAAACTATTTGTTCACAGTACATGGCTCAGTGAGGATCTGTGTAAAGGAGGAGATACTCAGAAATCTGTCTGCAGATTGTTACAACCCAGACTGGAAGTGGTGGGCTGTAATAAGAAAGGAGACCAAACAGAGGAGTGGGGGTTCAACAACTGATTTATTTAACAAAAGTAAGGATTTACTAAAGCAAGTTAGTGAACAGAAAATGGCCATCTCAAGGTTTTACTCGGATGTCCCTCAGCAGGGTGCAGCACTGTTGAAGGTCATCTGAATGAAAGCTTGATATGCAGTTTCTTTATGAAATGGACAATTATGTAACTCATCAATTAATTATTTGAAAGGATAATTTGTCAATTAAATACTGAAAAAAATAAACAATTCATTAATGAGGCAAGAACTTTTCTCTCTCTCTCTCTCTCTCTCTCTCTCTCTCTCTCTCTCTCTCTCTCTCTCTCTCTCTCTCTCTCTCTCTCTCTCTCTCTCTCTGGAAGCCCCACTCTAAGGGAGTTTGCAGTGTATTAGTGAGTCATATATTGTACAACCACAGTCATAAAGTTTTCAATCAGTAGTTTTATTTCAGTATGTATTTTTCCAGTATCACAAAAAATGTAATTTTATATGGTTAAAACCATCTAGCTTATGTGCACTTTTTAAAACACTGCCCAGCAAACATTCGGACGTTTAATGACAGTTGAACGGTCACAACTGTAAAATACCTGAAATTAAGAAAAATTAACATGACGTCTACTACATTTTCCTTGCCCGGACTCGAACCTGGATCCTCCGGGGCGAGAGTCACCCGCTCTCCCAGCTGAGCTACGGCAGCAACTACTGAACATCAGACTTTTTTATATAGATAGAGGGTAAAGTGCAGGGTGAACTAACCAATCAGAGGACAGACAAGATCTGCCACAGGCCACGCCTCCAGAGTGCCAAAAGCCCTTACAGCCGAGCGAGCAGGAGTCAGAAACCGAGCGCGCAGAGAGGCTGCCGAGCGCGCACAGAGGCTGCCGCGCGCGCACGTTTTCCTCTGCCGTGTGCTCGTTGACAACGCGCGCAAGCAGGTTTGTCACTTGTGCACATCCTTGTGCGCTCACAGACACAGTTTGCTCCCTCTCTGTGCACAAATGACCTCTCGCCATGTATATTTTCGCTCGCGAGTCCCGTTCACACGCGCGCGAGTCCCGTTCACACGCGCGCTGTGGACCCAATGCGCGTGCACGGGTTGTGACACGGGTATGACGCGATAGATTATGCTTATTCTCCTCAATTAATGCTGAAAAATAAGCAGTTCTAGTTTGTTGAAGCTTATTTTTATAAAGCACAAGACTATTTTTCCAGGACAGGTAGGCCTCCTCATGGTGCGTAGAGCGCCATGTTCTCTCCAATTTCCTAGTTTTGTTTTAAGGCTCGTAGATGAGAGTTAAACCAGGGAGCCAAATTCCTGTCCCTAATTACCTTCTTTTTTAAAGGGGCAACATCATCTAATGCCACACGTAAAGAGGAATTCACATGATCCAATCCATCCAATCCAATTTTATTTATAAAGCGCATTCACAAGGCATTACAACAAAACAAGGCGCTGTACACTAAAAATGTTGGTTAATTAAACAGGCGTTATATAAACATGTCGAACACAGATAAAAGATAAAAAGGAAATACAACAAAATTCCCAAAAATAACAGCTAAAAATCATTAAGACAAAGGGTGAAGTAAAAATAGGAAAAAAAAAACATTTTACAAAGAACCTCAATAATACGGAAGTCGATAATTGTGGAGTCCTTTATTAAACAGTGCAGATGTCAGTGAGGTTCATAATTATGTTGTATAAGCTAGGTTGAAGTAGTGAGTTTTCAGGCGTGATTTAAAAATGCTAGCTGTTGGTGCTAGCCTCACTAGCAGTGGTAATGCGTTCCACAGCTTCGGTGCACAGACAGAGAAAGCCTTCTCTCCACGGCTTTTTAAACGTGCATTCGGAACAGCTAGGAGGAGCTTATCTTCAGACCTGAGAGCACGCGGCGGGTTGTAGTAATGGACAAGTTCACACAGATATGGAGGAGCTTGATGGTTCAAGGATTTGTAAGTGAGAAGTATAATTTTGAAGTTTATCCTGAACTGCACGGGCAACCAGTGGAGAGATTTCAGAATTGGAGAAATGTGTTGTCTTCTGTCAGCTCCAGTCAGCAACCTAGCTGCTGAATTCTGGACCAGCTGAAGTCTAGAGAGAGCTGCTTTACTGATGCCATATAAGCAGGAGTTGGAGTAATCCAGATGATAATGAACTAAGGCATCAATTTGTGAGGGGCTAGAACTGAAAATATTGCCCTCTGCTACATGCCTCTGAGATGCTGAGGACAGTAAAGATGGAACAGTTGATTTAAAAGACGCAACAGTGTTGTCAGATAGAGACCGACTATAATGAAATTTACTTTCATGTCTCGAGAACTCAGTTATAAAAAACTCAAAGGTTATCAGAAAGTGGTCCGAGAGGACTGGATTATGTGGAAAGATCGTTATTTCCCCACACTCAATGCCATAAGTCAGAACAAGGTCCAATGTATGATGGCAGGAGTGGGTGGAGCTATGTATTCTTTGAGTAAAACCAATTGAGTCCGAGATATTACTAAAGGCTACATTGAGGCTATCATTTTCAATGTCCACATGAATATTTAAATCCCCCATTACAATGGCCTTATCAGTTTTCAGCACCAAATCAGATAAAAAATCAGAGATCTGATCCAAAAACTCAGAGTAAGGGCCTGGTGGACGATATAAAATTACAAACAAGAGTGGTTTTACAGTTTTGCAATCTGGATTAGGAAAACTAAGAATAAGATGTTCAAACAAACTGTAGCTATTAATCTGTAAGGGACTGATTAATAAGTCCAAATGAAAAATGGTTGCCACTCCTCCTCCTCGCCCTGTACTTCGAGCAATGTGATGATTTAAATAATTTGAAGGAGTCGACTCGTTTAAGCTAACATAGTCCTCTTGCTGCAGCCAGGATTCTGTGAGAGAGAGCAAAGAGATCTGATTATCACAAATCAGCTCATTAACTAACAAAGTCTTAGAAAAAATGGATCTAATGTTCAACAACCCACATTTAATTTTTCTAGTTTTCTGCTCAGTTGAATTTGTTCTAATATTTATGAGATTTCCATGATTTGCTTTATTAAGCCTGATATTTAATCTGTGTGATTTTGGCCATGGGCAGGACACTGTCTCTATGGGGTAGTGGGTGGGTAACAGTACAGAAGCTGCAGAGGGGTGGGTTAAACTACGACTCTGCTTCCTGGTCTGGACCCTGGGTTGTCAACACTTTGAACAAAAGCCAACAATGTGAGCTTCATCTTGTCCATGGTATTGTTGGGCTGGTTAACTTATATTTACCTGGTGGCAAGTTTTCATGTATGCATTAGTATTTTATGCAAAACAAAACATAATTCACTATTTTAACAATATTATGCCTTGGGATCATTTCAATAACTTCAGTTTGGTTTGTATGGAAGAGACGCCACCGACACTAATGAACTCTGATGATGGCTAGAGTCATTAGGTCAAAGATGTGAGGTGTAAAACATTTTTTTTTTACTAAGCTGTGTTAAAAAAAAGAACAAAGTAATGTATTTTACATTATATTTTCAATTACCTGTCTATGAATTTCACTTGTAGAAAAGTTCTTTATTGGAAGGCCTCAGTGTCATCTTGGAATATACACGTTTCAGGTTCTTGTTTAAAATGTATTTTGTAACATATTTCGTTACTTTGCTTTACCCTGATATTGCATTCTAATTGCTTGGCTTACCTCTCAAGCATCGTCGACTATTTTGTTTGTCAATGTCGTCTTGACGAGTTGACTAATTGTGGCAGCCCTAGTGAAATCCGAGTAAGTTGTTGTGCAAGACCTTTTTTAAAAGATTTTTTAAAATATTTTTTATCTTGGATCATTCCCAGGGCATCCTGCTGCAAGGATCTACCTAGCAGAGGTAAAGCATGCTGAATACCAGCCCTCCAGGACAGGAATTGAATGGTATTGGTCTAGACTCATGTCTCTAAGGCTGAGCTATGCCACCCTACGGAGGAAATTCACTTTAGTTGCTTGAATTTTCAATCTTGTTCTTTCAATCATTACCAAAAACCGAAGAGAAGGATTGGGATGAAGAGTGTCTGGTAAATTGTGGGCTTAACTTTCTGGCAGTTGATCAGCTGTTCACTCTTTCTTGAGCAAGACCCAGAAATATTCCTGTAACTAATGTTAAAATTTACAAATTGTGTAGTCAAGGAGGCTGTCCAGGATTTTATAAACCACAGCCTTGCTTTGAGTATTTAGTCAAAAATATATGTAAGAGGTAAATTTTCAATATTAAAATCATATGCAAACCCCCAACAAGGCAAAATCGTAAGGTTGAAACAAAGGTCTCCCATACAAAATTCCCAATTCTGCTTTGATTGATAGTCAAGATTTATTAACTACACTTAATGAGCCATCTGAAAGCCACTCACCATCCTTGTATATACTTTCTAAGGCTGTAAGACTATGTCTCTTACATGGCCAAGGAACACCTTCGGATTCCCCCTGAAGAGCTGACCCAAGTGGCTGGGGAGTGGGAAGTCTGGGCCTCTTGACTGCTGCCCCCGTGACCCGACGCTGCATAAGTGGAAGAAAATATATGGATGGATGGACTGTAAGTGGTATAAATGAAATACAAATTTTCCTTCATAGTGTTTTCCAAGCATTTATATTTCAACCCTGTTTTGAGCATCCACTTTCCCTCTGAAAGAAGACTTTTATTCTGGAAGCAGGCAGGATAGATTTGAATGTCAATGGTTATCTGAGGATAATCTCCCTGATTTTTAAAAAGCCTTAAAAAGGGCACATATCACAAGGACAAAGCTGTGTCCTTGTCATCCATGGAAAGGATGAGTGTAGCAGGTATTTTTTGTGATCAAAACCCACTTTATATTTTACTTGCTCTGATTCAGTATTGACCCAAAATTACCACTTAAAAACTACACTATTCAGCCTATGGCATTTAACCTTGCTACAGTGTTCTTATTTTGACAATCCAATGTACCAATAAGTAGGCGCTGGAAGGGTGCTGCATTCAACCGATGGGGTAACTGGGTGATGTCACGAACTTCAAAAAGCAGATAAAGACTAGAGGCGATTCAAGTTGGAAGAGAATAAAGGCTTTTCATACAGATTCAGCACAAATTAAGGCAGATATGTTAAACATTGGTAAGCATATTCAGATTTTAGATCATTTAGATAAAGAAACCTTAAAACTGTTCACTCATGTGTTTCTTTCGGAAGATTGGCAAGACTCATCAGTAATAATTGCCAAGCTCCGATCACTGAAAAATATGAAAAAATAATTGTCCTGATCAAATTTCGGGATTGGGACATTTCAATGGAATATGTTTGTAAGAAACCAATTAAACACAGCATTTGATATAAGCTTTTTGGTTACTCTCTATTTAAATAAATGTCCTTTTGTTGTATACATCAGTGGCTCCAAACAAGGCACCAAAGTAAAACAGTATGAATTTCATTTATTGAACATAACATTGACTTTTTAACATTTATCATCTGTAGCTTTACAGACATTTAGCAAAACTGACTTTTAATTCTCCAAAACTAAAAGTGCATCTTTTTGTAAAGTGCAACAACATCTGAAATGTACAAAACAACACTGAATTAAAATAGAATATATATATATATATATATATATATATATATATATATATATATATATATATATATATATATATATATATAAAGAATATTTTGCCATGAACTTCCACAACCTACTGAAACTACTTTCAATAGTAAAAAAAATGAAATGTAAAAGCTATTTATTTTCAATCATCCATCATGAATCAAGGTCAAACATCACATGTTATTTTGAGGTATGTAAATCTTAGTGTGTGGTACCTGGAAAAAAAATCCAGTAAGGCACCACTGATTGTAAACAATACTGTATACATAAAAAAGGACTCATATAGTAACTTTGTCTTGAAATATAAAAAATAAAGTGCAACAACAACTGAAAAGTACAGTGTATGAAAATAGAATAAATATAAATGTAGTGAAATAGAGTGATGTAACGATCTAGAGTTGTATTTTAATATACTGTAAGTAGATCTAGTTTTTATAATCAGAAGAATAGGTTGTTTTTATCATCAGGGAGTTCATTTAACACTCTGTATTGACCTTGAGACAAGAAAAGAGAGAGTTGGGATCGTTTAAGAATTTTATTATAAATTCTACAATCTATCAGGACTAACTCTGTGTTGTTCGGAAATGAATGTGATGTTCGATGTGTGTGTGTGTGTGTGTGTGTGTGGTTGGTTCAGACTCCTTAGGCTGACAACATTGAATCTGGTAGTCTTTGATTGTTATGACTAGATATCACGAGACTTATAAAGTGATGACATGAGCTGCTATTTTGCCGTGTACGTACCCAGTGGGGGCCTCCCAGGTAGATCAGGAAATGCCAGGTCTGAAGACCTCGGATGTGCGCTGGAGCTGGTCGAAACCGCGGTCACAGCGTTTCAAAGCCCGTCTGAAGGGTCGACCCAGGTAACAATCGGCAGCGTCAGCAGGTGCTCTTATTTTGAAAGGATGTCGTCTGGTTGTTAAACGACGAAAATCTCCAACTTCACAGTTCTTAGTTTAAAGAAGAAAACACATCTGGCCAGTCTGTGCTTTTCTTTAGGATGACGGTGAATAGAACTGAAGTCAAAATGGAACTGAACTTAAAATGGCGTTGCCTTGTTTTATATCTCTGAATTGTTAAGTTTTAGTAAAGCGGATTGGACACTTTAAGTCAACAAGCCAGATTCTCTTGCGGCAGCCGAAGGCTCTGATTGGTTGGAGCAATGTGTCATGCGTTGCCATGGGGATGAGTGTCAGTCTGTCTGTGCAGTAGTCCTTTTTACTCATTAAACACATAAATCATGACATCTTTATTTCACAGATCATTCACTTGATTATTATTGATCAACATATGTTTTGCTTAATTTTTAATCACAAATAAAGTACTTTGATTAAGTAAAAACGTTCTTCCTTCTTCTGGAATGTAAACAGTCTGAGGATCAGACGACCTTGGCGTTTTCTACACGGGTGTAAATGTGTACAGGGGCAGCGTTTAGGAGCTGAAAATCATAACTTCATAACGTTACATATAGAACATTTTGCCATGAAATTAATTCCACAACTTAAACTACTGATCTTTAAAAACAAAAATAGAAAACAAATGTGCATGCTCAAGTCCTTTACTTTTTCACTCTTTCTTTATATGAGCTTTTTAGCCAGAAAGACAAGCCTATTGACATGATCAGAGATGCACGCAGACAGGTGACAATATTGCCACCTGTGCAGAAGACCCATTCCGAAGAGGCACTTGTGGCTGGGATGCAAAGATATTTCTTTGCAAGGAGGGACAACTTTGGAAAGAGCTTCTGGGATTGCTTCCACCATTCCAGGGGGTCTTCCTCAGTGTCAAGAGTCGCTGCCTGGAGGTAGGCCTGCAGCTCTAAGGCTGTGGCCTCGTCTGGATGCAAAGCAGGCCCCGCACCACCTGGAGAAGTACCCTCTGGGACCTTGAAGAAAGCACAGGGGCCCTTCTTCCTCCTCTTCTTCTTTGCTTCTTCTGTGTCATCAGATTCAGCAGGCATCTGCATCACTGGTGTGTCATTTAAGGGAAAAATTAGAGGTCAGAGTGTGAAAGAAAAAAACATGTTTTGTCTGTGTAGTACAACAATGATTTTAACATTAAAGCTTCAAACTAAATTGTGATTTTACTACACACAAATCTGAATACATGTATATTATAATTTATATTAGAATAGAATAGAATTATTACCGTCATCGCCTTCATCTCTCTTGTCAATCTGGCTTTCACTGATTCCTGGCTGACTTCACAGCTGTACTTCATCTTGACCCTCGGGTCTAGGGCAGTGGCAATGTCTAGCAGCTCCTAGGTTGGTGGGTCATTGTATTTTTCCTTTAGGTAGTCCAGAATTTTTTTCTTGATTGATTTGGAAAGATCTGTGTCATCATTTTGGTCTGTCAGGATTGAGTTATTGAAGAGATGTAGTGTTGGTTTCACCAAGGACACACTCACATATTTTTCACCAGAAAGAGCATCGGTGAAATCAACCAGAGGGCCCAGGGTCTTGCTGATGGCCCCAAGGACATCAATGTCCTGCCATGTGGGGATGAAGTGCCGGGTTCCCCTGTCTTGAGAGAGGACCTGGGAGATAGCCTTCTGCTGCCCAAGGACTCTGGAAACCATTGCCTGCCATGAACCCCATCTTGTTGGACTCAGTCTTTAGTGAGTGTTCAGGCAGACTCAGGGCCTTCTGTGCCTTGGCCTGCTCCTTCTTCTTTTTCCAGTTGTAGGAGAAGGTGCTGACCACCTTCTTGCAGACCCCCAATTGCCCGATCAATCCTAGCATCTTTCATGGCTCTCTCTGTATGGGAAAAAAAGAACATTCTGTTAAGATATTAATTTTAATTTATTTGTTATTATAATGTATATATAATCCAATCCACATATATGACTATCATTTGTGTGTGTGTATGAGAGAGCGAAAGAATATCTTTCAGATTACGTATTCATTCATATAATTAATTCATAACAGATTCATTTTGAATAAATAACTTACTAAACAAACAGCAAATTTGTCTTGAGATACAAAGTTCAACTGAAAAGTACAAAAATACACTGTATAAAAATAAACATAATAAATATAAAGAACACTTTGCCACGTACATAAACTACTACTGGCCTATAGTTAAAGGAGACATAACATGCTTTTAAGTTATTCCTTTTTACATCTAAATCATTCAGTTGGGGGTCTAAATACAGTGGAACTGCAGTTCTTTGGTCTGATTTCCTCATTATTGTTGCTCTACAGACCCTCATCTACCCCTGTTCTGAGGAGTCTTGAGAACGAGACGTTTTTGGGTACTGTCTCTTTAAACTGGAGGAGGAGCTGTAAACTCCGCCCCCCATCATAGTGCAGACCTGTACTCTCCTCCCCCAGTCGGACTTTGTAGTTCTATAGAGAAATCATTATTTAGCATAGCAGATTTAGCATAGCATATTAGCATTTTTAAAACATGTGGGGAGGGTAGTTCATCAAGCTGTTTCAAGGCTGCTAACTCTCTCATGCATTTGTCTGTAGTCACACACACACACCCGTCACTGCCGACGGAGGGACCAGCTAGCAGGCACGTGCGCGCGCGCGCGCGCACACACACACACACACACACAAGGAATGCTGCTTGCTTATTTATTTCTATAAAAAATGTTTTAAAAAATGATACAGCTCATTAAAACACCATTAAAAGAATACATTTTATTAAGATCTCTATCTATATATATACATACATATAATTATAAATAATTTTATAAGTAGTCTTATTTTATATTGGGTGTCTTAATGGCTGAAAATGGATAAAAAGCAGTTACATTTTAATTTAAAGATTTGAGATTCGAGTCAAAAATAAAGAACATTCCTCCAAATGTTCTTTAATGTGATCATTATAATTCTAATGCTTACAACTTTGTTTTTATTGTCTGCAATGCGTAGCCTATATCTTTATTAAATGTGTTTAGCTGTAAAGTGGTAATTCTCTCTAATGTGTACAGAGAGGTGGACATCAGTGCTGCAGTGAAATTCCCAAGATCAGTCTGCTTTGCTAACAAATATAGTTAAATCTTAACTGCATTCTAAATAAATACCGTTAGGTGGAAACATCAGTAGGCATTGAGTTATTGATAAAATCCCTAACAGCCAGAATGGAAGAAGAGCATGCTGGGTCATCCTGGATCTGAGCCTGTTCTGTGTATTTACCTACAGGATGCAATAAATGTCTACAAGGCTGAGTTTGGACCATTACATCTAAAAGAAAACATACAATCAGTGATTTTTTTAAATTGTTTACATTAATATACAAATGTTCTAAGTATTAACCTCACAGCAAATAAGTAGAACTATATAATAAACAGGCTTTAGTAGTTAAACAGGCGTTGTGCACACAGGTGCTTTGTGTCTCGGTGCTGGTGGTGTCTAGGTCTCAGAGTTCCTGTCCTCCTGCCGTCTTCTGTTGTCCTCAGGATACGGATTGATGTTTCCTGATGATGAGGGAGGGGCAGTATGTGGGCTTCAAACTGGTCCTGGATAACAGTGGGAGACCTCCGTTGTCTGAATACTGAGACCAGAGAGTTGGTGAGATGCAGATCTTCTCTACCTCATCTAGAAACGGAGTTGGTTCAGGGAAAACTTTTCCAAAGACCAGTTCCATGATGTCATCGCCATATTCTGCAATGATAGACAATAACTTTAATGACATATTTTGTTTACAAGCAGCTTTAGGAAAGTTGTTTCTTTAGCTTTCATGTTTATAGTCACGTTTGTGTTTGTTCACAAGTTCACTTTGCTGCAGTGACTTCATATTCTTACAAATGTAATAAAATAGTGACACTAAAATTATACAAATGATTCCTTATGAAAGGAAGCTCATTAGAGAGCAGCGCAGACAGACTTACTACATGCTGCAGCTGTTTTTACAGGCCAGCTGCTGCTGAATTTGGGGAAAGTTATTCTGCACACATCCAGATCAGATGGTCGATTACAGAAAATAATGTAATTCAATAATTTCTAAACAGATTAAACAAGTAAAACATCAAATAAATCACTCTGCTGTCATCAGACGGAGTGATTCAGGGGGTGAGGTGTTCTTAATGATGAGGGTGGCTGAGGTGTGTCATCACTCACTTTGGTCTGGTCCAGACCGTCTCTTTACTGGTGGGTCTCCTTCCTCAGTAGGTGACGTGAAATGCCAACATCTGAACGTTCTGTGTTCCTTAGAGGAGAAGAAAAGTAACATTAGCAAGCTGGCTAAATTATTTTTTACTAGCATCTCGGAGAAGCAGATCTTCACTTACCTAAACATCAGACCAGTTTGTCCCAGCTGAGCTCATCAGGGCTTTAGTCTGACAGCCTGTCAGTGAAACACGGCTCCAGTCTTCTGGATGTTGACTCTAAAAAGCAAAGGAGCATTTTTACTTTTGTTTTACAGCCGATTTTATCAGCTTTCCGACGCTCACGCTCATACAGACGGTGAGCTTTGCTGCGTCTGACTGATAAAGTTAGTTTTTATATCTGCAGTGAGACAAAAAACTAACCTCACTCCACTCAGAGATTGTTCTTTAAAACTATTAAATCCACTGTGTTGACGCACTTTAATGACTTTGTCACGCTGCATTTTAGCTGATATGGGACTTTATTTACTGGATGCTAAGATTACATCACACTCACGTAGAATAACACACAGGCTCTCTGCTGCTACAATCAGTGGGAGGTTATCATCTGGTGTAAAAGAAGGCGTTGATCAGAAATCACGTTTTATTCCACGAAAATCAGCCAAATCCACATTGATCTGGGTGCTAACTTTACTAGCATACTGTGCTAGCGATAGCAAGCCGGATGCTAACGCTTTAGTGCTGCTAATGCACGTAAAACTAAAGTAAAGTTTGTCGACATTTTAGAGTGATATGAAGCTTACCGCTCTGCCGCTGTGTCCCGGTGCTGCCACATTCAGATGCAAATGACTCCTTTTAGATAGATGAAGCCCTCAGTACTTACTAGCCTGGAGACAGGAACGAACGAACCACGCGCGCGCGCGCGCGCACACACACACACACACACACACACACACAAACACAAACACACTACTTTTTCTTCTGTGTTTTTTTAGCAGTAGTGTCATCAGCTCCTGGGTTTAAATACTGCCACACCACCCTTCCTTAAAACGAGGAACAGTTTTGAGCTGTGTGTGGCTAAAATAACCAGACATTCTGCATTTTTCCAATAGGACTACAAAAAATCTTAGCGAGAAGAAAAAATGGCGGATTGGCTCTGTGTTTAGCCGAGGGCCATTACCATATTTGGTAGTTATCCTGACTAAATTAATTACTGACGTAATGGATAATGTAAAAACTGAACGGGTGGACAAATATGCCCAAAACTTAATTATTAAATATCTAAATAGCAACTCCAGTGAATAATATAAGCCTTTTTGCTCACTTAGACACTTAAAATGTGAAACACACTGTGTTAATGGATAAAAAAGTGGGTTTTTCATGTTATGTCTCCTTTAAAGAATGAATCAAATGTCAAAGCAAGTTATATCATTCATGAATCAAAATCTCAAATATCACACTTATGTGGGAAAAATCAGAAAAGGTAGGTAATGACTGTGAACAATTAAACAATAAAAATGTGATGGCCTCTGCATTTTCATAAAGGTTTTTTAGACAAGCATAGCCTGAGGTTGTAAACACTGTATGGCAATTAATTTAATTTTTTTCATTCAATTCTAATAATTACATCCGTAAATCATATCCAGTTTATCTACGGCCAAATGGAGTCTGTGTCCGAAGCACTGAAGCCTCATCCAGCCGTTGAGTTGAGCAGCCAGTCAGTGCGTTTACATGCAGCCAGTAACCCTTTTAAAACCCGAATATTCACAATAACCCGGTTCCGCAGGTCCTTGTAAACACCGCCAAAAACCCGGATATGCTCATAACCGGGTTTTTTAAAACCCGGTTACTACACCTGGGGTAACCCTTTTCTAACCCGAATGTTTGGTCGTGTAAACGCATATCGGGATATCCCCATCAAAGCGTGTGTTCTGCTCATGCTCTGTTCGCAAGGAATCTTGGTCTTTTGAGTAGCGAAACGTCTTGTATGCGCCAGAACACCGGAAGTAAACAACAAGTTGGGAGCAAAATGGCGAGTCGCGGCACAGCACCACACTTTGAGTGACGAGGAAACTAAAGCACAAACAAACGCGGTCGCTATCTCTTCCGAACTGGGAAACATGTTGTTGTTTTCACGGATACCGGAACAAGAAGAACCGGAAATGAGGCATATTACGTCTGTACGTAGTCCATATGTCTTGACGCTACCCCAACGTCCGCATTTAAATCGGGTTATGCAAGTTAGGGGTAACTCTTTCTATTTATGCGTGTAAACGGGTTATTCTGATCAACTCAGAAACCCGAATACCGACCTTAACCCGATCATAACCCGGATATTGGCTGCATGTAAACGTAGTCAGTGTTACATTGCGGGCATTGTCTGTGGTCATGCAGATGAGTTTCCCCTCATCTAGGTTCCAAGCAGCCATCGCTTGTCTCAGTCCAGCAGCGATGTTCTGCCCTGTGTGATCCTCTGGGAAAGAAGACGTCTGTAGACATCTAGTTTCCATGTTGAAATCGGCATCTATAAAATGAACCGTGAGACTCATATACGGTTCCATTGTTTGGCTTGACCACAGGTTGGTAGTGGTGGTGAAATATTTAGCATTAGCAAGGTCCTTTAGAACGCCCTGGCGGCACTCATCATAGAGAGCAGGGAGACACACTCGACTGAAATGATTTCGAGATGGCAAGTCGTACCTTTTATCTAAAGTCTCGACAAGTTTCTTGAATCCCACATTAGCTACAGTGTTAATGGAGCGCTGGTCTTTGGCAAGGAAAAAAGCAATGGCGTTTGTTATTTCTTTGTGTCTTCGAGAGCTTGTGGGGTATTTTGTTGCGTTGTAGAGGGTGTCCTCAATGGATGTTTGGGAAGTGGAAGCTGTCAGGGTTGAGACGGTTTTCTTCTCCATTTGTTCTTTCATTGCCTGATTGTATTTCACTTCGTGTGAGGACTTTAAGTGGTTAAAAAGATTTGTCGTGTTGATTTGTGGCGCAAGCACGACGGTATGGCAATATTTACATATTATTGTTTGCTGACACACATCTGCTTCCTCGAACCCGAAGTGTTTCCACACCACAGAGATTTTTCCTTTTTTTCTCCACCAGCGGTTGTCTTTCTTCGGCCATTATCTCCCCCCTTATCTTTTCTGCGTGACTGCTAACACAGTAGCCTTGCTTGAAACTTTAGCACCGCTGCTGAAGACGAGCACACATGGAGCTGGCTGTGGGGAGAGCAGTCTGACAGAGAGTCTTCCGGGGTCCCGGCGCTGTGTTATGTTGTGCCTCACACAACGTGGCTAGTGTGAGAGAGTGTCGTCACAGGCTTACATGCGGTGCTGCGCTGTGCTCCACACAACGCAACACGGGGGAAACAAATGAATGGAACAAAAAAATCGGATTTTTTTTCTTTTCATAATCGTTAAAAATCCATATCGTAATCGAGATTAAAATTCAATTAATCACCCAGCCTTAGTAACATCAGACACTCATCAGGCAAATTATGTTCTTGCTGCAATTGGTGGGGGATTCAATTGCATCTAATAATTTTGTGAACACAGACATAATTCTAAAAGAAAGGATGCATTCATCACAGCTGTAGCTTACTGCAAGTAGCTTAGTTCAGAGTTGTGTGTAGACTGTATTAATGTTTATCTGTTCACTATGGACCTCTGTTATTTAGTGTTTACATATTAAAGTTTAAATCATGGTTATTTACTGAATAACGTATTAAAATTGAATTGAATTCTACATTTAAAAGGATGTCAATATAATCACTGCTGATATCTGGGTCAGGAAATTCAAAACGCTTCACGGTATAATCATTCACACTAAGAGTGTGTGATGTGGAAAAAGATCATATTACGCGACAGCCACTGTAATAAGGCTAGCTAAAACACACACGAACGTCCCCAAGTAATAAAAACCACAAAGCCAAATGCAAAGTTTGGAGCAGAAGATTAACCCAGAGGGTTCCTGATTGAACAGATGCGTGAGAATACATGTAATGCAGTGGCTAATGCTAGCGGCTAGTGGCTTTAATCGAGGATGGTCAATCAATCAACCAATCAACTTTTATTAATATAGCACTTTGTCCTACAATACATGCAACTCAAAGTGCTTAACAAATTAAAAAGGCCCCGCATACCCACATTCCCTCCCACCCCCAGAATTTTAAAAACAGTCAGACAATAAAAAACCCCTTCACAACACTCATCCTCCAGCACACACACACGCACACATACACACACATGCACACACACACATACATACATGCCCCCTTCCCCATGGTGTGCTTCTTCAAAGATTCATAATCTTTTTGGTTGGCATCTTAATACATAGATTATTAAATTATTCCCCTCAGCTCTACCGAGCACCCCAGCTAAACAAACCAACATGCTGCCTTAAACTTGCTCTGATTGGTTCATCGGTGTGTCTGTTGTGCCGACATAGCATGACGCAGCTGAGAAAAATCGTCTTCCCGTAGACGTGTCCAAATATAATGGCATAGGTGATAGAACGCAAAAAGACAGCTCTACGATCTCTGAGCTTTGGTAGATCATCATCATTTTATAGTCCTTAACGATCTTATATCATCAGATCGCATGGTCCCAAGTCACAAGTTATAACCAAGCTGCAGTAATCTTAGCATGAGATGAATGTGTGGATTACAATCTCAAACACCCGTGACTCATTAAGGTCACAGTGGATTCATGGTCATCGTAGTAACTTTTATTGTCTAATTTGAGTCAGCTTGGTAACCATCAGTGGATGATTAGCATCGCTATGGTAACCACACAACATAGATTGTTTCTTCCAGACAACAAGCTTAGTGAGAGAACCAGTCAAACAGCCCCAAAATAAGCTGGTTTGTAAAAATGCAGCATTGTCTAGATCTGATGACTAGTGGCTAAAACACTAGTCCCAAATGAATCCCATGTTTTTGATGTATATTTAGTTTTTATTTATTTATGTATTTATTTTTGCAAAAAATTGAGGCAGTTACCTATAGGATAGTAATAGCTAAGAAGCACTAATAAATTTTTTTTCATGCCTCTTAACAACATTCTGACATAGTATAGCTATAAATGTGTGAAGGAGGTTAGAAAAAAAGGAACTACATTTGTCTAAATACCTCAGCCAATCACACAGCTTAGACTGAAAGCAACTACTGGACCATGAGGTTGTTGTTCTCACCAAACTGCCTCACTTCGCTGAGTCCATTTTTGCGTACTGTAGTGTACCAAAAGGTTGTTTTTCATCACTTTGACCAGAAGTTAACTTTTAACTTGCGGGAACAAACGGCATCACACATCCTGGGTCACATCATAACTGTCTGGTCTCCTACCAGAGAAGTGCTGATCAAGGCCGTGTTACCGAACAAGGAAGCCATAATATCTTTGCTCAAGGTCTCATGCAGAAGACGAGACTTTGGCAATCATTCTGAATAAAGTTCATTTTCCTTGAATCGTAAATGACTTTAAAACTTGATAACTGCATAAGTGTCATATAATCATCTCTTGTTAATTGCCATAGTGTTTGAATAATGTGTGCATTAACACTATGTGAATGATGTGTTAAAATGAATATTTTTCTTGCAATGATTAATTTCAGATCTTAAATTACACCAGATCAGTATTTGTTGATTTAACAAGTTAATCTATCAGTATAGTCATACACATTATAATAAGATTATCATTAATGTTTTACATTTTTGCTTCACATAACTGTTATAACATTTTCACTTCACACTAAGAGTTAACCTTTCTGAGTATCTGAGTCATGGCGTGATTTTTGAGGTATCTTTGTTAACGCTGTCTTAAACGTGTGAAATCATGATTTGTCTAAATTTATAAAAAAGTGGATAAAAACAGGAATTACTTCCTGATCTAGTCAGTTCTCCCGCTGCATCCTGGTTTGGCCGACCGGTGAGCAAGTTTTTGGAACCATCCTATCTTTTGACCTCAAGGTCAAAGCCTCTCTGCAATGCTTGCAAGTGATCACAGACATAACCACTCTTAAGAGCCGCCGAAAACCTCAGACAGACATCTAACCTGCAGACCCTGGTTGCATCTCATGGCCGGTGAAAGCTGAATTCAAAGGAAGCTACGACTCTTTGGGTTTTCATGGACTCGACGTCTGGTGACCTCAGCACTAGAGCTGCCTTTCCTTTGGACCACCGGGAGCAACAGTCACATAAGGGTATCGTAGAATCGGCACACTGTAATCGGATGGTTTTTACAAATAAAGTTTAGCTTATCAAACCATACAGCCAAACTGATTTTACATTCCAGACTTCACTATCTCTGTCAGATACTTAAGAAAGGTTTTTTTCTAAAACATCTAGCTCACATTCCATCATTCCATTTATCACCTGTTATCTACACAACCATCATTTCATTCATACTTTGTCATGAACAATCATTTAGTTTAGGAAAATAGAATTAAAGTCATTTTTATAACTATATTCTTGACTCTGATTTAATGTGAATTGTGTATGTTCCCTGAATAAGTCAAAGAACCTAAATGAATATTAAATTAAATATTCAAAGACCAATCAGATTGATATTTCATATTTATACGGAAAATCACGTCTTATTGATCATCTAATATATATGTAGTCAACCCTTAACGCTACAGCATTTAGCAAAAACCACCAGTGTGAGAGGTTCTTCGCTCAGTAATGCCAAAGAATAGCCTGGCCTGCCAGACTCCTCCTTTGTTTAATTCTGCACCAGAGAAAGAGTCTGAAGAGGAAGAAGAAGAAAATATCATTTCTATAGCGCCTCTCAAGATAAAAATCACGAGGCGCTTCACAAAAACAAAAACTGTAAAAATATAAAAAATAATTTAGAAATATATTTAAAATGAGCAAAAAATAGGCAATTGTGATTTAAAAAATGTTAAGAAAGAGAGAGAGTGAATAGGAAAGAGGGAAATCAGTGGATCCGGAGGAAGGTGGAATAGGTGGGGAGAGCAGAACAAAGAGAGAGTGGTGAAGAAGGTCATTTAAAAACCAGCTTGAACAAGTGAGTCTTCAGCTGCTTTTTAAAGGAGACCACTGAGTCCACTGATCTCAGGCTCAGGGGGAGAGAGTTCCAGAGTCTGGGGGCCACAGCAGCAAATGATCTGTCACCTTTGGTCTTTAGCCTGGTGCTGCACAACCAGTAGGCTTTGATCACTGGACCTCAGGGACCTGCTGGGGGTGTAGGGACTAAAAAGATCACCAATGTAAGATGGTGCTTGTCCATGTAAGACCCTATAGACCAGAACCAGGATCTTGAAATGAACCCTGAAGTTGACTGGCAGCCAGTGAAGCTGGAGGAGAAGCGGGGTGATGTGGGTGTGTTTGGAGGACTTGGTCAGAAGCCGAGCACAGGCGTTCTGAACCACCTGTAGACGGTTCAGGGAGGTTCTGCTCAGACACGTGAAAAGAGAGTTACAGTAGTCTGGTAACTCACAGGCAGAGAGGCACTTGAGGGGCGGGACTAGGCAGCTCAAATAATAACCAATCAGAAAAAAGACGGAAATGCCGACTGTACTACGAGATGCTGTAGTTTTTTAGCTGTAGTAAAAAAGGCGTCTGGCGACGGCGCAAACATCTTATTTTTTTAGAAGGAAGGCTTTAAGCGCTATACTTGTTGTGGTTTAAAAGACATTCAAGTCATTTAGAACAGAGGAAAGAGCCACAGCAAACTCCACCGCTGTCTTCGTTGTTTGAGAAACTGAGCGTCGCTGTGTGTGACGTCCGCGACGCTGTAGTTTTTTTTAGCTGTAGTCAAAAATGGCATCTGGCAACAGCACAAACATCTTTCTTTAGAAGAAAGGCTTTTGGTGCTTCTACTTGTAAAGACATTTAGAACAGAGGGAAGAGCCGCAGTGAACTACGCTTCAGTCGCCATGTTTGACAAACTCAGCGTTATGGTGTGTGACATACGCAACTCAGCGCTGATTGGCTCGGTTAGAATTCTCAGGGGGTGGGGTTATTTGAATAGGAGAGTTCCCAGACCCTTTCTCTGTGCCGAATTAAACAGTGAAGGAGTCTGGCAGGCCAGGATAATCAAAGAAGGAGAAATCTCCAGCTGCTACCACTTCAACTTTAGGACAAACTACCCGAGTCCCAAAAAACAAAAGACAAGTGGACCTAGGACACAGCGCTCTCTCGTTTACTCTGGCAATGCACATTCCAGTTCCAGCTGGCGTGACCTAGGGATGATAGCCTACAAAAAGGGTGAGTGTTTCGTGACGGTGATTGTATTTAAAAGCTAGCTTGTTTTGAAGATTTGCCTTTGCAGCTTAAATTAAACGTTTCTCTGTAACCAGTCGTTGCATTTTGCAAGGATGCATTTTAGCTGCTTATCCAGTGTGATCAAATACACAATATAATCATATAAACCTAGATGATCTAAAACAGCTTGTGGAACTTGAGAGAATAGACACTGTAGGGTTAACTACATACTAGAATCAACACTGTTGCTATTCGGTTGTAGATTCTGACTCTATGTTCTGCCTGATGTATGCGTTTAATGCACTATATCAAAGTTGAAGACATAGCAAAACAAATTCTGACATAAAAAAGAGGAAGTTTAATTGGTGAGGTGCAGATGATGATGCTGCCTGGAAGGAAATCCTCATCTTTGCTGAATTACTCCAAGAAATGAGCCAGTCAAACATCGACCCAATCGTTTTTCCACTGCATTTAACGTCTCCTGTTTTTTAGGGTTCTGTTGCAATTATTCTTGGTGGTCTTTGTCGACTGAGTTGTTATGACCTTAAAGACCAGTTTAGCTAAGTGCCACTAAGGAAAATATAAGAAACTTTTTTCTCCAGCTAAGAATTTGGTCTTTATAAAACCAAGGTGGGGGTATGGACACACTTCCTAGTAATTTATTTGCCTAACAGTGATGTAATATTATATTAGGATTTGAAATTGGTATATCAGCCCCCAGCTGGGTCCCATCCTTCCTATTTTTCCACCCATGAGAGTTCCACTCATACATTTTAAAGCAAATATTACTTTCACACTAGCTGTAGTTATTGCAGGCCGTGAGACATGAAGATGTGCTATAATGTGTTTTCATTTGGTGTCCCTTTCCCTGACAGGGCGTCAGAGCCGAGTGGCTTAGACTGTTTATGAGGACGCAGCCCCTGCCTCTTGGGACTGTGTTATTTTGGCTTGAGAGCCATTCAGAGGAAATAACTATGTGTCTCTGGCTTATTTGCATCGCAGTGCAAGCGATGCTGCTTTATGGGGGATTCGTTGGCTATTTCCTGCAGACAGGGTAATAAAATTCAGATAAAAACAGGCTTGAACTGGTTACTCCCTCACCAGAAAAATTGTAATCTGTTTTTTAAAGTCATATTTGTCAGTCATTTAGCTGTTTTTATGGTGAATTTTTTTGTCCCTTTCCATTGCTAAATCTCACTTTTTTAAACCCTGTAACTTCTTGCTGTAAACTGTTTACTCCCCTTTCCCATCTGTTTTCCTGGCCCCTTTGGCATTTAGCCTATTTGCGTCTTTTGGGCTTGCTTGTCCTGGCTGACCGCCTGTTGCCCATGGACATGGACCAAAACAACATAGGCTGGGACCTTTCCTGCTCTGCTTTCACACTGAAAAGCCCTCAGTGTTTTGAGATCAACCAAACAAATCACTTGATCAGATGCAACTTGATGATACAAGTGTCGGAATTATTTTTTTTCCTCAGTCATTTACTCACTACTCTATAAAGATGACGTGAGAACCAAATACAGTATCCTGAACTCTGAAAAAACACATATTTAACTAAGATGTCTCTTATGACCATTTCTATTAATTTGATTTTGGCTCACAAAATAAATGTTAAAGTCCAAAACACCCCCTAATGGCTGGTTGCAGCCTAATATTTAAGTTTAAGTCAAAAGCCTCAATTATGAAACGGTGTGCGAATATATTAGTAAAGAAAGCAGAGATTGGATTTCACAAACCTTGTTCAATAACAAAATCATTTAATTTGAACAACTGGCTATGTATAATATAATATCCACCCTCAATGGTCAGAATGTGGTGGTGCAAGGGTTGGCAGTCTGTGAGATTTGAGGCAGGTCACCACTGGGGGTTCTGGTTGTTTGATTGTACTGGTATAGCAAGGATTTTTAATAGCTTCCTTTTATTTTCTGGCCTAACGAGTCAGATTGTAAATGTATTAAAGTGCAAAATTTAAAATACTCTACTGCTTTTTTTTTGGGGGGGGGGGGGGGGGTGTAGATGTTACAGGTAGAATCACAATTCTAATGCCTAATTACACAGCGCTGCTTGTGATTGCATACGTGCACATTCTGGAGGCCATGGTTGAAAAAAACACTTTAATTAACTTACATTGAACTAAATAATTACACTGACCTTTTTTTTACCCTACTAGACAAATTTGGGGTCAGAAGCAAGCAGGGGTGTCATTGCCGACGTACCTTTCTGGTCTCGGTTAACTTTGCCGCGCTATGTTCTGCCAGACTCAGCGCTTTGATGTGAGGCTCATTGTGTTCCAAGAACGGAATAAGAATAAACTGCTCCCACACTGTGCTCTTTGCTAACCGCTCCATATTTGAGCACATTTGTTTGGTGATGTGACAAGCTAATTTCGTCTTCTGTGGTTTCCCAGTAAACATTTGGATAGCGGTGCTCTTGCGCAGTCTAGTGGCATATATACATATATATGTAAATATTTTGCTCTCAAACGCAGCAGAAAAACTTGAAGCAGTTAACCGGGCAAAACTATTTTACCCCGTTATAACTTTAAAGGCAGTTAACTGGTTAACTATGTACAACCCTAGTTTTATGGTAGGGGGCACTTACTACACATATTACAGGAACATGAGTCCAGCATTGGGGAAAGTACAGTTGTTTGCCATCTTGCTGTAAGCTTGGTGTTATAGTTCTGAACATCTCATTAAAGAAAGTAAAATTCCACGATTGACTCATTCACTTCACACATACATTTCACTGTAATACTGAGTTGTTGGTAACTGAAAAAGTAGCTTGAAATAGTTTTAAAGCCAACTTTTGATTCTAAGTCACTGTTAGCATTGTTTGCTTGTTAGCCCAAAACAAAGGATGCTGTGGCTTCTTAGGGGTATAAGAAATAACTTTTGAGTGTCTTCTGTTTACTGGATTTAATAACTACTCAGGAGGTTTTTGCTGGCCGGTGTCAAATCTAAAATGACAGCGCACCAACATTTGATTGGTGAAGACTCTGCTACATCATGGTCTCCCTTTGTACATTCACACCTGGGTAGGCCCAGTCTAGCCCTTTTAGGGTAATTGTGTCCACATCTGGATAATTTGGGCATTTTCCGTGCTCAGTCGTGGCAAGTGGTGCTCGCTGCAGAACCACAAAGGTGGAGCTGCACCAGAGTCAGCCCCGCCCATTCCAGAGTCAGCCCCACCCATTCCATCAGAGTCAGTCCAATTCCTTCCAGTTGTCAGACTTGATCGCATTCTGGAACCGAAGAGGGTGTTACAGCTAATATCATCTAAAATGTAAGATTGAGGACGGAGTTGAGAAGTTAATTGAACAGTTTTTGTAAAGGTTCCATATAATAAAAAATCTAACTTTTGCAACTTTTTACCATGTTATATTGTCATTTCCTCATAAGAAATGCCCCAAAGCCATTTTTGGCCTCATTCATGCATTTTCCTCCTATCTCGGCTTCAATTTGGTCTCCTCCCCCGAAGCAGGTCTGGTCTTCTCAAATCTGGACATTTTGTGAATTTTCTGACAAATTATTTCTGAAATGACTTCTACTGAGACACCGGCGGAAAAACTATACATCCCATCTACAAAAACACACCGGATGGCACAATTTCATGTAACGCCACTTGCTTTTTATCAGATGTGGTGGTGAAATGCTTATGGAGTCAGATTGGCAAGCAATTTTGTGCAGGTTCGCCTCCCAGTAGCGGAAGTACATATGTAGTTTAAAATCCTTTTTCTTCTTTTCTAGCTACAATTGCCAGTACTATGTTTACAACAATTTATTGGTATATCGTTTAAAATATAAGGACTAATGTGTTTTTTTTATTTATTTATTCGTTTATTTAGCCAGTGTGAGTCCGTTTGGGAGCAGAGTTTCAACTAAAATGCTGTTTAGGAACGACCAAATTCAAAGAACTTTTAGAAACATAAATATTTTGCTGAAAATAAACATTACAACTAAAATATAAACAAATTAAATGTTTCAGCTGGCTAAATAGTTTGCTGCGGACCCCACCGAGAATCGAACCAGCATCAGCTGAGGGGAAAGCAAAATTTGAATCAGACGATCTTGCCACTGGACTACCAGAGCGCATTTGATAGCCTTAAATGCTGTTGTAGGCCGCTTTTGTTGGAGCGGCTGTGGGCAGATATTTGCTAAAAGAAACGTTTTCATTTCGGGATATATTCAGGCTTTGTCATGTAGCAAGTTATATTTTTCTTGTTTAATTGGAGCATAGAACATAGCATTAACAATTGTAAACTAGTAACAGCCGTAATTCATGTGGGTCAGGTTAGTTTGCGATAAAGTTGAAAAACAAAAACGGAAGTCAATGGGCTAGGCTGAGTTTGCGTGAATGGGCGGGGCTGACTCTGGTGCAGCTCCGCCTTAGCTTCGCCTTTGTAGTTCTGCAGCGAGCACCCTCTCGTTTTTGGACCTACTCTCCAGGCAATCAGCTTGGTACGGAGCTGACCCAACTCACCCACAACTGGACCGATTGGTTGGTTGAAGTTCATGCCTGCGGCAGCTACCCACTGAGCACAATTCATTATCAGTCAGAAGGCCGTGGGGGTAACGTCATCTCTGACTGCAACTTGGGCTGGCCGCTTCAGCGAGTAACCCCTGGCTGCATCCCGGAGATCGGGGCGGGGCTAAATGTGGGCGGGGTTAACGTTTAGAGGTGGGTGGAGACAACTATTTGACTCCTGCCCCTCTCAATGGAACCGGTAAACCGCGAGTAACCTCTGTCTAAGGATTAGAAAACCCTAAAAACCCACAAAACTCATGTAAAGCATAACATTGGTAATCAAATGACTTGTTTGCTGGATGTCATGATAATTTTAAAGAGCAGATAATTGCAGGCGCCATTTTTGATCCAATCTGTTCTGATATTCTTTTTTCTACTTTTGTATGGTATGTGTATTTACAGCACATAGGTATTTGTGTCTTTTAGCTATACTTTTGGTACCTATATAAAAGGTTCAGGCATTTGATAGACTATTCTTTAAACCTGTCAAAACCATTTTAATAGTTTATTTTATCAGTGCTGCCTTTATTTTAATAGTCATTTCCCAAGTGACTGTAAAACAGTACAGACAGACACGGGTACATTTGTTGTACACTCAGTTATATCAGCTACATTAAGAGGACCAGAGACTTAAATTGTGCTGATACTTCTTAAAACATGCCAGGGTTTGAGGTGGGGTGGTGAGACATTGTGAGACACACAAGAATGCAGACTACATTTTTCAAAAAAGGTAAATTTAATAGAGCAAACAGCCAACACAGGAATAAAAACAAAAAAGTACAAATGAACCAAAAAGCACACAAAACCTCCAAAAAAACAATGTGAGGAGGAAAAAGGATGCAAAAACTGTGACACCGCTGTACTATGGCATTTCAAAACCAGAAAACACCTTCATCTTCCCTTTTTCCTCAATTTCTCTGCAGAACTCCTCATAGTCGGACTGAAAACTAAACATGAACAGGAACGGTTCCCTGCAATCGTTCATCTCCTCTTCATCCAGGCCATCACAGAAGCATAACCTCTCCACTGCCCTCCGGCAAGCTTCCCTGTCCATGGTGATGACCTGGGGAAGGGAAAGGCTTCCTTTGAAGGACCTTGTGGTACACCACCTTGCTGCCTCAAAGGTGTCCTCAAGCAGAGAATTCTCCTAATCAAAAATAAAGACAATATTAAAATTACTGCTGTCAAGAGATTAAAAACATATTTTACATTAATTATGTATGATCTGTAAGTAATCTAATCTTTTAATTTAATCTAATAACTGTACATAATATAAGCCTTATTTTCAATGCTAACAGCTAACCAAACAGCTGATGCTGTGGTCTTTCCAAACTGCAGCACGGAGGTGCGTCTGATACAGGAGAGAAGCTGTCAGCAGCCTTGATGCTCAGCGACACACCCATTACATCCAAATGGTAACAATAACTTTGGAAAAAGTTGCAAGAAGGGTGAAAAAAACGGAGTAAAGATAACAAGGTCGCTGAAATAAACACTGCTGCAGCTAATCTCTCACCGGTCTTGTCACTGTAACGTCAACCCTTCAACTTATGAGTTTACATCAACCCTTCAAGAACACCAGCAAGAAGCGTAAAAGAAAAGAAATTGGTTTATTTTAAAGTCCCATAAAGAAGCAGTAGATTAAAAATGATTAACATAATTAAAGTATATAAAACACGTTAATCATGGCTGTAAAAAAATTAATTGCAAGTAATGGAATTATTTGACACCTCTAATTAAAATAGAGGTTGGAGAAGAAACAATGACACCAGAAAAGCCAACAATATAAAACGTACTCTCTTCCCTGTGTCCAGTTCCAGCAAGTTCTCAGCCTCTGCTTGAAAGGAAAAAGATTGTGGTTCATAAAAAGCATATTAACAGTGCAAGTTGTAAAAAAGATCAGTTGCTTAGTATTCTGGTTTAATGAAAATAGAGAAATGACTGAAAAACTTGCTTTGAAAAAAAAAGTGCTCTGTCTGGAACGGTCTTAATTTTCTAATCTTGGCAAAGTAAGAATTTCATTCTGCAGAAAGCGTGTTTTTCTAGCTGTGCATATGACAAAAGGTTGAATCTTGAATCTTCCCACATCCCATTTCGACAACCTAGGGGGTTGTGTACAATAATACTTGTTTGAACAATACCTGATGCTGCACAGACTAATTCAGTAAGGCAGGACTTCTTAGGAGGGACCACTTCCAGGCCCTGAAACAAGTGAAGGAATTATGCTTTAGTCTGCAAGCAACAGTAAAACTACAAGAATTAATCAGATTGTCTCTCACCGGTTTTACTCTTTCCTCTCTCCGTCTTTTGCGTGCCTGCACCCTGTCTTCCTCAGACCTTGGTGATACAATGACAACATTCATTCACTATGAAAACATTCATGTTATTCTGTTGACACTTGACTGAGCAAAACGTTTATATAATTACACATATCAGATTAGCACTCTAACCATAATAATAAAGCCCATCAGGTGTAGAACCCAGATACGAACATAAAAAGCTTAAAAAACTAACATATTTCCCCCTGTAAAATATATTTTCCACCAAAAAGTAATCATGACCACACAACATATCTCCCCAAAGCTATAAAAGTGCTCCTACAGGTTTCTTCAACTTAAATCTAAGTCTGTTTAAGATCTTTCTAAAGCCATCTAGAAAATTAATACCTATTTCACGGCACTATCAGCAAAAAAGTAAATAAATAAAATAAAATTATTGAACTAGTTATCATTTATTTATCTATATATCTTTAACAATATATTTTGACAAAACACTGGGTGGGCACTTGGTAGAAGATTGGTTATATTAAATGGTTAAAAATATAACCGGATCTCTGGTTTGACATTAGAACCTTAACAATAATTTTTGTTGCCTATATTTTAGTTTAATTTTAAGACATTTTTTTTATTATTGTTAATTTTATTACCCTTTATTAATACTAATGCTTCTCTTGGTGTCATCACTTGTTTGGAATATTTTGATGAACTTCAGAAGAAAAATGCAGTACAGAAAACTTACATCCAACACAAATTTTAAGACCCAGATGCCAAAATTGAAGATTTCTCCAGTCTTTTAACGGTATTACTTTTAAATTCATAAATTCAATGCTTTTAAGACTCCGCGGGAACCCTGTAAACATTTGTCCTCAAAAGTAAGTCGCCCCGCATATGTAAAATAGGCTATATGTATCATCTAAAACTCATAATGGGAAAAAACCCTTTAATTTCCAAGTTTATAAAACGTTCGCCCAACATTGGTCCTCGATACTGTTAAAACAGAGAAAGAAAAATCCTGGCTTACCTCCATTTTGGCAGCTACTTCCCTCTGTCCCGGCCACAGCATTGAACACACACATAGCATAATGGTTTCCTGGTTCCATTGAGAGAGGGGCAGGACCATGGGCAGGACGCAGGACTCAAAAAGTTGTCTCCGCCCACCTCTAAATGTTTGACCCCGCCCACATTTAGCCCCGCCCCGATCTCCGGGATGCAGTCAGGGGTAGTTGGCTTCAGCTGCTGGAGCATTAATACACATAAGATGTAGAGAAACAGTGATAATCATTCAATCGATTAATCAAACCTTCATTTAACCAGGAGACAGACCTCATTGAGATGAAAAATCTCTTCCAAGAGTATCCTTACCCAGAAAAGCAGCAAAGACATATTTTCGGACACACACGCAGGCAAAACAATGAAAAATGAAATTCATAAACTGGGTAAAAGAATAAAATAAAAATTTAAAATCAACAATCAAGTCAAAATATAAAATCAATGAATAGTCAATAATAATGCAAACATCACATTTTTTTAAAGTGACATAACAAAACACCAACATTACAAAGTGTTAAACCTCTCATAAAAGTGCACTCGATACAACAATACCAACAACAACAACAATGATGATAATGATGCCTGGAAAATCATGCAAATCACAAAAACAGACTCAACTAGCCTCTGAGGTTTTGAGTCATGACATGGCATCAAGTGTATGTTGTACGGCGGTTGCCTTTAACCTTTAAGCTGTTAGAGATGACTCTGCTATGAGATCAACGGCAGCATTTTGAAAAAGATATATGCCCCAATGTGTAATGCAATGCTGTGAGTTCATGTATGTGTCTCCAACATGAGTCATTTTAATCCCTTTGACGTACATTATCAAACCCTTTAGCTACTTTATTTTGGGTTTTGGTTTCTTTCATAAGTTGCTTTGGCAAGCATACACTTATCTAAACCAGAGGTCAACTCCTGTGAATAAAACATGCGTATTAACAAAATGAAGCCATTGTTTGTCACATTTTCCCCATGCCTTCAATCACAATAAGTGCAGTTATTTTATATTTCCCAATCATGCAAATTGTTACGGTCTTGAGTAATGATGGTCTTCACAAATGTTTTGGTATTTTTAGAGGCTTGTTTATTTACCTAGTGATCTCGGCATGGTAGAGTGTTAGTAGGGAGTGAAGTACAAAAGCCTGAGGCTACACTCTGGAAAATTAGAGATTGCATCCTTTTAGAATATGAATTAGCTGTAGCTATAAATCATAAATATAGGCATATCTTAGTGTTTTCATTTAAATAGTATTCCAGTGCTCTTTTTGTCCCTTTTTAAAGTTTTTTCTTTTTTCTGTCTGAATCTGTGTCTACTGTGACACAAGTACACAAGTATGGGGACAGACTGATAATATCCTCAATGTAGACAATAGATTCACATACGATTAGGATGCCTTCCAGTGGCTATCCCATAAAGACATTCCAGACACATTGCACTGGGAGAAGTTTCCAACTGATGTGAGGGGATTACAGTATGCGCTGTATCCCATCTGGCTACAGAATGTTTTGGGAATCCCCGTTAGAGCTTTTTTTTTGGGGGGGGGGGGGGCGCTGCTTTTTAAAGTCTTACTAATTCAGTCCAGTCTCTATAATTACTTAGTTTGTAGCTGTACTGCAACTTTACAAATACTGACTTAGCAACACATTCTCACTCCCAGCGCGTCAAAAACGAACGCTTGGTCAGCCACCCTCGGCATCAGACCCCTGACGCCAAAAGTGCCCTTTTTCGTTACTTATGTGCGAAAAGGGTTTTTTCCCTTTTCTGACTGCAGATCCCAATGCAGCGTTACAATGACGCGATGGGATATCCGCAGCCAGGGCACCAAACAAGCTCATTGTACCTCACCCTAACCTTATCCTCTTATTTAACCTTCCCCTCACCTCATCCCAACCTTAATCATCTTGCTAGCGAACATGTTAGTGATGTGTCAGTCGCTCTTATGTGGGCAGCAGTAGCTCAACAGGTTGAGCGGGTTGTCCAGTAATCGGAAGGTTGCAGGTTTGATCCCGGCTCCGGACAGAGAATTCTGCTGTTGTGTCCTTGGGCAAGACATTTAACCCACCTTGCCTGCTGGTGGTGGTCGAAGGGACTGGTGGCGCCTGTGCTCGGCAGCCTCGCCTCTGTCAGTGTGTCCCAGGGCAGCTGTGGCTACATTGTAGCTCATCACCATCAGTGTGTGAATGCGTGTGTGAATGGATGAATGATACACTGTAGTCTAAAGCGCTTTGGAGTCCTTTCTCTGAGAGGCGCTATACAAGTGCGGGTCATTTATCATTTAAAAGCCGGCTCTATGAAGGGAACGGATGGAGCCGCCTCGTCATTGGTCGGGTTTGGACCGAGGCAACGTGAGGGGGAGGTTTCAACTACCACGGTGGATGTTAAAAGTAGAGGCTATTTGTAACCTCTCCCTCGCCAGATGGTATGTTCTAACGTTCCCCTTGGGCGGCAAATACGAAAATCCACAGTCAGAATGCATGGGAAACAAACGCTTGATCACAGTGAGAGTAAGGTTTTAGGGAGCAAGAGGGTTAAGGTTAGAATAAGGGTGAGGGGAAGGTTATAAATAGCAAAACGTTAAGGTTTAGGTGCGGTTAAATGAGCTGGTTCAGTGCCGCATCAGCGGATATCCCATCACGTCAGTTTTACGCTGCATTGGGATCTGCAGTTACAAAAGGGAAAAACCCCTTTTCGCACATAAGTAACGAAAAAGGGCACTTTTGGCGTCAGGGGTCTGACGTGGAGGGTGGCTGACCAAGCGTTTGCTTTTGACACGCTGGGAGTGAGAATGTGTTGGACTTTGTGGTACCATACCACTGAAGGAAAATGGTGGTGGACACCATAACAAAGTCAAGATGTAATTAACTTGCTGCAATGAGCCCTTTTGCCTGTGGATGGTGAGGGAAGCACTGTGAGGATCACATTCTTTAAGTTCTCCAGTGCTATCAACACTTTTAAGCCTTTGCTGTTGGGTGAGAAGCTGCGATGGATGGGTGTTAGTGACGCATGGATCTTCTGGATCACTGACTACTTGACAGGCAGTCAAGGCACTTGTCTGCCTGGGAAATGTCTTGTTTGATGTGGTGATCAGTAGTGGAGGAGCTCCACAGGGAACTGTGCTTTCACCTTTCCTTTTCACCTTGAACACCCCTGCTTTTCAGTACAACTCAGAGTCATGCCACCTGCAGAAGTCTTCTGACTCGGCTGTTGTGGGGTGATGAGGATGAGTAGAGGACTGGTGGGTAACTTTGTGGAGTGGTCTGAGCAGAATCACCTGAGGAAGAGTGTCAGTAAAACCAAAAGAACAGAAAGAGAGGACACCTTCAAAGCCTCTGCAGATCAGGGGAGAGGCTGTGGAAGAAGTGGAGAACTACAGGTGCCTGCATCCTGTTATTTGCTGCTGTGTGTTGGTGCAGTAGCATCAGAGCCAGCGACAGTTAAAGACTTAATACGATCATTAAGAAGGCTGGCTCTGCACTTGGTCACAGCTTGGAGATTGTGGTGGAGAAGTGGATGCTGAATAAACTTTTATCCATCATGGAGAATGACCAGCACCCCCAGCATCGCACAGTAAACAGACAGAGGAGCTGCTACACCCCGGCATCGCACAGTAGACAGAGGAGCTGCTACACCCCGGCATCGCACAGTAGACAGAGGAGCTGCTACAGCTCTGCTGTTGAAGGGAAAGATGCAGGAAATCTTTCCTACCAAATGCCATCACGTTGTACAATAGCAACAACTAAAATCTGGTTCATAATGTAATGAATTAAATTACATGTCATTTAATAAGCCATAAGGCGTAAGATTCCATAGGAAATATGAAATCAAACTTACGGATCTGTGAGGTTATTTTAAACCATAAGATTGGAACTTTTAATGCAGGGATTAGATAACAGCTTCGTATTCTTGGGAACTGAAGGTGATGTCTTTGCGTTAAGCTTTGATTAGGAGATTCATAAACACATTTGACGTCATATGTCGGTCTACATACCCTGAGTGGAAGTCCCCGTCTAGATCAGGAAGTGTAAAGGTCCAGCTTGACCTTATGGAGCAGGAGCCTGTAGAAGCATCCACAGCAGCCGACCACCCGTCTTGAGATATTTCCGGGTCATGACAATTTTATTGGCGTCTTGCGAGACCCAAACCTGGGTCTTGATGGTTCAGCTTTTATTCTGAAAGGAACCGTTGCAGCAGCTGGAACAGCAACAGATTTTATCCAGCTTGTCGTTGGTTCTTTCAGTTGAAGAGGAGAGTTACGGATTGGCCACTCCAACAATTTCTCTAGAACGCTTTGAACTGGCGTTAGAGCTGACGTGGGCATAGATTTATACTTCGGATGTTTTGGTTTATGGTCGAATGAAAAGTTGACAGACTTACCAAACGCCATCAAAATCACGTCTCCATCAGATCTAGCAATCAATCAATCTATCTATCTATCTATCTATCTATCTATCTATCTATCTATCTATCTATCTAGATAGATAGATAGATAGATAGATAGATAGATAGATAGATAGATAGATAGATAGATAGATAGATAGATAGATAGATAGATAGATGCTCCAATGACACAGAATGTTGGGAGGTTGCTTTGCAAAGAAGATGTCAATAAAATTCCTATTCAAGGATTGCTAATGGGTATCCTAAAGTTATTTTGAACTTATGCTTTGGGGCATATGTTTTAGATTCTTGCCACTAGTTTTCCCAGTAGATGAAGGAATAGAAAATATTAAGAAATTTAAACCAATTTGTTGCATTTATGTTAGCCCTTTTACCATTCCATTTTCAAATCTATGTTCTCATCATTTAACATTGAGGATTTAGACCACGCCCACCGGATTTAGTGAACGCTGGCGCGTTTGGCTGCCGCTGCTCACCGGTAAACTTTCATTTTATTTGATTTTATTTGTTGGACTGACACTATTGGATTGTTGACTGGACTGTGGATATCTATATCAATCCTAACCTCTATTATGTGGACCAACGCTATTCACGTGTGGTCCGCACTCATCTGGATTTTATCATTCATCTTCCACCGACCTGCTGCTGGCTTCCTCCAGTACACTGCCGCTGAGCTCCTCAGAATTCGCCACCGCCCTGGATCTCCACCAGCTTCACTGCACCTCGACCCGGACATCTCTCATCTTCTCCATCGGAGATATGTCCACCGCGGCTCATGCAGGAATTTCCACTACCACAACTCCGCTTCAATCAATTCTTTCTGGTCCATCACTCGACGTCGTCCTCACAGGAACTCATACCGCCGAACAGCTGATCACTCCTCGTTAGCCAGCCTCGCCAGGACAGCTAACGCTCATGGATGTGACAGCACCACCGTCAACTTCGGGCTTCTCAACATCCGCTCTCTCACTGGGAAAGGTCATCTCATTCAAGATCTCATCAAGGACCGTGGAATCGACTTCATGTGCCTTTGCGAAACTTGGCTACAGCCATCCTTCATATTTTTACCAACACATCAGGGATGTAACATAAATGGGGGCTCGTCCGGGAATTTTATTTTAACAGCAGACCGTGAAGGAATGTACAATCCCTGATGGTGGTATTTTAATGGTGTTTTATTTGTTTCAAGGTTTTAAACAACAGATGGTTTCGTGGATGACTGGCGGGTGCTTCTGGAGGCCCAGCTCCCACTGGAGGATCCACTGCTGGATGGGCTCTCAGAAGCTTTGAGCCTGATCCAGCCCAAGGAGAGGAGGATAAAAGACGTGGATCCAGAGATGACCCCCCACAGGCAGGCTCAGGTGTTGCACCTAGCGGGTTAGCGTTGGTGGTTTACTCCACCATCTCGGGAGCACCCCAGGAAGGGCAGGGGCTAAACCTCCTCCCTTTGCTGGTCAGAATGTGCAACAGCACATGTGCTTAATCTGCCCGCCTGCGAAGTGCATGAAGAGTAGGAAGTAGATAGCCTGTTTATTGTTTTATCGGGGGTCTCTCTTGTTTTGATATGATCCTCGCTTTTAAAGAAAAAGTTTTAAAAGTTACTATTGTGTCCTGTACTAACTTTTATCCTTTTTCTTTCGTTTATGTGTGGGGGTGTCACGGCTGCCAGCCTGAAGAGGGAAAAAGCAGCCAGGATCACCCAGCTCTGGTGATTGACTGGACACCTCCCCTCCTCCTCCTCTCTTCCAGGCTGCTGAGGAGCACAGCTGAGCTTAATCCTCCTGATGAGCCACACCTAGGATAAAAAGGCTGTGCCTTCAGCAGTCTGGGAGGCAGCAGTGCAGGGGTTCTGCTGTCCTCCAGGCCTCATTTTGTTTTCAACCCCTTCGAGTAGAAGAGTTTTAACTTTTATAGTTTTAACTCTTGAGTGATCCTGTGGGATCTTGTGTTCGTTGGTTTTAAGGTTAACTTTGTTTGTTGCAATTTTATTGACTTTGGTTTTAAAACACCTTCTGTTCCGGTAAAACTTTTAACATAAGTTTTAACCAGGTGTTTTTAATGTTGGTAACTGCTCTTTTAATGTTAACCTTTTTGAGAGTATTTTTGTTTAGCATTATCTTAATAATGCTCGCCATCTGTTTGCATTTGTTTTTATAACCTTTTATCACAATTAAACCCATTTTAAATCCACTGTCGCAATTCTTATGTTACCCCCTCCTTCACATTTTAGCAGCTCCTGTCGGGGACGCAACAGTTGCGTCATTCCCCTATAATCGGATCCATAGGCGAGCTGAGCTATTTCAGCTCTGCTCTGGTTTGTGGATAAAAACACAGTGGTTTTAAGACAAAATGTTTACCCAAAGGGATTTTAATGGAGACACATGCATCTGCGGCAGGTTTACCCGCTCGGTTCTAACGTTTTTGATCAGGGGTGTCAAACATACGGCCCGCGGGCCGATCCGGCCCGCAAGCGGGTTAAATCTGGCCCGCGGGATGGTTGTGTAAACTTTATTTTCATACTTTACAATGTAGAGTGAAAATAAACGTATCTTTGTGAGCAAGTTTCCTCTGTAATGAGTATAAATAAAACAAAGCTGCGCTCAAGGCTCACACAAGAACTTGAATCATATCCTGAAGTTGGCTGCCACTCAGGATGTGACTTCTAATGTTGATGTGCTGGTGAAAGCTAAAAGATGTAAAGTAAAATGAGTCAAATATACTTTAAGTGCTGCATGAAACTGATCTTGCCCTATGATCTGTAAGCTCTGAATCACTAAGGAATGTTTTTTTATTAATTTTTTTTTTCAAATTTTCAAGTACACTTCAGGTGTTGTACTTGTAGTACACTGTCCTCAGGCTCCAGCCTCGTTTTATATTGATTGTATTAAAACAAAGAAAACAATCTGAAGGTTTTAGTTTTTTTATTTACCGGTCCGGCCCACTTGGGACTAGATTTCCCTCAATGTGGCCCCTGAGCTAAAATGAGTTTGACACCCCTGTTTTAGATCCTATCTCCGCACGACAATGCTGTTTTAGCTCAACGGCAAGGCCTCGATTTGAACAGAATCAGGACTTAATAGGTATTTACGTCCAATAGGACACCTCTTCGGCTGCAACGGACCTATGCACTGGTTATTGTTGTCTTAGGCCGGTTTTAGCACATCTTATGTGGTGTTCAGACGCAAACACTCTTCCACTATTGTGGCTACAGATGGTAGCAGGCTGTGCTTGTCACTAAGGTAAGCGGGTTAAAGTGTGCACATTTAGTGATGTGACGAGTTTTGTTCACGGTCACTCTTCAGACCACAGTCTGGGTGTTCCGAAAAGCTCGGCAAAGTCCGTGTAATTACCGGAAAAAGTGCAATTTAAGCAGTTGATCAGGCTGTCTAGCGATTAGCTTTGTGCTAATGTGTAGAGAGAGAAACCAATTCTCTGACTCAGGAGTGACACAATGTATACAGACAAGGTGACAAATAAACATATAAACACACAAGTAAACTCACACTCACGTACTTTTTTAGCAATTAGTATGTAGTTTGAAACACTTCTTACAGACTCGGCTGATTTTTTTACCATGTTGTAGTACCGGAAGTTTATGCAGGAAGTCGGTGTTACAGTAGAAAGCTTCCCCCCCGGAAGTTCCGGAGGAAGAAAATTAAAGAGAAACAGCTCCCGTTTTACAAATTATTGAAGATGAAACACAGAAATAGCGTGTTTTGATCTGATTAAGACTGGTTGGCCCGCCATTTTGAGTCATGAGTCATTTATGTCAGCATCTCAATGCATCGATTGTTAGATTATTTTCCTCAGCTCTATCGAGCACCCCAGCTAAACAAACCAACACTGCCTTAAGCTTGCTCTGGGTGTGTATGAGAAAAAGTGTGCCGGTAGACTGGCACAAGTGATAAAACACACATAGACGGTTCTATGATCTCCAAGCTTTGGTAGATCGTCATCACTTTATAATCCTTAACGATATATCATCAGATCGCACGGCTCTAGGATGGCCTCTGGATTATTTCTTCAGAAGCTTTTCTGAAAGAAGACCTCAGGATCTCATCCTACCATTGCTTGGAACCAGGAAACCTAAATGTTTATGAATCTTTACAGAAGCACCAAAGAATGAATGAGCAGTGAAGACTAAATGTATGAGCATAATTCAGTCTTTGACCATTTATTATTAACCAGAAGTGACTCTGGTTTTTGCTGCTAATAAAGACTTGACAAACTGTGGTGGTAAACATAACTTTTTAAATAAACACACAGAGAAAAACACCGGAAAGGCCAGGAGTGTCTCCTCTTCACACACAGACAGGTCAATACAAGGGCCTTCAATCTCCTGTGAGGGCTATTCAGCTGGGAATATCAGTGTCCTTGTGATGTGAAAGCAAGAGCCTCTGGGAAAACACAACTCTCACTCACCAGTGTCACACACTATTTCACTTCTTTTTGTATCACCACAGGTTTTATTTTCCTCCTCTAAACGAATCCACAAATGTTAATAGTTTTGACAGAAGTGCTTACAAAGCCCCAACAGCTTCGCAAAACCTTTAATGCTGACAGGGAGAGAAACTTTGAAAGCTGCTCTCATGCTCCTCACGCACATCGCACATGTCACACTTTCATTTTCATTCACTGCTTGTGAAAAAAGTGGGGTGAAAAAAAGAGTACTGGATAGACAAAAGCTTCAGACGCTTCCCAAAATATGTCCTGTCAAGGTAAAGTCCTCAAAGAACTTGTGCAGATGAGGCTACCCTTGTATTTGATAACGTAGCTTCATTTGGATCCAAGCAAAGAGGAGATGCATTTAACGATCTAAGGTTCCTTATCCTTCATCTAAATACATCACAGAGCGATGATGGCGATGACCGTCTTCCGTATGGGTAAAAATAAAAAATTAACATCATAAATTTAATTTCTGATTTGCCCAAGAGTGAGTTGGAAGTTTAAATGATGTCATTGTGGACTTGAGTTCAAATGAGGATTTGTTGTGCTTCCAGCAGAGATGCATAAAATGTGCACATATCTGAGAAAAGTCACCATGTGCACTGTCATTGTTTTCTGTATCGCTGTCCACAGAGCAGCTACGGGACTTCACTGTCTTACCACGTCAGTTTATTTCTTTATAGTATAAATAGAACATACCAAATACGGACCGCTATTAAAGTGGCATTTTTACTTTAATGTAAAATTGATTATTAATAGTAAATTAAAACACCTCAAAAACAACCACTCCTGTGAAAACATCTTTGACACACAGCCATTCTTTTCCCCAAATGATGCTCCCCACATTCCCATCTTTGAACAGGATTTTGACTTTGACTGGCTTTGCGTTTGAAGTGTCCTTTAGATTTCACAGAGCATGTTGCTGTTAATCAAGACTAGCTCTGGATTATTTTGGGAAGTGCCCCTGATCTGAAGTGCCCCACAATGAGGGAATTCACTTGTTACAGCACATTTGGACAAGCCAGCTTAATTTTGGAATAAGGTGTCGTGGACTGATGAAACTAAAATCAAGTTATTTCGGGCATAACAAGGGGTGCTATGCATGGAGGAAGAAGCACATCAATCCAAGAAAAACACCTGTTAGCTACAGTAAAACATGGTGGTGGTTCCATCATGCTGTGGGCTGTGTACCAGTGCAGGGACTGGGAATCTTGTTAAAGTTGAGGGACACAGGGATTCCACTCAATATCAGCAGATTCCTCCTCCTTAAACCGTCACCTTATCGTGGTGGAGGAGTTTGAATGCCCTAATGATCCTAGGAGCCATGTTGTCTGGGGCACTTTGTGCCCCTAGGGTCTCCCATGACAAATTGGTCTTAGGTGAAGGGTGAGACAACGAATGGTTTACAGGATCTTTCATGTATATGCAATCAAAGAGTCAGAGTACAGGGACTATTTTGTGATGTTCTTAAGGCTATTTCTCACATAAATGTGAATAGTCTCACTCATTTAAATTTTTTTCTTGACAAACCAAATAACTACAGCAAACTGAGATTATCAAAAGAAACAACCAGCTTTAAAAAGGGAAAGGCAAGGTTGTCTGTGGCAAGAATGTTTTTGAAATATTTGGGAACTTGTACACAATAATTTTAGCGAATCATGAAATCATCTCGCGAAATAACTTCATCTCATGACTTTTTTGGTCTCATCATTAAGAAATAGTTGTGATTGTAAGTTATTGAGTTTTTTTAATATATATTTTGAAAACTAAACAGAGAATTACTTATTTCAGTACAATAAATTTGGATTAATATAACTTGACAATAAAGACCTTTATGTAAAGGATTTTTAGCATGGGTATAAGTTTCTTGTTGAGATCCATAAATATCAATTCAAAGTGTATCCTGTTCAGATTTGACCAATGATTATTCTCAGAAACCTAGTTTTGAAATTTAAGGTCCTATCATTTCTAAATAATTAAACAAAAATGTGTAATTCATATTTTTTTATTACTTTCAGAATTAAAAAATAAATTCGTCATAAGACAGTGGCTCCATTGGTTTAGAAATGATAACCAGTGCTTTGGTTTCTCTGAAGCTAAAATGAACAAGTTCTACTCAAGCTACAAAAGCTTTCTGGCCATTTTAATTAAAAAATTGTTTGGAAATGTCCAGACATTAGCTCATGGAACATTAAAACAAAATCAGAAAACACCAATTTAAAGGATTTTATAAATACAACCTGTCACTGACTCTTGATGCCATGCTTCTGAAGTTTGACTCTTTGTCTCTGTTTTTGAAAACGGTTGAGTCATACGTTTTCTTCTTGCTTCCCTATGCTGACAGTTTTTATTTAATTACAGAAGCAACTGCACGATGAATTTCAATGTTTCCTACAACTGAAGGGTTGTACAACCCTGCTTGTTGGCGCCACGCCATATTTCCTACATGTGATTAATGATGGAGCAGCCAGACGGCATTCCCTCTCACCTGTTAACACTCTACAGAGGTTACAGTTCTTTGGGTTTGCTACTGTCCCCTGAAAATCCGTAAAATCTAGATAAAGAAATGTCAAGCATATCTCAGCGGTGTTGTTGCTCTACACGAGTAATCACAGGCTGCGAGATGAGTGTATTAATTGTCACCCACTGGCTACTTCTGAGCAAACACACATTCACACATTTCTCTAACTGTTTTCGCTCCCTCCGTCTTGCCGTCTTCTTCACCTTTCCACCTCTCATGCACACAAACGTGATGCGCACCAAACACCGCCTCCTTCTCATGTCTGGGCAAGGACACCGTCAAGCTGATTCATCCAGAACTGAGCTGTCATCGCTGTCACCTCGGGCTTGCATGTCTGCGTGACTCCATTTTTTTGTCTGTGCTTTGTGAACGCGTCACCTTGAGCAGGGAGCGAACTGTGGGAGGTTACTGTCAACATGCACAAGCTGGGCTGCATGAGCACAGGACTCGGTTCGGTCATCATCTCAGAGACAGAAAGTACATGACTAATATGCCGATATGTGTGAGAGAAAGTCCTCAGTGTTTCCAGCGAGCGTACCCTCCTCCCACACACTCGCAGCACATGCAAACACACTCGAGCCCTCGCAGACTTTGAGACAAAGCTGGGGTCACCAACAAAATAAATGATTTATATCCATATGGGGGCTAAGCAGTCCAGAATGGCTTGAAACGAGCTGAATGCATCGCACCTGCTGCAAGCAGAGCACCCTGTTGTGTGTCCTTTCTTTTTTATCTTGCTACACACACACACACACACCTTTCTTATGAGCATCTGGGCAACAGACAAGCCTATTAGCCCACACGGCCTCGCAGTGCCAAAATAACAACTGCAGCATATGCCTGCGTAATAATTGCATTAATGTTGAACACGTCTCTCTGGGGGGCCACTGTGTTTGAGGGCTTTGGGGAAATTAGGGCCTGTTCTTGAAAGCATGAAATGAGAATCTTGTGAATGTTGGAGTGGAAAGTGGGGTACAGCTGATGATCACTAACAACGCAGTAATGGATCAAGAGCTCATTTTCAAAATGGTGGACCATTACCTGAAGCTCAATGCTTAAAATCTTCATAATCGTAAGTCCTAAGTGTTTACGACGCACATAAGTAACAACCATTACCCAGTTTGTGAACGCAGAGGTGTAATTTCTGTTTCTGCCTTCCAGTAGACGTGCTCATTTGGGTACGTGTGTAACCAGAATGTGTAACCTTTCTGTTGGCTTGTACAGGAAAGTCCCTGCAGATGCCTCAAAACACAGTGTTGCTGTTTGATCAACCAGAAAGAACACATGTCAGTCTTCCACTCTGTCAAGGAGGATCTGGTAGTCATGGACACCCAAATCCAATCCAATGTCCTTGCCTACAATGAGACTTTGAAGGCTGCATTCAGCTACACTAAACATATGAACTCAAAACACATTTTCACTTCCACAAGAGGAAACAGTAAAAGTATTAGGGCTGGGCGACGTGGACCAAAACTTATATCTCTATATTTTTGCTGAATACCGATGTACGATATATATATATATATATATATATCGATATTTTTCCTCCTGTAAAATATTTACAAGTTAACTCACTTCAAGCTGTCTTGAGAAATTATACATAAATCAGTAGATTAAATGCATAAAATGTATCGATTCTTGTCAACAAGGGCGTCAGTTTGTTTTCAGAATTGCTGGGGACAATAACCATACACTTGAGTGGGGTTTAAAAATTGCTGGGGACAATATAGGCTAGCACAGGGGTCGGCAATCCGCGGCTCTGTAGCCGCATGCGGCTCTTCCATCCATCTGATGCGGCTCTCTGTGCTTGTAAAATAATGAATGGATATTTAAATAAAATGCTTTATATTTTACTGCATTAATTTTACATCTGTATGCCAATTCTAAATGTAAAGATTGTCTGCATAAACCTGAACAGGTCCAACCCGGTCTTACTGTGAGACCGGGTTGACGCGTCACGCTTATGCGTAATCATATGCGCTTCCTGAGCTGGAGGATGTGAGATTCTGGGCTTCTCCTCAGACAGGTTCCTGGATGCGTCGCCACATTGGGGACAGGAACAAGCGCTATTCAGCCAAAGTTTCATAATCAGGTGTGGCAGTGTGAGTGTCCTGTCACAGTGTCCCGATAGATAATGCGCCCTGGCTACTTGGCCAAGGGGTTGTCCCTTTGGCTGACTGGTTAGAGCGTATGACTCTCACCTGGGAGTCTGGGGATCGAATCCCGCCCGGGCCCTCGTTTCTCTGCCTTGCCACATATTGACGGATAAACTCAAGGATGTTGGTTGTTTTGAAAGAATTACCCCGACGCACACTGATGCGCATGGATGAGCTGACATTTTAATCGTTAACGCACATCGCAGAGGTAACTTGATTCCCATCAGAACATCAGAGCTTTATACTGGACACTGTGTTCAGCGCGGCTCGGAGCGCCCACGGTGGACAGTGGGCTGAAGATCTGTAGAGGGGTTCGCAGCGCAGCGCAGAACCACGGTGCATGCGATGATTTCCTCCCACTGAAGCGTTCTGGAAACCCGGTCTCTCTGAGGGATGTGCCACTTGGAAAAATGTTCTTTTTATGAAATTATGAAACTTTGGCTGAACAGCGCTTGTTCCCGTCTCTAATATGGAGACGCATGACGCATCCAGTCTGAGGCAGAATAGCCTCTTCAGCTCAGAAAGCACCTGTAGAGACATTTGATCAAGCACAAAGTTTATGTGGAGCAGAAGCGGCCGGGCCACGGCAGGTGAAATGTTCCTAGCCTACATGAAGTGAAACTGTTTAATTGTAACATTAATATGTTACTGGACACGCTGGTCTGGTTGGTTAGACCAGTGTTTGAAGTGGAAAACACACACACACACACACACCAATTAAAATAATGCTGATAGCGTGGACTAGAGGACAGGTGATGGTTTTATTTAAATGATGATCAGGCTGCTGTAAAATGTGATCTCCATCCACATCCAGACAGAATTATCCTCTATTCTTTCTCTATTTGCTCTGCTCTTGTCTGGGCTGACGTAGCTGACGGTGCGCGCGGCACGCCTAACTAGCGGCTGATGCACATTTTACGCATTTGGAGAGATGGGCTGGATGCTTTGTTTTACTGGAAGATGGTCCACTTAACGCACGGGTGTAGACTAAATATTAATGACAAATGAATGAAAATTAAACTGGGAGTTTTTACTTCATATTTTATAAATTAAAATGACGGGGGAACACATTTATGACGTCTTTTTAAACTAAATTTTCCAGCGCGACCTGCCTGCTTCACTAAGTCACTGCTTATTTACCGTGGCCCACCCAAAAATGAAAACCTGGCGCCGCGCCTGTTATAAACCTCTGCAAATTGTTGTTCTTCACTTTATCAAACTCAAACTTTGTACAGCTAATGTCAAGATGTAAAATTATGAATTCAGTCGAGCTCTTCCGTCCCTCCCTCTCCTGCTCTCCTGGAAACCCGACATTGGCTGTCAGAAGCGGGAGGTGAAGAAGGAGATGAGGCAAACAGAGTGAGTGCGACGTAAAGAAACCAGACTGGTGTGGAGGTGAGCAAACAGCTGGAAAAGTGTGGGTTTTGAATCCCCCACGGGTGCGACGCCCATGCGAGCGACCGGTACCGGCTGCTGTCACCTGGTTGTGAGCAGCTCTCTGCTGTCTGAGGGTAGGCCCCGCCCACAACGCTGCGGCCGCTGTGGCTCCCAGTGTTTTCTTTACTGTGGGAAACGGGTAATAATGGCTCTTTGATGGGAACAGGCTGCCGACCCCTGGTATAAGATCTGAGCTGGTAAAACAAAAATCCTCATCAGCAGGCATTTTTTAAAGTGGGGGGGGACACAGCTGCCAATCACAAATTTTGCCGGGGACATGTCCCCGGTTAAAATGACACCTATGCTTGTCAAACTTTAACCTTAGTGCCTATTCTCTGGTACAGCTGTCTGTTAACACACACACACACACACACACACACACACAGTTGCGAGCTATAGGTGTATCAAATGTCAAACAGGCACTGTTTAATTATATATTTATAATTACTGTAAAACTATTTAAATGTTATCTAGAGGTGGCCCATATCGTATTTCTTGTCCAGAGGAAAAAAAAATCTGTCACGTTAAACTAAATGTATGATGATGTAATTGCATCTACTGAAGATCACATGGGTCATGCACTGTGGAGTTATTAGTTATCAGGGCAAACATGGCTGGACTCTTAACAGTATTGACTCATATCAGCGATTATACTGTAATGACTCAGTCTCTGCTCTTTTATAAGTATTATTTTAGGGCTTCTGTCGCCATAACCCACGCCTCACAAACTCTTCACTTTTTCAACAGAATCGCTGGTAATGGAGTATTTACTAGCACAGCAAACCAGAGGGGAAAAAAATGGAACAGGAACAACATTTCTCACCCGTTGAGCTCGCCTTCAAAATAAAACGTTTACCCCATACTTTACTATTCAAACCCTTACAATAAGTTTGAGGTAATTTGGCCACTCCGGCTATCCGTAGATGTTTCCTCATTACACGGGGAGGGAGGGGTTTGGCTCATCCCCGCACAAGCAGGATGGATAAACAGAAATCTGTTGGTGTTGAACGTCTTCAAATAATTAAAAACCAGGACACCAAATGCCAAATTTAGAGCAGCACATTTACCCAGAGGCTCTCAGATTAAGTGAACTTGTGAGAATACATTTGATGACCGCTTAGAGATGGAGCAACATGTTGCTAGCATAGTGGCTAATCACTAGCATAGCAGTTTGACCAGTTCCAGTGATATAAAGATATAAAGTCATCTTGTATCTTGTTTAAAAATTATTTGGTGATATATCGCCCAGCCCTAAAAAGTACCAGTAAAATTTTTAGATCTATTTGTTTTTATTGAATTTTCCACTAATATCAACATCCCATTGAAAAACTATCCACACATTATTTTTTTCATTTTCTTCATTTTAGAAACAAAATGCTGTTTTTTCAAAAATGACAACACATCTCTTCTAGTAGATATTTAGGTGAGAGAAAAAAACACCACTGACTTTAATCTCTGGAAAAAAAAAATCTGATCTTATCTAATAATTGAGTTTCTTGGAGTTACTTTTGTCCTCAAAATTCTGAGAATAGTTAATCAAGGTTTCCATTTAATTCACTCATTATTTCTTTAATGTGCTTCGTTGTTTGTATCAGTAACAGCACACTTGCAGCACCTTGTCTATGTTAGAACCTTCTTTGGGTTTTAACCGTCTAGTTACTGGGACACCTGCTTTTGACCTTCATGTTTTTGTGAATTGACTTTCGGCTCTGTTTCATATCGAGCTCCTTTCTGTGACACAAAAATGACTCCGAAAAACTAAAGAGTCTCTATCCCCCTAAACATTTTTGGTAAAAATGGTAAATGGTAAATGGCCTGTATTTGATATAGCGCCTTCTAGAGTCCTGGAACCCCCCAAGGCACTTTACAACACAATCAGTCATTCACCCATTCACACACACATTCACACACTGGGGAGGATGAGCTACAATGTAGCCACAGATGCCCTGGGGCGCACTGACAGAGGCGAGGCTGCCGCCACCGGTCCCTCCGACCACCACCAGCAGGCAACGTGGGTTAAGTGTCTTGCCCAAGGACACAACGACAGCGACAAACTGAGCGGGGCTCGAACCTGCAACCTTCCGATTACGGGGCGAGCACTTAACTCTTGTGCCACCATCACCCCATAAGTTTTTAACCCATAAGTCATTAATCTGACTGCATTTTCTCCACTGTGCTCATCTGTCCGTCCTCCATGCTCACTGTATTTGTGGTTCTTGTGTATGCTCCATGTGTTCCAGACCTGTGTTAAAGCCCCGCCTCATAGTTTGATTGACAACCACAGCCAGCTCTCTCCACAAAGTTTATGCAAGATTGAACCCCGAAACGGGCGACTGTCAGTAATGCGGGACAGAGTCAATTTGCGGGACATGTGAAAAACAATGAAAACATCTGGTCACCCTAGCAGCCGTAAAGCCGGTCCAGAGCTCCCTATAGGGCAGGGGTGGGCAATCCTGGTCCTCAAGGGCTGCTTTCTGGCAGGTTTTAGTTTTTCTCTGCCTAAACACACCAGTTTTGAATCTGCTGGTGATTAAGAGGCTGCTGCAAAGCCTTATGAGCTGCTGAACAAGTAATTCATTCAGGAATCAGGTGTGTTGGAGCAGCTAACACCTGCTGGATAGCGGCCCTCGAGGACCAGGATTTCCCACCCCTGCTGTAGGGTACCTGTCCATCCCACAAAACTGTTAAGTGTGGTTTGTGGTCAACAGAGAGCTACAGAGTGCCTTCCACTGTAAAGTTGGTAGTTTCCAACTGTAGAATCCCCCCCGGTGCATGTTCCGGTGTCGGTACAGGATCAGCTTGCGGTCCTTCGACTGCCGATGACGTCAAAGTAGTTGATTGGCTGAACATGAAGCTTACAGAAGTGACGATATCACGTTATGATTTTGATTGGTCAGAACAAATTTGCGGTCGTAGTCTTAGCGGTTGTAGTCCCGTAGTCCAAAAATCAACACTTTTTGGAGAAAATGTTTGAATTTCTAAAGAAAAAGTAAAATAAAAGCAAATGTTAAACGTTGACACTCAAAAGCTCTTGATATTGATGAAATGGGGCAAAATAAAATACAAGAACTTTATTGAAAGACACCAAGCAATATTTTGAGTCAAAGAATGTATTTAGATAACAACTAAGGAAATATACAGACGAACTCCACATTAAACAAACAGATGTGGCTTCACATATAAGAACTGTTCTATTGTTTGTCAGTCCGATGTTGGTTTTATGCAGTTTCACATTCGTTACAAAACAAAGATAATATGGTGTTTTATTAACAAATTACAATTCTAAAGAAAAGATTTAGGTTAACAAACAAGAATTTATTAACAAAACTGCTGAAGTTTTTCCAAAACGTGTGTGTGAAAGCCGAGTAGAATTGCATAATGTGACGTCATCGGCAGTCAAAGGACCCCGAGCCGATCCTGTACCGACAGCGGCATCTGTATGGCCTGTCAGGACTGAGGATTAAACCTAGGACCATCTGATCATAGGACAAGTGCCTTCCTCGTTCAGCCATGGCCGTTCTCTTAGATTCTCAACTCAACCAAAAATCACCTGAAGAGTCAAGGAGTTAGAAATGAGAATGTTGGTGCTAGTTTTATAGAATATTGAATACACTGTCAGAGGTGGGGATCCCCAGTCCCTCGGGGCCTGGCATTCTGCATAGTTTATTAATTTCCCTGCTCCAACACTTCTGATTCAGTGGTAGGATCACCTGTTCAGCAGGTTGTCAAGCTCTGCAGAAGCCTGGAAATCATCTGCTGATGAAAATCAGGTTACTTGTATCAGAGAATCAGCTGAAACATGCAGGATAGCGGCCTCAAGGTACCGGGAATCCCCACCTCTGGTCTAAGACTTGTGTGTCTTTGACATTGTAGAAATAGAAGATCGATTAGATCTGAGATAAAAATGGATTTTAAGATAATTTAAAGCGTTGCCATGATGAGTTGGTTTAGACAATCCAAAATACTTGCAGTATGGGAAAGGACTAAGAGGGCAATTGAACATCCTTTCCTTGTGATAAACCATTTAGCAAGGTGAGGCTGGCTGGGAGTGAGACAAGACATACCCCTCCCCTTTCAAAAAAAAGATTCCATTTAGCAGCTACCCCACCTTGTGAAGTTACAAATTGTGTTTGTGCCCCACAGCTAAACATAATGAAGATTCAAGGTGTGCCAGAAAAACGATGCACAGACGCAGCAGATGCTAGGCACGCACACATATACATGTCTGCATATAAAAGGGCCACCACACCATCACCACCACCTCCTCCACTGCTGCTAAACACCCTTACACACACACACACACACACACACACACACACGCACACACGCACACACACACACACACGCACACATGCACACACACACGCACACACGCACACACACACACACACATGCACACACACACACACACACGCACACACACACACACACACACACACACACACCTCTTTGCCTGGTGGACATTCATTAGAATGCAGAGTTGAGGGATAATGTGGTTTAAGCAATCACAGAGCTGGCAGACCAGTTCTGCAGCTGAATTAAAGATAAATCCAAAACACCTTGAGAAACAGATTATGAGCACATAGGTGGGTTTGCTCCTAAAGTAGCCAAATGTTTGCATGGGATGTGGATGAAAGTGACTATTTTTATGTGTATATACAGTTCCAGACTTTTCCTGAGTTTCATGCATTAAAAATAAAAGGTTGGATCAAAATGACTTCTAATGATACTTGAATTTTCTATAATTACAAGAAAAAAGTTGCAGCCCACAGCTTTTCACTAATGTAAGGATGTGTAAAAAATAATTAAAAAAAGTATTTAAAAAGTTGTGACCTTACTTATACTTGCAAATGGTTGCAGCACTGGGCCATTTCGTCTTTCAAAACTTGAGTTTTTCTTCAGATCTATGTTGGGAGTGATTTAGCAGTACTCAAGAACAGGATTTGAGCTGCAGCAACAACATTTCATTCCTTTATACCATATTTTCCGGACCATAAGTCGCTCCGGAGTATAAGTCGCGCCAGCCATAAAATGTATAATGAAGAAGAAAAAAACATATAAGTTGCACTGCACTGTTAAGTCGCATTTTGGGGGGAAATTGTATTATTTTTCTTATAAAATCTTAGACCAAGTGTTTCACATTGCAAGACAAGTACTGGTAACAATAACAGAATAGCAGCAGAGTGCCACGGTCTCCAGCAGGGGAGGGCGGTGTTTGAAACCCTCCCAGCGGGACAGGGGAGCTCATTCCTGGGTCGGAGCAGGCTGCATCAGCGCGCCACAGGCTGCAGCAGGTGATGGCGGGGCAGAGGAGCTGAAACCTGGGCCGGATCCAGTGCACAACGGCGTGCAACAGGCTCCGGCAGGTGATGGCTGTGGTTTTTTATTCCCAGCGGGACAGGGGAGCTCATTCCTGGTCTGGAGCCGGCCCGCAGCAGCTCGGTATAGCCTACATAATTTGTTATATAAGTCACTCTGGAGTATAAGTCGCAGGACCGGCCAGATTATGAAAAAAGGTGCGACTTATAGTCCGGAAAATACGGTACTCAAACAGTGATTGACAATAAAGAACACTTAATCTAGGTGCAGCCAAGGTGTTGAGGGGATCTGTTTTGGTGGCCTAAGGATCAGGTTTCTACTTTTTGCAGATTATGTCCTGTTGGCTTCATCAGAATGTGATCTTCAGTTTTCACTGGAGCAGTTTGCAGCCATGTGTGAAGCAGCTGGGATGAACATAGCATCTATGATAGTTACCATTCAGGTTTTCGTAGAGCTCATTCCACTGCACACTGGAAGCAAAAGCGGTGCGGAATGGCAGCGAAACGGCACAGCTTCAGGTAGAATTCATTATAGTTTATGGAGTGTAACAAACGAGCCGCAACGCGGCAATTTTCAGAATCGGCCAGGAAGCGGCACGTTGCGCCGCTAAGGATAGAATTAGGTTCTATTTTTTCCGCAAGCCGCATCTGGGATGCATCAACTACCGCAGTTTACATAGGGCTTGACAGGAAATCACACATGGTTTGAGTGTAAAATCCTTGGTCATCTTAGGTGTGTTCTTGTTGTGTATTAGTTCTAATTCCACCAAAAAAATAAATGTTTCACGCCGCCGGCGAAACGTAGCAACAAAACAGGTAACGAAACCGTTTCTGTGTTTTAAAAAAAGAACGACAGCATGGAATTAAAATCCTTGGTAATTTTCAAAATAAAAGTATTGCAGTGAGGCATGTCTCCAAGTTTTTGTCCTCCACCACCCTCACCAGTGGTGTCCCACAAGGTTCTGTGCTGGGGCCTCTGCTCTTCCTCTCCTATCTGCTTCCTCTTCAGCACATCCTGAGCTCCTTTAAAGGAATTTCCTACCGTCTTTATGCAGATGACATCCAACTGTACATCTCCTTTAAGCCCCTTGAGAAATATAAGCTGCAGCTGTTACACACCTGCTTAGACTCTATTAAAACCTGGATGGCTGGGAACTTTCTACAGTTGAATTGAAGATAAGACTGAGATCCTCATCTGTGCTCCAGACAAGCTGGTTTCTAAAGTCAGAGACTCTCTTGGTCAGCTTGCTTCTCAAACCAAACCCTTGGTCAGGAGTCTTGGCGTGACCTTTGACCCAGCTCTCACCCTGGATTCTCATGTCAATTCTCTTGTTCGTCCTCCTTCTTCCGTCTCAGGAACATTGCTAAGCTGAGTCCCATTCTGTCCCGCTCATAACTTGAGACAGTTATCCACACCTTCATCTCCTCATGCTTAGACTACTGCAACTTGCTTTTCTCTTGTCTGAGCAAAACCTCCCTGAACCCTTTGCAGGTTGTTTAAAATGTCAGTTCTTGGCTTCTGACCAAGTCCTCCAAACACACCCACATCACTTTGCTTCACATCCAGCTTAACTGGCTGCCAGTTAACTTCAGGGTTCATTTCAAGGTCCTGGTTCTGATCTTTAGGGCCTCACATACAGTACATATATTGATGATCTTCTCAGTCCCTACACCCCAAGAAGGTCCCTGAGGGCCAGTGACCAAAGCCTACTGGTTATGCAGCGCACCAGGCTAAAGACCAAAGGTGACAGATCATTTGCTGCTGTGGCCCCCAGACTCTGGAACTCTCTCCCCCTGAGCCTGAGCTGTCTTGTTCGCGAGTGAGGGAAAGATGGAGCATGAGATCAATAGGTGGATTGGTTCTGTGCCTGCAGTGATTCAGGCATTGTGCAAGTCTGTCATGGTGGAGAGAGCTGAGCCAGAGGGCAAAGATTTTAATTTACTAGTTGCTCATGCCTACCCTCATCCATGGTCATGAGCTTTCGGCAGTGACCGAACGAATAAAATTGCACCCAACTACTTCTCCTCTCTTGTTGCCTCCACTCTTCCATCTCCCAGCACATTCTCTGCTTATGAAGTGAATGAAGCCACCGAGTCACTCTGCTCCACACTCTGCTCTTGTCTTAATAACTTGTACCCTTTAGCCACTAGACCTGCTAGATCCTCTCAGTCGCACCCTTGGCTAAATGGTACCCTCCGGTCTCTACGCACCAATCTTAGAGCTGCGGAACGGAAATGGCGCAAAACAAAAGATCCCGGTGATCAATTGAAATTTCATGAATTACTGTCCTCATTCTCTGCCAGCATCACTGATGCAAAGAAAGCTTTCTACACTGACAAAATTCTCAGCTCTACTGATTCTCACAAACTATTTTCAACATTCAAAACTCTGCTCACCCCTCCATCTCCACCTCCACCAACAATCTATCAGCTGACACCTTTGCCTCATTCTTCACTGACAAAGTGGCAGCTATAAGCAAACAGTTTACTCAACTGGCCACTCCTGAACATTCGCTACCACAAACTCCTTCTAGCCCAACCATCTCAGGCCCTACTGCTTCATTTTCCTCTTTTTCCCGTCACTGAGAACTGTGTGTCCAAGCTTCTCACGTGCAGCCGTCCTACTACATGCCCACTTGACCCCTTTCCGACTAAGCTGCTCCAAGCTATTACTCCTACAGTAGCCGCAGCAGTCACACATGTGATCAACGCATCACTGACATCCGGTACATTTCCCACCTCTCTCAAGCATGCTCAGGTTAAACCGCTGCTAAAAAAAACCCCATCTCTTCCTCCAAATCATGTGGAGAACTACCGACCTATCTCTCCCCTCCCTTTTCTGTCCAAAATCATTGAAAGGGTGGCTTTCAAGCAGATCACAGAATACCTCTCACAAAACTGTCTGCTTGACCCTTACCAATCTGGGTTCAAAAAGGGCCACTCCACTGAAACTGCTCTGTTAGCAGTGACTGAATCCTTAAAAGAAGCTAGAGCGACAGGCAAATCCTCAGTGCTTATCCTGGTCAACTTATCGGCTGCATTTGACACTGTCAACCATGGCTTCCTTTTGTCCACACTCTCTACCATGGGCATCACAGAGAAAGCACATGCCTGGTTTGAATCGTACCTCACAGGATGATCAATCAGTGTATCTTGGCTTGGACAATCCTCTACCGTGCACCATCTTGCCACAGGAGTCTCCCAGGGCTCAGTACTAGGACCTTTTCTCTTTGCCATATACTCCACCTCACTGGCTGAGATCATTCAATCACATGGCTTCTCCTACCACTTCTATGCAGACGACACCCAGGTCTAACTCTCATTTCAACCGGACGACCACACTGTCTCTGCAGGAATATCAAACTGTCTCTCTGACATATCAAAATGGATGAAATCCCACCATCTCCAACTCAACCTCTCTAAAACTGAACTACAGTACGTGTCATCCCAGCAAAACCATCCATACTGCACAATATCTCAATCCAAAATGACTTCCTATCTCTGGCTCCTTCAAAGGCAGTTCAAAATCTGGGTGTTGTGATTGACACCTGAACTTTAAAGATCATGTTACGTCTGTTGCTCGTTCATGCCGCTTTGCGCTGTATAACATACGAAAGATCAGACCATACCTAACACAACATGCCACCCAGCTCCTGGTGCAATCTACTGTCATCTCCCGCCTCGATTACTGCAATGCCCTTCTAACTGGTCTTCCAGCCTGTACTGTGAGACCTCTTCAAATGGTCCAGAACGCAGCGGCGCGTCTGGTCTTCAATCAGCCAAAAAGAGCACACGTCACCCCTCTGTTCATTGAGCTCCACTGGCTACAGCTAGCAGCACGCATCAAATTCAAATTGCTACCACTAGTATACAAAGTCAGAGATGGTACGGCTCCCATCTACCTGAATCCTCTTGCAAAGGCTTACGTCTCGGCCCGGCCGCTCTGCTCATCACAGGATCGTCGGCTAGCAGTGCCTACACCACGCTCAGGACAATCCAGACTTTTCTCATGCATCGTTCCACGAATGTGGAATGACCTTCCAAGCACTACCAGAACTGCGGCTTCCTTTTCAATTTTCAAAAATATCCTGAAGACCCTGCTCTTCAGAGAGCATCTTCTTAACTAGCACCTTGCCTGCACCCATCCCCCCCTCTACTGTCCACTCCTTGTTCCCTACTCTCCATGACTGATGTCAAGTTGTTGTTGTTATTGTTGTTGTTAGCCTCAAGGGCAATATGCCGATTATCACTTGTAAGTCGCTTTGGACAAAAGCGTCTGCTAAATACATAAACATAAACATAAGTAACAGTGTGACGTAGATATGTCAGGCTCTTCTGAACCAAGCGTTTTCCTGTCCATTTTTTATCAGAACCTAATGCATGAATTAGGGGTAGAAGACTATTTTCATGTTCAGCCAGCATGTTCAACTCAGAGTGACCAATCATTTTCTAAAATATTGTGCAGAAAAATGATTACTCAGTCTACCTGCTCTTTAAAGTCAAAACTATATGCTAGTATAAAACAAGGAAGATCATACTTTTGTTTGGTTATTTTGAAAGAAATGTCAATTGAAATTGTGTTACCGACATATGAGACAGGCAGAATGTTGTTTTGAAAGAAGATTATGAGTATTTAAAAAAACAATGATCTTATCATAAATGACCTTAAAATCTACTTATTTGTATGCATGCCTCACACTGTTTTTAAGCTAACAAAGGCTTTTGCAAAGGTGCCCAATTATATTTTTCTGGTGTGTTTCTGTTTTTGTAGATGCCACTTTGAGGTCAAAAGGAAATATCAGTAACCAGTAAAAGGTTACCGTGGAAACAAGCTCCAAGCAAGTTTTCTTCAGCTTTAGAATATATATCATTAGCCTTTTTTTCCCCTCCAAATTAATATTAATTAAAATCACCCTTCTTAGAGTTACAGATTTTCGCTTTTCTCTTTATTCTTGGTGGGCCTTTTATTGTTATATTTGGAAGCTCAAGAGATCCACATGATGTCTAGTTATGAAAGTAAAGTCACACATTTATGAATTTCTTCTGAGAACCAATTACAGTGAATGATAAAAAATCAGTTAAAATTGTGGCCAAGTCATTTTTCTCTATTAAAAAAATGACAATTTCTTTTGCACCAATTGATACCTCGAGATAATCCATATCATTAAATAGAACTATAATGGTTAATGGTTGTATAACCGGTGTTGGAAGTGACAGACCAGGTGATTCTTCTTTGTGGACACCATTGTGATGCACAAGTTTAGGTCTACTAGTTGATGCGGTTTATTATTTAAACCCCATGTGTTGTGGGAAGGACCAGGTCATTGTGATGTTTGTGGAGTGTGGTTGAGTATGTGAATACTTGGAAGTATTATGTACTTAAACCTGAGAAACAGCCTAGATTTGTAACGAGGACACATTTTAAAAAATTACGTAATAAAAGGGAAAGAGAATAAAATAGAGTAGACTTTATTGATCCTTCAGTGTGAAAATTCACTTGCTACAGCAGCACCTACACTTAGAGAAAAGAAGAAAAATAATAACATAATTACAAGAAAACACATAAAGATAATGAGCAATTATTGTAACCTTCAACCACTAAAAACAACAAATAGAAAGAAAACTTGTGTTTCCACAACCATGCAACTTAAGGGACAGACATACTTAATGTACATCCAGTATTGCACAAGTATTGAACACACACTGAATATTACATTGATGTTATTGTGTACAAGTCCAGATTATCCAATGGGCAAACTGGGCACAGGCCCAGGGGCTCACACCCACTAGGGGGCCTATGCCAGCAGTCTAAAGTTGGACAAAAAACTGCCTTCAATTTTCTGATTTATTAGGTATAACTTAGGTGAGTAGGAACAGGTGGGACTAGTATCCCCTAATATTGGAAACATGCCTTTTTCCCCCCAATAACATGGTGAAAAGAATAGATTTTGACATATTTTACTTGTTCGCTTTTATTTTGAAGGGCACATTGGTCTCAGTGGGTCTCTGAAGCAGCGGGCGCTGCAGGTCCCGACCAGACAGGACAGGAGGAGACCACGTTTAGACAGCAGCAGCTCAGTTTAATCGAGAAAGAAAGGACACGTGAGTTGGTATCATTTTTTCCTGGAAGATATTTGTATTTTTCTAGAACGCTAGGGTGTTTAAGTGACTTAAACACTAACGTTACCAGCAAACGTGGAGTACTTTTCACTCAGTAACAGACAAAAGCCATTTGACACCAAATATAAAGAACAACCTATTATTTTAGCTTGAACCACATGACAATAAAACTAGTAATGTTACAAATCTCCTACGTTAAAAATTAAGTTTGTATGATTTTTGCTTTAAACATCTTTTGTACGTTCTTGCTGTGTTTGTCTTCAAATCCCATTTTTGGTTCTTTTTAAACACAGATAAGGTTACCTTGCTGACGTTTCGTTTGCAGCTGCAAACATCCTCAGAGCTGACGCTGATGGTGGCGTCACTTTCTACTCTGTTTATCTGCGGGCAGGTGAGGACGTTGTCACCCTCTGCTGCCCGCTCTCCCCTCTCCGATGATGCAGTCCCATGTGCGATCCAATGTGTAAACTCCATCGTCCCTGTTCATAGTCCCACATCCACGTCTCCTTATCTCTATAGCTTCCTTTATCCATCTTTTGTATTTCTGTTGTTCGGTGTTTATGATCCTTGTGTTGTCCCAGTCCATTATACGGTTTTCTCTTATGCAGTGATCTGTTACGGCTGACTTTTTTATTGTGCTTTCTGTTTATTGTTTCCCTGCTCTTGTGTGTCTTCGACTTGTTTCTCTCTCACTCCTTTCTATGTTCTATTGTTCGTGTGTTGAGTTGGCGTCTGGTTTCTTATATGTATGTTTTATTGAAGAGTTTGCATGGGATTTCGTAGATGACTCCACATTTAAGTCCAGCTGGTATTTTGTCTTTTGGGTGTACTAGTCTGTTTCTAACGGTTGTGTATGGTTTTGTTGGTGTGTTTATGTTGTGTTTTTTCATTGATGCTCTTATTTTTTCTGTTATGCCTTTGATGTATGGTAGGGTTATCACTGGTTGTGGTTCTCGAATTATGCATGCTTAACTAAATGATTATAAATGATTTACTAAACATTTAAATGATCATGGACTCATTTGTAAATCAATTTTGAACATTTTCCTCATTTCAGTATTAGTGAAATGCAAAGTCTTTAATTTTCTTAAATACAAGCGTCTTAAATTATCCTCCTCCTCGGGGTGACTAGGCTCTCCCCCATGGGCATCTGGCCAGGATGCCTGCTTGACGCCTTCCTGCTGAAGTGGTAAGACTTACCAGGAAACATCTCAAAGATGAACGGGTCATTCCATCATGTCTCAAGATGTCTATCTTATAATCAGTCATGAGAACTGGTCAGAATCTGCACCTTTCTGTAAACCTTTTGATTCTCCCAGTTGCAAATCACATGTTTTTAAAGTTTGGCTACACCTCATCACTTGTAGATGCTGTAATAATCATTTATAGCCTTCAGAAACATTAAAAAATGACATGTAAACATCTACAAACACTATTTTCATATTTTCTGCTTCCCCTAATGTAAAGTGTGAACACTTCATGGCTTGAAAATGTTTTAATAATCAATCACAGTTCAACAGACAGATTTACAAAGTGTTTTGAGGTGTAGCATATTACACACTTTTGTTACCCAACTCTAGTGTAAAATGAAACATAAATGGTCACAGAAAACATAACACAAACAGCAATACATCCTAACAATATTTTACACTAAACTAATCTCTTGGATAACATATAAACATTCTTACCAAAGGAATAAACCGAAGAAGATTTGAAGAAGAGCCCAGCCATTCTTCGGAGAAAACTCATTTCGGCCGCTTGTATCAGCAATCTCGTTCTTTCGGTCACTACCCAAAGCTCATGACCATAGGTGAGGGTAGGAACATAGATTGACCGGTAAATCGAGAGCATCACCTTCTAACTCAGCTCTCTCTTCACCACGACTGACTGGTACAATGCCCACATCACTGCAAATGCGGACCATTCCGCCTACAACTTTGTTAACATCTTCAATCGTTATCGGCCTAGTCAACTTATCATTGAGCAACTTACATAAAGAGGGTAGGTCCAGCTGACTCAAAAATCCATTAATTGCTTGTGCATTAGGGCTTCCTGACAGGGTTGCGGAAGGTGCTTTATAAATAAAGCTTTGATTGATTGATTGATTGATTGATTTTGATTGATTATATAAATTTTGGTAGTGTTTTTCGAACGCCTTCTGAATGCCTTCCAAGTCAAATTCTAGTTTCTTCGTTATAGGGTTTTTATTTTATAAACGGTGCTATCAGATCGCTGTTTCCACAGTTTCCACACCAGGATCTTGGAGACTCTGGGACCAGCTTCATAGTATTTCTGTTTAATAAATCTAAGCTTTTTCTGTACGTCTTCACTGTAAAATTGGTCAATACTCTGTAAGTGATCTCATTTGTAGCAGTAATTGTGGATTTTTTGTTTCAATATGTTGTCTTTCAAGTTCCAAAATCTGATTTTTAGCAACTTTTAGCCTTTCCAGTTTTACTTTTTTGGCAAATGCTGTTTCCGCTAAAATCTGGCCTCGTAGAACCTCCTTTGCTGCGTCCCACAATATTGTTGGATTCACCCTACCATCATCATTGTCTCCAACATAGTTCTGCAAATTTTCTTTTATCTTTTGTTTAAATGCAGGATTATTTAACAAGCCAACATTAAATCTCCATGGTGTTCTTTTGTGTTTGCTTTCCAAATGCATTCTTAGGTGGATAGTTGAGTGATCTGAGAGCTCTCCTGGATGGATTTCACATTCTGTTATCCTGTGCCTTTCTGAGTTATACAAGAAGAGGTAGTCAATTCTTGAGTAGATATTATGCCTATGGGAATAAAATGTGTAACTTTTTTCCTGATGGTGAAAGTCTCTCCAAACATCTAAGACACCCAGGTCTTTAATCCTCCTAAACCACCTCTCTATGTTTGTTATTTCATCTTTTTATTTGTAGTATCCAATTTGGGATCCAATATTATATTAAAATCACTTGCACAGATCACAACCTCAGTAGATTGGGATGTAATGAGGTCACATATACTTAAAAAAGGCCTTTGTACTACCTGGTGGTGCATATACATTCAACAGAGTTATGTCTTTTCCATCAATCTTTCCTTTCACCATGATGTATCTGCCCTCACGGTCCTTGATTTGTGTCTGAAACTCAAAAGAAACAGAGTTAGATATCATAATAGCCACACCTCTCTTACGACCCGATCTGAAAGATGAATAATACGTATTTCTGAAGCCTAGTTTCTTTAACTTTTCATGCTCTGAGCTGCTGAGGTGTCTTTTCTGCCAGCATACTATTTGAGCACCTTCCTTTTTCACATTTGATAATAATTTGATTCTCTTAATGGGGCTTGTTAAACAATTAATGTTATGTGTACTGATCGTATATTGTTTGTACTGCATAGGTAAATTCACATTTCGAATGCACACTCTTTAAACCCCAAAACAACATGAGTGAACAACAGAATAGGAAAACAACAACAACACCACAGGGAGAAGAAAAAGGAAACAAAAACAGAACTTCCATCGTGGGGATCACACAGTGACCTCAAGTATAGGGGAATATGTCAACCACTAGGTGGCGAAGCCCCCTCAAAAAACTTTTGTTGGTGGTGACTCTTACCAACTAAACTAACTACCTTAATGTGTGAAAAAAAAGTATGTCAAATTAGGTCCATTTTGAAAATACCAACAGTTTTAACGGACTAAGGGAATATGGAAAATTACATGACTTACTCAGTCTTCCTCCTCTATTTGAGGGTTTAAGCCACTAATAGGTTTATTGAGTATCAAATAGGAGAGAAACGTTTATAACAGTAGCCCTGTATAGATGGGTAGGGAGAGAAGAACAGCAAGCAGCCTCCAGTTGACCTGTACTTGAATTGGCAGAGTCTTTCTCTGGTTCTCTGACTAAATTCCGCTCCGGCTCCGCCTCCGCCACACCTCTCCGGCACTCGCTCCCAGGTGAAGGTTGGTTGTGCTGCCTCTCTACGCTTTGGCATGGGGGAATTGGGAAGCCCCTGTCGTGCAAATCCTCCACGGCATGGTCCGCATTATCGAATGTTTTGGTCCCACAGTCCAGAAACACCCGCATGCGCGTCATAGGTGTATGGAATCGTATTCCCTTCTCCTTCAGCATCTTTTTGGTCGGTTGATATTCTTTCCTTTTTTCCACCACATCGGTCGCATAGTCGTGATCAAAAAACACTCTCCTTGCCTCCATTGTGATTGATTTCTTCCAGGCCATGCTGATAACCTTCTCTTTAACAGTGTACTTCAGGAATCTCACGACTATCAAGCGGGTGGGGGGCATTTGCGGCTGGTTTTGGACCCAGGGATCTATGCTCTCTTTCAATGCCCAGCTCTGCAAGACCGGTATTCTCCGCCAGTTCGTTTTTGAAAAAGTTTTCAATGTAGCTTACCATGGTTGTTCCCTCGACCCCCTCCTTCACTCCGTAGTAGATTTGGATGTTGTTCCGGTGTGAAAAACCCTCTAGATCAGAGACTTTCGACTGTAGCTCCATCTGTTTTTTCTTCAGGAAAGACAAATACTCCCTCATCTCCACTCCCAAAGCCTCCACGTCGTCAATACGCTCCTCTGTTTCCTGGATTCGCTGTGCTGTGGCCTCCATTTTCCCCGTGAATTCTTCCACCATTTCACGAAACTCGGCTCTTACCTCTCCTAGCTGTTAACATTTTGGGGAAAAGTATCTTGCAGCTGTTGAAATTTCTGGGAGAGTCTGCTCTCCATCTCAGAGACTGACTTAGCCATGGAGTCATTCACAGCCTCGCGGATGGAAGCTAGCGTTGGTTGCTCTGTCATGCTAGTAGCTTCCTCACGACTTTTCTCTTCTATGTTGATATGTCCTTTTTTCCCTCTTTTTCCCATAGAAGGACCCTTTTCTTCTCCCCCGGCATGTTTAATCACTAAGCAACCACGAAATATATCTCCTTGAGTTCCAAAGAAGGGGTTTCGGAGCTAAAATTCAAGCTGCCAGCATGGTTCTTGCGTCAACCGGAAGTCCTTTCTTTTGGGTTTGATGGCAGATTGCATAAACAAGCTGCGACCAAGTCTCAAGGGATCATGTGATCTCATGAGTCCAGCAAAGAGCATAGCGAGGAGCCCGTGCTGCTGCCATGACTTTCCTGGTGTGAAAAGAACCACTTTGAAGTTTGTGAGGAAACCTCTCCATTGCCGTTTCACGCCGCCGATGCTTCCAGTGTGAAATCGGGGTTAGAGATGGGGTGAGAAGCTTGGTCATCAGGGAAATGCTTGGAGTAGATCCGCTGCTCCTTCTCATCAAGATGGCCAGTTGAGGTGGCTTGGGCCACCTGGTTGCCTCCCTGGTGAGGATTGAGTCTCTGCTTTTTGTAGATGACGTGGTCCTATTGGCTTAATCAGAACATAATCTGTAGCCTCCCTGGTGAGGTTTTCCGGGCACTCCTAACTGTGAGAAGACCCAGGACACGCTGGAGGGACTTTGTCGCTCAGCTGGCCAGGAAACACCTTGGCATTTCCCTGGAGGAGCTTGTCCAAGTGGCTAGGGAGAGGGAAGTTTGGGCCTCCCTGCTTGTGCTATTGCCCCCGTGACCCAAACCCAGAAAAACAGCTGAAAATGTATGTATGTATGGAAAGCAAATAATTTTCATCAATATTGCTCAGATATTGTTGTTTATTCAAAGTTGGCAAAGAGTTGATTTAATATGATCAACTGTAAATTTAAATTATTTTTTTTATTTTTTTTGCAAATTAGGTCTCCAAAGTTCACAACATTCAGAAGACCTGAGATATGTGGGGGATTCAAAATATAAAATAAGCAGAACCAAGGCGTTTGTCACCCTATTAAATAGCTGCAAAATAATTTCAAAGCATGCTAGTACTGACTGTAAATGGTCAAACTCCACAAATGATCATCAGCTAGTAAACTGCTTTTACCAGCTTTTCTATTTGAAAAAAAAACCTTCAAGAATTGGTGTAATGCAGTTTTATGTGTACTAGTTTGTCAAAATTGCTCTGCAAACCTTCATCATCTGAACAGAACAACACTGTTGGATTTTTCATTTAATCTCGCTTTCTGCTCTGGACAAATAAAAAATTGAGGTAAATATTCCACTTGTACCTTTTTCATCCTGAGTCATTCCTTTGTAGACTACAGACATTGTCCTGCTGGAAATTACACAAAAATGAACATTCCTGGAATCTCTTCACTATATTCAAGACAGTACATGTTGCTCTAAGCTTTCATTGTACTGCTCTACATTAAAGCAGGGATAGTAGAATTGAAACCAAGCTTGAGCAAGTGCAGTGATAAATTTCCTTATTGTCATAGCCTAACCTGTAGACTTGTTGCTGAGAACAGCCTGCATTTCCCTTATTAATGGGGTTGTTATGGCTTGATTTTGGTTTTGGTTCCTTTCTCTTCTACTGAAATATGGATTTATCTGTCCATAATACATATTTGCCTTGGTTGAACTGAAAAACCTCCGCCTCCTAAGAACCCAACCTCGATACATTTCCTTAAAAGCTTTTTCTTTCTGCAGGGTAAAATATTTGTGAAAATGAATCTTTTTGTAGCACTTGATAAGTCACCATTTTTATATGCTTTGAAACTGTGCAGGCTACTCTTTGACAAATACAAGATGAAGCAAAACAAGCATCCTGTGCTTGTAGACTGCAGCATATGTTTATAATCCATGTGAAGTAATGGAGGCATTTGTTATAATTGATTTGAGGCTTAAAAAATGCATTGAAAGCGATTAGTTTGTAAGGCAGGACATTCAGCTTTACATCCTAAATACGTAGATTATCTTTAAGTGCTCCAGATTTTGTGAATAAATATCTTCATATTATGCATTACACCAAATATTTTTCAGTTACCCTTTAAATTTTTCTTTAAGGTGGTATTTTTGGCTGTAACTTTGCAATATTTACTTTCTTTTGATATTTGTTTATTTTATTTTTGGGGGGGATAGGATTTCTTTAATTGATGCCCAAAGTAAAGCACAGTCCTGAGGCTCTTCCACTTTCAGATTTTGTCTTTGTTAAATTTTTTTGTGTTAAGAGTAATTAAAAATATAAAAATAAACAAATAACAATGAATTTGTCATTAAATACAATGAACATTAACGTCACATAACCGTCTAAAGTCAATTTGAAACAAAATGCATGAATAATAACATAAAATGAACTTGAACTATAGGCTAAAAAAAGGAAATAGAATACAAACGCAAATTATGAAATACACGTTCCGTCTGACACTGGAGGAGTTTAACTTCTAATTTTTATTTTTCAAGCTCTAGCTTTTCCTGTTGAGTCTATAACTTTGGTTTTTTGACAACTGTGAATCTTTTTTTCTACATTTTAGGGATCAGGTTTTTGGCTGCTGATCACCGATACCGATCACACGGATTGGCCATAAATTTTCTATGAAGTTATAATGAGTGCTACAGGCTACATGATCTGGGAATAAAGGAACAATAACATTACCTTAAATGGCCTGTATTCATTTAGACAAAACTGTTTTTACTTTTTAAAGAGAGAAAAAAAGACTTGCAGCACAATCAGTGTTTGTTTTTGACCACAACTTCTAAGCCTTTTTCCTCACAACCCAAGGTTTAGAGCTAAAAATGACTCTTAGATGGGAGGTAAAATGCTTTCAAGATAACAAGAAAAGTCCAGCAGTTTTCAATTAAATCTCTGAAGATGATCATGTCCAGGATGACTGACATTTTGGAAGTTCTGTCGGAGGTGGGAATTGAAGCTCCTTCTGACAGGAGACTCTGCCAGACCTTCCTGGCGGAGCCAGTCTGGGGAAGTTAAGGAGCAGACCGGTCAGGTTGATATTTCTTATTATATGGAATCATCACATCTTATTGGTCATAATTAAATATGCAGTTGTTATGCTATAAAGTGTGACGCTACATTATTATTAATGTTATTTGTATTGTAACAGTTTTAAGACGTAATGATAGAGTAGTGTTATGTGTTACAGTTTTACTTTGAAGGACAGTTCAGTGAGTGGAAAGGGTTGTTTCCGGCTCCGCTCAGCAGCTGTTGCGCTAAGGAAAGCCACTCTGTTCTGAACTATTCTGAGGATAAATGGAGAAGTTGTCAGGCGTGGGTTACTGCCGACAGTAGTCTCAATAAAAGACCCTTAAACAAGTAACCCGAGAGAGTCAGAGTTGCTACGTTAATAGATTTATTAATTTATTTATTACTCATAGCAAATGCTAGCGGGCTGAAGGTGGTGTCGTGCACCACTGAAAGGCATTGAGCATGATGACTTTGGTTGGTCTGGTTTCTGACGGTCATGCTCATGGGCGACTGTGGCACAGGAGTTATGTGCTTGCCCTGTAATCGGAAGGTTGCAGGTTCTAGCCCTGCTCAGTCTGTCACTGTCATTGTGTCCTTGGGCAAGACACTTGACCCACCTTGCCTGCTGGTGGTGGCTGGAGGGACCGGGGGCGCCAGTGCTCGGCAGCCTCGCCTCTGTCAGTGAGCCCCAGGGCAGCTGTAGCTACATTGTAGCTCATTCCCACCAGCGTGTGAATGGGTGAATGACTGGTTGTGTTGTAAAGCGCCTTGAGGGGTTCCAGGACTCTAGAAGGCGCTATATCAAATACAGGCCATTTACTATGTTGATTAGTTTAGCTGCGTCTAACTGTTGACTGCTCTGACTGTCTTTTTTTATTCCTGCAGTTTAGCAACAAAAACGCTCCTCACTCCAAGCAGTTTGTTCTTTCATAGTCCTATTAAATCTACTGTGCTGTCACATTTTAATGAGCTTCCCCTTCATGTTTACACCACTCACAGATGGAGTAAAAGTAACCCTTTTGCTGCTGCGTGCATGCGGGTGAAGGAGACGTGATGCTGCATCCACACACAGGTTCTCTGCAATTGGCTGGTTTGATTGGCTCTAAAAGGAGTAGACTGGAAGTCGGCCGATCATGTTTTCCACGGAAATCGTCCAATTTTGATTGGTGGCCGATCAATCTGAACATCCCTTCTATATTTTCCAAATCTCTTCCTGGTCTCTTCTTTGTTTCTGAGAAGAACACGGCTCCTCCTGCATCACAGATGTGGGGATTTCCTCCTCTGGTCTCTGATTTGAATCTAAAATATTGTTAATAAAACGTAGATGTAAGGATTATTCAGGGCTTCTTCAAGAATGACCTGGCTGTCAGATCAGTCCCTTCCTCAATGCAGCACTCTTTGCAGATCTTTAAATTGGCTGACATGTTGGGCGCCGAACAACGCCATGAAGGCCCACAAAGGCAGTTGAATCCAGTCCAAAATATGCATACTCAGAGCCGTATGGCAACACTTTTGGGAGATGAACCCCGCCAATCTGGGGATGTTAAAGAGCAGACCGGTCTTTTGCTGCCCTTGACAGGATATCTTTACATTTTTTCCCCCCACCTCCTCGACTGGGATACCTCAGACCATACCTAACACAACATGCCACCCAGCTCCTGGTGCAATCTACTGTCATATCCCGCCTCGATTACTGCAATGCTCTGCTAACTGGTCTTCCGGCCTGTACTGTGAGACCTCTTCAAATGGTCCAGAACGCAGCGGCGCGTCTGATCTTCAATCAGCCAAAAAGAGCACACATCACCCCTCTGTTCATTGAGCTCCACTGGCTACCGCTAGCAGCACGCATCAAATTCAAATTGCTAACAGTAGCTTACAAAGTCCGAGATGGTATGGCTCCCATCTACCTGAATCCTCTTGCAAAGGCTTACGTCTCGGCCCGGCCGCTCCGGTCATCACAGGACCTTCGGCTAGCAGTGCCTACACCACACTCAGGACAATCCAGACTCTTCTCATGCATCGCTCCACAAATGTGGAATTACCTTCCAAGCACTACCAGAACTGCGGCTTCCTTTTCAATTTTCAAGAAACTCCTGAAGACCCTGCTCTTCAGAGAGCATCTTCTTAACTAGCATGCTCCCTGCACCCGTCCACCTCTCTACTGTCCACTCCTTGTTCCCTCCTCTCCATGATTGATGTCAAGTTGTTGTTGTTATTGTTGTTGTTAGCCTCAAGGGCAACATGCCGATTATCACTTGTAAGTCGCTTTGGACAAAAGCGTCTGCTAAATACATAAACATAAACTGTACGCACTCAACCGTCACACTCATTTTTGATGGCAGCCATGATCACTTACACTTGTATTTTTGTGAAAGCGCATGATATGCCCATGCGCAGCTGTGCCTGGTCCTAGTCTGAGTTGGTGCACTCGACTCTAACTCCAGTCCTGACATCTGACTTTTCAGACATAAGAGTTATGACTGGCTTAAAGCTTCTTTCCAGAGTATTTCTCTTATCTGATGGCATCGTCTAGTGGCTGACAAGCATATCACACAAAAAGTCTATTCCTCTGTTTGTTTAAGATCGCAACTTCATGTTTCTGTTTATAAATGCGCTTCTTAGCCGACAAACGGAGCTAAAACACGCTGTTTTACGAGTAATATTCTCATGTCATGTTGTGTTTTCATATATTTATATTTTAGAGACTTACTTGTCCATGAAAAGTTCATCAACTCTGCAGGAGACAGAGAAAGAGGAAATTCAAACCATCTCTTCCATCGATCATAATGGGCAATGTGAGATCACTGGCCAACAAGATGGAGGAACTCCAAGCCCGTTCAAGGACTCAGCCAGAGTTTCGGCAGTTTTGGAGCCGCTGAAGGAGATAATGCAAAGAAGGATTCTCCAGAGAATCAAGAAAATGATAGACAACCCTGAGCATTCTCTTCACAAGACTGTCCGACAACGGAAGAGTGTCTTCAGTCAGAGGCTTCTTCAGTTTCGCTGCAACACTGACCGCTACTGGAGATCCTTCCTGCCAACAGCCATTGTAACATACAACAGCTCTTTGACGACTTGATTATTATTATTATTATTCTGAGCTACTACAGCAATCAAGTTCCCTCTGGGATTAATAAAGTATTTTTGAATTGAATTGAATTGAATTGAATCAACCGAGGTATTCCTTAAATTTGAAGCAAATAAGCGGTAGTCTAACGCTCTAGTCGGCGCTTAGTTCCCTGTTGAATGGAGCTCTGCGGGGCAGGGAGCGTGCTTAGCAAAAAAAAGAAAAACAGACGTATTGCTTACATTTTTTCACAGTACATGATGAGAGAATCACTTTTACGGATTTCTGAAAAAGCATACATGATTTCTGAAAGGGGAAAACTCCGGAATGCAGCTTTAAGTGACCACCAGCTCGTGCACTCCACTCCAGTACTCCACCCTCACTCCCAGTAATATTCATGTTGAGATCATTTGAGACTCTACATTTCACGGTTTGCGTCCATCTACTGGTGAGGTGTGTCAGTTCTGTGTTTGCAGGAGGGCGCGGCAGTCATCTCAGCTGTTGGGAATTCCACTATTTGGAGGGGCAGTGGATTTAAGGAGTGGCGTGACTCAACCCCAGTGCCGGTTGATACTCTCACATGGGTAGCATCTAGCCTTAAATCCGCCTTTGTTCCTGGGATCCTGATCTAATGAAGTTTTGTGTCTCCTGTTCTAGTATCCTGTTCTGCACCACCTACCTTGCCTGGAGTTGTCACACGTCTCGTCACTCAAGGATCCTCTGGCCTCCTTTCTCCACACCTGCCCGCCTGCCCACGCTCAGAACCATCTCACCAGTTCCAACCTCTTCCAGTTCATCTCCGCTCTAATCCTGGTTTTGGACCGTAAGAACTTTTAGTTTCGGACTCATATTCTCCTGGTTCTCTGGTTCTGGCCTCGCTCACCTTCTGTTTTTATCCTCACAGATTCCGGTACCATCCTGTTTCTGTTCACAGAAGCAGCGCCCTTAGTTCTAGTTCTTTTTTCTGTTCACCTTAAAACTCAAACATTTGTATTTGTTTTACTTACCTCTTGTGTGATTCTTCATGTCCTGGATGAAGTACATTACCCACAACATGACAGAATCAACCGGCCAAACGAACACCCCCGCAGCTCTAGCAAACACCTTATCCCAGCATGAAGGTTCCATCCGTTCAGCCCTTGATCAGTTGTCAGTTGTTAATCAGCATTTATTCCAGCTTGACTCCGTCCTACAACAGGTAAACGAGAGACTTACACCGCCTCCTGCCGCTACTTCCTTAGCTTCATCTTCAGCTTCACTTCCGGTTCAGCAACACGGGGTCAGTTTCCGGGTTATGCAATCTCCTCAACCAGAAACATTCTCCGGTGAACCAAGTAAATGCTGCTGTTTTCTATTACTCTGTCAGTTGGCTTTTGATAGATCACCTGATGCTTTTGTTAATGATACGGTTAAGATTTCTTACATCATCGGCCTGTTACGAGGTAGAGCCCTACAATGGGCCGAGGCTAGGGGTCGGCAACCTACCTTTTTACAGGGACCGCGCTCAACATTCTTAGCTTTGATCAGTCTGAATCACCAACAGAAATAGCTAAACAAATATGGAGCCTCCAGCAGGGTACACAATCTGTTTTAGAATTCACCATCGAATTTCGCACTCTTGCTTCCATTTCCACATTAGATGAGCCTTCCCTTAGGGCCACATTTGATGTGGAGTTGTTTTAAGGACCCAAATGCAGGTGAACATAGCTGATTAATTTGAATAATGGCACGTAGGATGACATCATGGGAAGACAGAGACCAGCACAAATAGTGGGTTTGAATACATGAGTTTAAGCAGGCAAACAGATGGGCAAGGTAATGAGGGAAAGGTGAGTTCAGTTAGCACTAACAAGGCAGATGAGACACAGGAGGCTACAGGAGCAGATCTGGACAGAACCCCCCCCCCCCCCCCCCATCACCACCACCACCACAAGGGCAGTATGTGATGGAAAAAGGGGAGGGGCAAACACCCGGGATGCTGGAGCTCTTTGGACAAGGGCAGAAACTCTTCTGGTGGCACAGCTGGGATCACGAAAGATGGCTGGGGCTTCTCAAAAAGGCTGGAGCTTGGATTGGGCTTACTGTCTGAACAGGTTGGACTGAGCCTCCGAAAATTAGTAGACCTCTGGGGCCTCTAGGTCAGGTGGCAGAGCACGTTTTTAATCACACAGCAGCTCCTTGGCCCTCCAATGTGATTGAATTATGCAGTTTTTCAACTGAGTTAAACTTTTAATGTTATTAATGTGTGCCTTTAGTTGCTGATCCGTGACATCACTCACTGCCAAAGCAGTTGTGATATGCTGAATTCTCAGAAAATTCCTGGAAGGGCTGAATTTGTAAGGAGTCATTACTGATCCATTGAATCTCCCGGTCACATTTCCCTCTCCCGGAAATTTCCTTGAACTCCTGTGGTAGAAACACGGCTACTGTGGCAGAAAATGCCAGTTTGTAAAGTGCAAATGTAACTGGGCATTTAATTGGTTTTTAATGGGACAGATAGAAATGTAAATTCAGTGCTTTAAATATTTGAGGTATTTTATGATGCCTTTCCAATGTCACAGTCTTTCATATTTCCAACTGTCTCAGCTTTGTGTTTAAATGTAATGCTCTAGGCATGTACCCTAATGTCTACTGCAGAGACTTTCCAGCTGACAGAAAATAAAATTAGATTGCCAGATTTTCCCCAACCTGATTCATTTTACATGAATTTGTCTGCTGTTGTGCATCATATTGTTGAGGGAGTAAGCTGTGATAAAGAATTAAAGGGTCATCACTCTTTATTCCACCAAACTGGGGCAGGCAGCATTATGCAAAGTGCTGAATTATAAATTAGATGTGTCTGGTTTTGACCAAAAGGGAGAAAGAAAGACAAACAAACAGCTATTCGTTACCTCTGGCTTTTTCACATTCAGTACATTTCTCGCCATGTTGTAAGCTTATAGACACAACATACGTACAATACAGTGTCATGTCTTGCCTCGGTAGCGACACAAACTCTATGTTGTGGCACACTCAGGCTGACAGATGGGAACACCAGATGATGAGCACCACCAGATTTGTGTCTCACGGTGGGAGCCGTTGCTGACACCAATTAAGCTGAGAGAACACTCCGGCTTACATTTGCACCCCAACTGTATGTGTGCGTATACATGCACACCGTTAGCAAGTGTCTGAATGTATTGTGTAGGTAGATGAATGAAAGTGTGTGCACTCTGGACCAAGCTAACATCTAAATTCCCGCTGACTTGGGTACCCAGACTGTACATGGGCAGCTATGTAAATGAACAAGTCGTCTTGACATTCTCTACTTGAACAAGCCGCTTTCATCTTGGCAATGAAGAACAATGACCTATTAGCAAACTCTTTCAAGCACACAACGGAATCCCTTGGTATTGGCTCTTTGCTTTTTTTTTTCTGTAACACCGCCCTTCTAGCTTTCTTCTTTTTGTCTTTCTCACTCAATCTCTTAGCCTTTTTTATTCTCACCGGACCCTTTGAGTAGCCCTGCCTTTGAAACGAACTGAACATAACCAGACTAATCTATAGTAGGAGAAGAGAAACTACCGCCTCCTTCTTCTACTTGTTCTTGGGATCCTCCTGAGACGCCGCTGACATTTTGGTGATGAGATAGTGTGTCATACTGGAAGGCGGGGTGGAGTAACCGAAAAGAGTAGAGCACAAGAGAGTTGACTGAACTTGGAGTGAAAAATATTCAGCAGGGACTCGGCTCCCGCATTGAAGTCTGTCAGCTCTCAATGAGCTCTCACTCGCAAATAATAACCTTTTAGACTCTGCTAATATCCCAATGCGCACCAGTGGGGGTGTCAAGTCACTAAGCCATGGAAAGTGTTTCAAAGTGGCTTGAGACCATGCAAGTGCCAAGACATAGTTCACTTGACCAATAATGGATTTTCTTGTTAAGCATTGAGCTGATACTTGTTTTTGACCCAACCCACAGCAGACCACTTATTTGGCATTTGCTGCTTTATACCATTCAGTATTCTACCTCAACTTTTGGTAGTCTATTATTTATTTATTGTTAGAAAAGAGAAGAAAATGGAAATACGCCTGCTGGTTCAGCATTAATTCTGATGTTAACAAGGCAACCACCAAAGTTGTCCCTTATTGATTGACTTTAGCCTAGTATGAGCACAAGTATTGTGGTCATCTCACGATCAGTGCATCAGGGGGTCATTCCAAAATGTATGTGGGCAAGATAATTCACCACCATCCACTGACCTTCCCTCAGTGTCCTCATACTGCCCATCAGAGCATAAGTGAGAATATAAACGAGCAGCAAATGTGCTTGTATTAGGGGTACACATTTCTAAGATGCTTTGTAGAACATAAACAAGGTTAACTATATAATTGTACAATAACCGTATATCGTGATTTTTGCCTTGTATAACAGCTGAGATGCTGTTATTTCTTGTTTTAACCAAGTACTTATATTAAATAGCAAAAATCCAACCATGAATGTATGATTCAATGTTTCATTTAACAGGAACAAAGAGCTTTAAATGCAGAATCAGTAAACAAAGCCAAAAACATTTTGTTTAATGGTCAGGCACCAGAGTACCTATATACCTAACACCCTCCTGCTTTTTACACGCTTGTTTGCATCTAGATGTCTGTTGTGCCACTCAAACACACCTCCTACAATAATGATTTTTGAGAATGATTGGAATCTGGTCAGAAATCAGGTTATCTGAAATTATGTACCAGTTTCTAGGCCAATAAAGTTCCCAAAGCAAGACTTGCAAAGCTTAGACCTCTAGTTTCATACAAATGGTGAGCAAGTTAGTAATTCATCAAGCTAGTCTCACTAGCTGAGACAATGGTGAGTCGTTGGAGACAAAGAATTACAAGAACAAATGCGACTTTCCCTTTGAAATCATGTTACATTAGTGGTTGGGAAACTTTAGCGATGAGTTTCATATAGGATCGTATCACCGTGGCCATTATCGGGCTGCATGGTGGCGCAGTGGTTAGCACTGGTGCCTCGCAGCACGAAGGTCGCAGGTTCAAAACTCGCCTTTCTGCGTGGAGTTGCGTGTTCTCCCCATGCATGCGTTTCCCCCACAGATCACAACATGCCCTATAGGTTAAAAAAAATTGTAAGTCGCTTTGGGTAAAAGCGTCTGCTAAGCACATAAAGAACATAAAGAACATTATTGCAAAAAATAGTAACATAATTGTAAAAAAAAAATACAATTTTTGTGAAAGATGCCCTGTTGCAATTTAGTCACTGGTTTTCTTAGTTGGGTCTCAATATTTTTTTCTAGCTACACCTTCGAACCTGGAATAACTTTTCCCTGGAAAGTCAACATTTCTTTTTCTCTTGTTCAATCAGTCCCAAATTAGTTTTAAATGGTGCCAACCCATCCGACAGCTGCCTAACGGTGTTTTTTCACTTTGTAATTCATGCAAACTAAATAAAGAACTTTTCCATATTGCCAGCTATGACTCTTATTTTGAAAGTGAATATTTCTCCCAAATTGTATAATCATTCAAAATTCTAGCATTACAACAGCAAGGCTCTGCTAAGCATTGCAAAACATTTTGGAATCCCTCTTAAATGTTTGGAATTTGTTGTCTACTATTGCAACCCAGATAGATACTGGTTCAAGATATTGCACGACAAAATAATTTCTGACAAAAGTAGCTAACAAGTCTAACATGAGATTCTTTTTCTTTGGCCCACCCCTACTCGTGACTATACGTGAACGTTGGAATGAAGATCGACTGGTAAATTGAGAGCTTCCCCTTCTTGCTCACCTGTCTCATCACCACAATAGACTGGTACAACGCCTGTGTAACTGCAGATGCTGCAGCAATCTCCTTTTATAGCTAAACAGAGGATAGTAATGTTTTTTCTTCAGGTTTGTGTAATAAACTGTTTTCCTCTTTGGCCCGCTTGACCAACACACTATCTTGATTGCCTTTGCAGTGGCCCTCTGAATGGTCTTAGCTTTTTGTGTACGTGTGTGTGTCAGTGTATTTGCAGATTTAAGGGAGCCAAATTTAAGACTTTTTAAGACCTTGATATTGCCACTTTGACCAAATTTAAGCTATTTTTAAAATTAAATTTAAGCTATAATTTCCAGCTATTGCCTGGAACCGGTGCTAACCACGTCACGAACGTGGGATTAGCCATCCAGTTACCATGAAACTTGCACTTCCCCATGGCGCAAGCTCCCACTAGCTTAACCAGCTAATGTGCTCATCTAAAAATAGTCCCCTTTCACAACCAACTGAATGTGTACAGTTCCGCTTATGCCAACATCATACACAAAAAGATGCTGAACACTAACTAGAAATTCAAGAAAATTTTACAGAAATGAAAGAATTTTGTTTATTTGGTCTTTGGTAATTTAAGACCATTGGAAACTGTATTTAAGGATTATTTGTAATTTTTAAGGATTTTTAAGGCCTTAAATTTGGCAAAGCAAATTTAAGACTTTTTAAGGACCCGCGGACACCCTGGTGTGTTAGTTAGCAACAGTTGTGATTAATGCCCCAGTTGAAGCCATCTCTCTGTGGACTGTATCGGACTTTGAATGTCAGTTCCAGGCTGCGCCAATTCCCATCCATCACCTGTGAAACAGTCTGACAACAGGCCTGAGTTCAACCAACACAAGTTCTCACTCAGCTGCTCTCAATAACAGGCCCTCACAATACCCAGACAATCCAGCTCCAAATTTTCCAAAAATAGAGATAACTTCCTGTCACGGCAAGAGGCATGCACTTGTGAACCTAAAATCAATTTTAAAATTAAAAAAAAATTCATCTCCGCTGCTTGTTTTTGCAGCAAGTCATATGTTGCAAGCTGTGTACATGAGGAGCTAAATAAAAGTTTGGCAGACCCCCCCCAAGAGTTCTGCATTTAATGTTAACATTCACATGCCTGCCTGTATGATGAAACCTTCATGCAGCTCGGGCTTGAAACACTGCAGTGAAGGTAACTCTAAACCCAATTCTCTGCCTTAAGGCGAATTCTCATAACACATTTCTTCCTTCCACACAGGACCAACATTAGAGTATCTCATGTCACCTTACACAACACTCCACTTCCCCTCATGTCCCCTGAGTTAAAACAGTAAGCTGTGCTTAGTATCCATTTTCTCCCTCTTTCTGGTGGCGCACACATGGTTTCACACATGGACCTCACAGTAAAGGTAAAAATAAAATACAGGCCTTGACACCAAAGGGCAATTAGGGAATTCTTGATAAGGTTTTTTGGTAAAAATTTTAGGAATTATGAAAGAGTTCCAGGCTACTTGGAAGGGATTAGAAGCACAACAAGGGTTTACCTTTACATTGTGTGGTCAGTCTTAGTTAGAGGTTCATAGGTATTTACATCTATTAATTATTCCTCCCATAGAGGGGCAATATGTGAAAATTAAAGGGGCATTATGGAAGTTTGACAGCCAAAACATGTATAGAAATAATACATTTCTTCTTCATATATTCTCCTGCAATGCCCTGGTCCTGTAGAATGAACTCTGGCATTTTTGTGATCTGTGATTAACTGTTTTTCTGTAAAATCACAGAAAAAGAGAGATGCTCGGGTCGAGCAGGCTGCTTCATGCGCGTTCACGCTCAGGCATAGCCTGTAGCATTTGCTATCAGTAGCTTTAGCAGCAGAGAGTGAGGTAGTGCCAACTCAGCGACTTTGTCGCTGTTCCTAACGCCTAGTGATGAACCTAGCTACATTTCTGAGGACCCTTAGCTACTTTCTTCTAGATATTTCCTGCAAATTAGCAACAAAATTGCCATTTTCGCTCTGAACCGTTCTTTGAACTTTGTTTCAGCAGTTATCAAGCATATAAATGTTACAGATACAAACAATGTCACTGGTCATTTAGCTCACCTAGTAAGATGTCAGACTCTTGTGCAGAGGACCTGGGTTTGATTCTGGATGTTAATTTAGTTAGTTTATTTTTTACATTAATGGTAATTTTTTTTACAGTAACATGCCCAAATTTTTATTTGAGACTCGCCAAACGGCATTGAATTCACAGATAAAAAAGATGTGGGTTCATCATTTTGGAACAATTTTTCAAGCAAGGGAAGGGAATGATCTGAGCATGCAGGAGGACTGACCCATCATAAACCTTTGTCGGCTGTGCTGAAGAGAAAGGTACAGAATCAAATTATTTAATTAATTAGCTGCACGTTCTCCTGTTCTCTGTCCTCCGGGCCACACCCACCCACACACACACACACACACACACACATACACGGGACTGTCTCAGCTGTTATTTTCGTTAAGGAGTGTGCACGTACAGCATGCGCGCCTCGTGCACGAGCCTACTATTGAAGCTGCCGTTACGCTTTTAGCCTGAGGGGGCAATCGCGAACATAAAAATTCAAAACACTGTAAAGTCCCTTTAAGGACCTCCAGTGGTCAAATTTTGTCATTGCAGGCCATTTTTCTACGCAAAAAGTGACTTTCTCTCTGCCGTTCCATAGCTTTCATGGCTGTTTGTCAGAAGATTCTAGATGACAGGAAAAAGTGAGTCGCACACAGTAAGTTAATAGGCAAATTAATACATTGTCGTGTCCGGTGTTACCACTCTTGGGTGTTTTATGGTAGGAAGCTGGGCCGTTTCTAGCATTGTGGGGGCCCTATGCAAGATAATGTTCTGGGCCCCCCTATTTTGACAAACTGCAATTGATGATCTATAAACTCACCGTGAATTGTCACAAATTGCAAGCAAACATGGTACAGTATTACAATTAAACACTCACTCAAGAAATATAACTAATAAAAACTAGAAAGCAGTCAGAGTGCAGACCTCCACCCTGGGAGGGCTGATCACATCACATATACCATAAAAGGGGCTAAGTGCATGCAAACAAGTATGGCAACTATTTATTAAAGGTTCCTGTATCAAGACAGTGGTCAAGATCACAATCTTTCTGATGGTCTGAGATTTAATTATTTTAAGCATAACTCTGGTTTTATTGGGCTATTAACATTTAAAGCTAGTGTGTGGTTTAGAATTGGGATTTTAAACCTAAACAGTATAACTGTATTTAAAAAAGCATTTTATTTTTGTTCAGAAATTTCAGTGTTTTCATAGATATTGTCTGTCAATGTTCAGGTGTTTTAGCTGCTGTGGTATTCTGCAAAGCAGTTCTTGTCATGCTGCAGACTAAACTATTTCTTGCACTCTTTGCACATCCAGGAAGTGTTTATTTGTATTTATTTTTGCACAGAGTGCACCTGTTTCACCCCTGACCTGCTCTCTATGCTTTGTCCGTTCCTTCTCCACTGGTCCAGGGGACAGGGATGTGACCTTGAGCGGAGGTCACTGGACAGTTTTCATCCTGTGCACTCTGCTGCTCCTGAAATTGTTGATGTTTCATGGCCTCCTTCTGCTGCTTGTTGCTGATTTGTTTGTGGAGCTGGTGGTGAGAGGTAGCTGATAGCCAGGGGTTCTTTTGGGGATAAATCTGGGTGTCGTGGGTTGACGGTACCTGGGTCTCACTTTGTTGTCCAGGAGTCCAGAAGATGTGGTGCATCTCCAGCAGCATCCCGTCTCTGACATTGTCTATTGCTGGTGATGGTGGATGGCTCTTCATCAGAAGCATCTCTAAAATTATAAATACATCAGATTTTATAAAACATACTCAAGTAGTAAATACTAGAAAATAAAAACTGTAAAAAAAATACAGAAATAAAGCTATAAATATATTTCAACAGTAGATAAACATACTGCAGCTGTGATGGCAAATCATCTTCATCCACACCTGAATCCTCAACCACAGATGTACATGGAGGTTTTGTTTTCCTGGAAGTATCAGTAATAGTATATAATAGTATAGTAATAGTATTAGCAGAAATACTAGACAATAGCAACTGGAATGTGTTTAATGCAGAGATGCTTACTGCACTTGGGATGGAAAAACAATGTGGGCACATCTTGCTCCTCATCAACAACTCTTGAGGGAAGTTTCCTCTTTCTAGAAGGTTTCCTGGTTTCTGGTTTATTTACAAAAACAAATCTAACGTATAAAATAATAAAACGCCTGAGTGAAAAAAGCTGCTGAAAAAAGAGAAAACTACAGGTGACCGAACGAGTACAAAAAACGGCAAAGCGATATCAAATATGACTAAATATAATCTAAAATTACTAAATAAAAACATAAAGTAAGAAACTTACTGAAAATAATTATTATTTACACCAGTAGAAGAGATAGAAGTTGAAAATATGTGTCCTAAACAATTCCTATGCTCCTCCAAGCACGGCACATGGTAGACTATTTGTTTCCTGGTTCTCGGGCAGGGACTTGCGTAACATTACCGTAATGTATTGTATACCACTGGGAAGTACATTGTCTCAGCTTTCAGAATCTGTTGATTGCGCAAACTGTTGAAGAGCTATGGCAAAGTATGAAAGCTAGTTTTTGTCGCTGTTGACGCAACCGCAGCTTTTGGGGCCCCTAGTGGCTTGGGGGCCATATGCAACAGCATAGGTTGCACATAGGAAGAAACGGCCATGGTAGGAAGCACTTACTATTGTTACGGTAATATTTCACTGCAATAGAGGAAGTGTGGTTGTTTGTCATCTTGCTGTTATCTTTCTGTTATGGTTCATAACAACTCAATAAAGTAAGTAAAACTCCATTTTTCAAATTGACATCACTGCAGTATTGAGTTGTTGTTAATTGAAAAAGTAGCTTGGATATTTTTAGAGCTAACTATTTGCTTCTAATTCACTGTTAGAATCGTTAGCTCAACGTTAGCCTCTAGCCTGCTTTACCAGATATTGGACTAAAACAGTGGCTTCTTAGAAATAAAATAAATAATTTCTGGGTTGCTTTGGATTTCACTGGAGCGGTTTGCAGCCAAGTGTGACGCAACTGGGATCATTTTCTCTAAATCCAAGACAAATGTGCTGAGTTGGAAAAGGGTAGAATGCCGTCTCTGGGTAAGGGATGAGGTCCGGCACTTGTACAATAGCACTGGTTCAGTCACTTATGGTCCCTTCCGGGACTGTAGTTTGATTTCACACATGGGTCAGATTTGCATTGACGGTTCAGAGCTGACTCTTTTTTTTAAAACCTCCTCCCCAGCGGTCAGACGGGTCGAGGTGACACTATGGACTGATTGGCCGGCTGAAATTACGCCTACCGCCTCTGATCTGTAAGTAGAAAGGAGCAAGTGGGGGGGGGTTCCCGCATGCGAGATTCATTTTCATGCTGGATGCTACCATCTGTTTCCTGATCCAAACAGCCCTTCGCTGCCAGTGTTTTCACAGTTTTTTTAAGAGTCGCAGAACGTTGCGCTCTATGATTATGTCAACGCCAAAACTACCAAAACAAAGAGTAGACTCACCTCTTACATCAGGAAGAATCCATGTGTTTCGTGCGTTATCCGTTCTTTCATAATTTGTTGTTGAATTGTGATCGGCAGACGCTTTTCCAGTTCGCGCCTCACATTTTTTACAGCAGCTGCTCAAAACGATCTCCCAACACATGGATTTTCTGCTTCCTGATCACGTGACGTGTGACGTAGGTGGAAGAAGATCGGCTTTAGAGCTGGGATGTTTGTTCTCACGGTGCGGGGGCTCGTTCCTTCGCCCACACAGTAAAAAAAAAAAAAAAAAAAAAGCAAATACAAACACAGCAAATTAACAAAATTATGTGGTTCAGAGTCTCCAAAAGCAACACAGCCCATGCCCACCTTTGTTAGCCTTATTATGGGGGACACCGCAGATTTTCCCATGTGTAATAAAAGCTGCCCACAGGCTCAGGGATTTCTACATTCCCGAGAAGTCCTTTGGATTTATTTTGTGAATGCTACATTGCCCGTTTGAGACCAAACTCAAGCCATCCAGCCCCACCAAACCCCGACCATGCAAGAGCATCTGGCTGCAGACATCAGCTGGCATCTACCAGAAATGACGTAACCGGAAAAACAAGCATCTGGTCATTACCTTCGCCGGAACTCATTACCTTTGCAGTAAGTAGTTTGTATTTGACAAGAAAAACCATACCGTGTCCGTGTAAAAACGGTACGGCCATTACTTTCACAGGAAACAGTTTTTTTTAAACAAAACTTACCGGAAAAAGCTTTTTTTTTTCGGGGTTTTTTCGTCTTCAAATTTGGACTGGCGAACTTTTAAGTAACGTCGTTACCTACGTTGCATGAAGATTAAATAGTAAATCCCTTTGTCCTTCAGAAAGGGAATTTTTATGACAGTAGCACACACATTAGACAACATTTATTTACGATATATATATATATATATATATATTTTTTTTTTATATATATATATATATATATATACATAAATAAATAAATGTTGTCTAATGCTGAGAGGAATGTTTTGTTTGTTGATAAATGATAAATAAATAAATAAATAAATAATGGACCCAGGTGGCCCACTGGCCACGCATCGAGATAAATAAATGTGATGCAGCTTATTGTAAGTCAGTAAACATTTACCTGTGCATCAGCAAAGTGGAACATCAGAGGCCTTAGTCGTTGCTTTAATTTAAGCGAGACACCTGGATTGTGCCACAGGTACATGCGGCCAGACTTCACTCTACCACTGCAGAGATCCTTATACAACGTCTGAGTAGAGACAAGAGTTAAAAATAAGCAACATTACCACAGAAAACAAGGGACTGCATTATCCTATGTCCAATTTTAGAATCTTAATTTATTATAACTAAACTTTACCTTGATTTCACCGTCTGAAATCATTGCCTGGGTTCCGTTTTTCAAAGCCTCGATTGTCCTGTAATATAGATAAAAATACATCTTATTAGCAAATGAAGAATACAAGCACATGTAAGGAGTTTTGTCAGGGTCAGATGAAGAAGTCCGATATTCATTTTAGATCTATATTTAAGGCCTCTAACTCCTGAATGATTCACAGCTAAATGTGCTTAAATCCGGTAATATTAACATAAACCATACCCGATCAAAGCAGTCAGTCGAAAAAACATCTATCTTTTGATAAGGTTAGGATTATTCTGAAACAGAATCAGAAGGAGGGAGGCAATAATTACAGAATCGGCTACTATTTTAAAGTTATTGTACCTGTTGCAGGACACCTGATTTGTGCAACCACAGTTGAATGACCCAGCTCTGACAAATGGCTTTCCAGCACACTCCGTATGCAGCCAGCCTTTACAAATATTGCACTGTACGCATTCTACCAGCTTCTCTTCTGTAGGTGACAATGCAATACAGATTTGGAAAACACAAATTTAACACTACACTTTATCTTGTGTGTTTTGTGATATTTTTCCAAGAAGAACTGTGAAATTCGCTATATTACCCACCGCTGTCCTGTATTTTCAGATATCTGATAGACACAGGCAAGTATGGAATTTGCCATACACTGTCGTGGTGTTGTGTCTGATGGCTCCATCTTAGAATTTATTTTTTTTTTATATTTAAAAACAAAATAGTTAAGACATTCTGTAGCAACGAATGATGTAGCAATACAATTTTTTTAAATTATGATAATCCTTTGGAAACAAACCTCAGCAGGCTCTTCAGCCTTTCGCTTCTTTAATTTGAAGACTGGGACATGGTGGCCAGCAAGGAATACTTTGCACTCTTCAGTCCAATGGCCAAACACTCCTGTAACTACAGCATGCACATAATCTATGTTAAACAACATGAATTAAAAATGCTTTCTTTGTTATTTAAATCCTACACACCTGTCAAGACTGTAGTTCTCCAGCAACAGCAAACACCACCACTTCCGCAACAAAGGCATGTCAAGCTGCAAGATTATTTTTGTAGGTTACACTCAAATTGTACATTCTGCTACCTACATGGTTTATGGTAAATGGCCTGTATTTGGATAGTGCCTTCTTGGGGTACTACAATTCCCCAAGGTGTTTCACAACACAATCAGTCATTCACCCAGTCACACACACACACATTCACACACTGCTTGTGATGAGCTATGATGTAGCCACAGCTGCTCTGGGGCGCAATGACAGAGGTGAGGCTGCCGAGCACTGGCGCCACCGGTTCCTCCGACCACCACCAGCAGGAAAGGCGGTTTAAATGTCTTGCCCAAGGACACAACAGTAGAATTCTCTGGTTAGAGCCATGATCCAACCTGCAACCTTCTGATTAATGGATAACCCGCTCTACCTCATGAGCTACTGCTGCTGGTTTATTCAAAAAAACTATTTTAACCATCAGACAGACACTTACTGCTGAGTAGTCAAATGGTGCATCAAAGGCAATGAACAGGAGAGCCTACAAAAATAAATACAGCATTTTTACAATTTTTGAAATTGTCAGTATTCCAAGATGCTCATTGGAATTGATAAATCTTACCATCAACATAAATATGCCACAGTCATTGCCAAAGTCTTGTCTTGGAAGATCCTTATATTCGAATGGATGCAAATTAAATAGTTATTGTGCGAGTTTATCATCCCATCGTAAAAAATGGTACACTGATTTTATTACCTTGATATCTTTGCCAGTTTTCTCTGTCCATTTCCCAGGACTTAGGTTCTGTGCAACATCCCTGATAATGTAAAATAGAAATAAAAGCAAGCAACACAACTTTTAATTACACATGCAACAGCTTGGAAAAAGCTAAATGTCATTTGAACGTGACCGAATGAAGCAGAGGTCATTTGAACGTGACCGAATGAAGCAGAGGTCATTTGAACTTGGCCGAATGAAGCAGAGGTCATTTGAATGTGACCGAATGAAGCAGAGGTCATTTGAACGTGATCGAATGAAGCAGAGGTCATTTGAACTTGAACAAATGAAGCAGAGGTCATTTGAACTTGACCAAATGAAACAGAGGTCATTTGAACGTGACCGAATGAAGCAGAGGTCATTTGAACTTGGCCGAATGAAGCAGAGGTCATTTGAATGTGACCGAATGAAGCAGAGGTCATTTGAACTTGAACAAATGAAGCAGAGGTCATTTGAACTTGAACAAATGAAGCAGAGGTCATTTGAACTTGACCAAATGAAACAGAGGTCATTTGAACGTGACCGAATGAAGCAGAGGTCATTTGAACGTGACCGAATGAAGCAGAGGTCATTTGAACGTGACCAAACTAACCACCACTAGCAGCAGGACAAATTTGTAACCTCAAAATAGCCATGTACTGCAAAGCACCAAACCCAGACTCTGTCTTTGCATACAGAGTCCAGAAAGAGAATTTCTCTTTGCAACAGCTTTATCACCTATAGAAAACACACACTTCAATTTCAGCACATTACTTGACATCTGACGTGTTTTTGAGACCCTCCCAGTTCCACCAATACTGAAAGTGGCACACATGCTCCCTGTGCCACTTTTTGCCGGCTTTTGCAGTTCTCCACCATGGCAGCACCAAAGAAATGTGCAGACATCATCTCCTCAAGGACTTCCGTTTTAAGGATCTCTTCCTTTGCAGTCTTGCCACTATAATCCAATGACCTGATATGTTCGCACAGACAATGTGTAAGACCACTGCGCTGGGCAAGCAAGTGGAACTGTTAACACTCCTCAAGTTCACACTTTGTTTGCTGTTGATTGCCCCAGGTTTTACGCTGTACGTGTACTGGAGTAGAGAAACCATGTAAGGAGACTTTTGCGGACAGCAAATATTCCATTCACTTGAGCCACACATACATTTTTAAAATGGAATGACTCAGTAATGTCTTTTTTACATGTATGTTTTCTTTGTATATGTAAAGTTAGATTTTTTTGGTAGAGAACAAGTGCACAGTGTGGGCACTTAGCCATCTTTAAATTTTTAACACGTGAAGCTTTGGCTGAAGAAAATCTTTTGGATCCGTGTATTGGTGGTCTCTCTGGGGTGGACTCAGGCAATGATGTTGATTTCTCTGAACAAAAGTTGTGTAGGTGATGGTGCACAATCACTGTTTTCCACAACCTCAGTCGAGTCACTAGATGTTAAAGCTAACAAACAGTAGTCATGGTCGTTCAGTGGTGGCCTCTCTGGGGTGGACTCGGGAAGTGATGCTGATTTCTTTGGGCTGAAAACAAGTTGTGGAGATGATGGTGCACAATCATTATTTGCCACAACCTCAGTAGAGTCACTAGATTTTAAACCTAGCAAACAGTAGTCAGGGTCACGGAGCAGTAGCCTCTCTGTGGTGAACTTAGGCAGTGGTGGTGGCCTCTCTGTGGTGAACTCAGGAAGAGATATTGATCTCTCTGCGGTGAACACAAGTTGTGGAGGTGATGGTGCACAATCACTATTTGCCACAACCTCAGTAGAGTCACTAGATTTTAAACCTAGCAAACAGTAGTCATGGTCATGGAGCAGTAGCCTCTCTGTGGTGAACTTAGGCAGTGGTGGTGGCCTCTCTGTGGTGAACTTAGGCAGTGGTGGTGGCCTCTCTGTGGTGAACTCAGGAAGAGATATTGATCTCTCTGCGGTGAACACAAGTTGTGGAGGTGATGGTGCACAATCACTATTTGCCATAAACTCAGTCGAGTCACTAAGTGTCAAAGCTAGCAATGTGTAGTCATCGTCGTGTAATGATGGCCTCTCTGGGGTGGACACAGACAGCACCGGGTTTCATTTTGGGGTCACTTCATTTAAAGTTGTTGTGGTGTTGCAAAGCTTCACGTGGCGTTCTATTTGCTCCTTTTTCAGTAATCCAGTATCCAGTTTGACCTCAAGGCTAGTCACGCAGTCTTTAAAATTGAGGTCAGGAAAGTCCTGTGAGGTATGGGCATGGGAGACATTTTGTGGATCAAATAGAGTTGCCTCAGTTTTTGCCTCAGCTAACCAGTCCTTCACCATGATCAAACACTCCGAAAGCATGGAGGAAGAATTGGGTTTGTCCTTCGCTACATACTGCTGGCAATCATCAGCATATATGTGTTAGTTGAGACCAAAGCGTTTCAGATTGTTACAAAGGTGGAGGATAAATACAGAAAAGTAGAAGTCCAATTACAGAGCCCTACGGGACACCCCAGTGCAATGGAGCACGGGTAGGAGCATCTGCCCAGATAGCAAATGGACTCCAGACTGGATCTGTCCTGAAGGTACCGTAAGCTTTGGAACGGATCAGCAAAACGGACCCATACCGGAGTCCACTTTCTCTCTGGAAAAGATCTGGAACGGATCATGATCACGGATCCGGATCATATCCGGTGAAGAGCTTGTCCGGATCAACTCCTTTGGCACATCATCCGATCCGGGTCCGTTTTGGACCCGTGCATAAAACTCATCATCCAGTCAGGGTCCGTTTTGGACCCGTCTACGAAGCACATCATCCGGTCCGGATTCAGTTTATACCCGTCCATCACCACGTTCGGCTTTGTGTGCTCTTTAATAAAGGAAATAATCCAGCCTGTTTTTTATTTCATAATTGGAATTCCTTCATGTTTAATTAGGTAATGAAAGCATGCAGTACCTGAGTACTCTTTACAGAGAATAAGAGCTTTGGAGTAAATGATTTAAAATTGTCTGTCACACCACACTTATCCTTTATGTTAAACGAAATACACACCCAAACCATAAATGTATTTTGATAAATATTTATTAGTAGTGATACAAAAATTATTAAAAAAATGTCTGTTACATGTGCAAGTGTAAAGTATAATAGTAAAACAAACAGTATAAAAAAACTATGTTACATGTGCAAGCAAAGTATAAAGTATAATAATAGTAATTGTAATGGAATGAAATGACCGTTTTCCACCTAAAAGTAATCCATAAGATTGATTTCATATTTATTATGGAATCTCATGTCTTATGATTTCTTAAATAATATGTATATTAAATTCTTACATAATACAAACAGTATTAAAAATTGTGTTACCAGACTGTAATTTGTGTTATAAAGATGAATGCTGGTCAGCGGGTTAAACTTGTGTACTACTGCCTAACCTTGAGCAGTTTCGATCTGCTGCCAAGTTAAACCAGCGGATAGCATGTTTACATATGTCATGATCAGCGGAAGCACAGGAGATGGGATTTTTTCTCACAGAATCTGCAATCACAAAAGCAGATTTAAATGTTAATCATCATCCACCACCACAATTTTCTATTGCAACAGGACCATCTCCACTAATATCATCTTTCTGTAAGCAGAAAATAATTTGTCAACTAAAGCTCTCAATACTATTTCTTCTTTTAGTAGACCAGCTTTAGAAGTAGCTATACAAGTTTATATTGACGCGGTGTAGCTTTTATAAGAAGTGAAACGCTGGAAACAACACCTCAGTGTGTGACCAGCAAAGGAATGAACTGGCTGGTGGCAAGAGCTGTCGTAGTGGAGCACATATTGTTGACCCAGAAAAATGTGTGAACATTTTAAAATGAGTACTTAAGCAGGAGCAGTGTTTTTGATGACATCTGGTTGAAAGACTTCTTCCCATTGACACTCCATTTCCTGGGGAGTTGCATCCAGCTTGCTGGTTAAATAATTGACCTTGGCTTCTAGTTGCTCCATCTGTTTTTTAGATGCTCCAGCAAGTCCAAAATCTGGGCTTCTGCGGCTGTTGGGAAGAATATTAGAAAGTATACATCAGTCAATTTTATCAGCTTGGAAAACATTATGCAGTAGATACAAACTTTATATTTTATATAATAATAATAAAAGAGTAAATAATTATTATTTCAAACCAACAAAAAATATTACCCACCAGAGCAGGGAAGGGTGCCCGAGTCAAACCTTCTCCCTCGCCAGGTACGTGTATGCACCTGGCTTGCAGACAAGGTTTGTTGTTGGCATGGTGACGGTTGAACAGCAGGAGATGGTGGCTGTATTGATGTTTTGGATTGGCTTCTGGATTTCTTTCTTGGATGTTCGTCTTCACTATCATCAGAATCCCCCCAAAAATGACTATAATTTGGACAGGGAAATAACACTCAGTTGTCTTGGTACTCTCATTTCCGTAATCTTTAAGTAGTTGTCGTTGTCGTCGTCTTCCTCCGCCCTCCGCTTATTCGGGTCCGGGTCGCAGGGGCAGCATCCCAACTAGGGGGCTCCAAACCGTCCTCTCCCCGGCCACCTCCACCAGCTCCTCCGGCAGGACCCCAAGGCGTTCCCGGACCAGATTGGAGATGTAACCTCTCCAACGTGTCCTGGGTCGACCCGGGGGCCTCCTGCTGGCAGGACATGCCCGAAATACTTCCCCAGGGAGGCGTCCAGGAGGCATCCTGACCAGATGCCCAAACCACCTCAACTGACTCCTTTCAATCTGGAGGAGCAGCGGTTCTACTCCGAGTCCCTCCCGAATGTCCGGGCTCCTCACCCTATCTCTAAGGGAGATCCCAGCCATGCTGCAGAGGAAACTCATTTCGGCCGCTTGTATCCGCGATCTCGTTCTTTCGATCATTACCCAAAGCTCATAACCATAGGTGAGGATTGGGACGTAGATCGACCGGTAAATCGAGAGCCTGGCTTTCTGGTTCAGCTCCCTCTTCACCACGACAGATCGGCTCAGCGTCCGCATCACTGCAGATGCTGAACCAATCCGCCTGTCGATCTCCCGATCCCTCCTACCCTCACTCGTGAACAAGACCCCGAGATACTTAAACTCCTCCACTTGAGGTAGGACCTCGCCCCCGACCCGGAGTTGGCAAGCCACCCTTTTCTGGTCGAGAACCATGGTCTCAGATTTGGAGGTGCTGATCCTCATCCCAGCTGCTTCACACTCGGCCGCGAACCAACCCAGCAAGAGCTGAAGGTCAGAGCTGGATGAAGCTAGGAGGACCACATCATCCGCAAAAAGCAGAGACGAGATTCTCCTGCCACCAAACTCGACACACTCCACACTACGGCTGCACCTAGAAACTCTGTCCATAAAGGTTGTGAACAGAACCAGTTACAAAGGGCAGCCCTGGCGGAGTCCAACCCTCACCGGGAACAGGTCCGACTTACTACCGGCTATGCGGATCAATTTTTATACTACTAGGTAACCTGTATTGTCTTCTCGGACATAGAAACTTAGATAAATGTTCCATACACGACATTTTCATGCATGTTTCAATTACAATTCACAGGAAAACATAGAAAGATGCGTCTGTGAAGGTTCTCAGTCATCCAGGTCATTGTAGTCTAATGAGCTTTGAAAGAAAAGCGTCTTCAAGCAACTCAAAGAAGTCCAGACGCTTTTCTTTCAAAGCTCATTAAGATGCTTACATCGCCTTTGGCTTCCTCTTGGGTTGCACATCCTCTTCCTCTTCTTCCGTCTGCAGGTCAGAAGTGTGGCATGACAGCGACTTATTTAGGTGTTTTCTTGCCTCGAAGTACTGATCTAAAATTTGGTTAAAAAAATGTTTTCAGAAAATTGAAAGATTGAAGTCATACTTATTATATATATATACATATATATATACATATATATATATATATATATATATATATATATATAATAAGTAGCTTACCACATGATTTAAGAATTCGGACATCATACGTTTCCCATTCAGGTCCCGGCTCCTCTGCGTTTTTTACTGCCCGGTTCACCCTTGCATCACTTTTATAATTCGGCCAACAGATCACGCCGTCCCTGTACCAGTTCTCGGGCACCACTGCTACAGTTTTGTTGATGGTGAACTCAATTAGGTGGAATATCCTAATTAAAAAGGAGAAACACAAAACATTATGTTTACAAATATGAAACTTTTACTGAAGATGCAATTGATCAAATACTTTCTGTAACTAGTAGGTAATGTTGGGATAATGACCCAGCTCTTCCTTCTTCCATCTCAGGAACATTGCTAAGCTGAGTCCCATTCTGTCTCGCTCTGAACTTGAGACAGTTCTCCACACCTTCATCTCCTCACGCTTAGACTACTGTAACTCTCTTTTCACGTGTCTGACCAGAACCTCCCTTAACCCTCTACTGGTGGTTCAGAATGCCTGTGCTCGGCTTCTGATCAAGTCCTCATAATAAAATAAACCTCTAATTTGTTACTGTTAAAAACTATCTTTCAAGCCCAAAAATCCCCTTCCTAGTATTGCAAAACCGAAGCATCTAAGCTCCCAGAACATAGACACCAAAATCTCTCCTCCCTTCTCTCCTGTTCACTTGTCCTTTTAATGAACTCCAGTTGTGTAATTAACATGGGGAACAGCTGTGCTGCAAGGGAAGTGTGCCGCTCTCCATGGTGCTGAACTGACAGTGCCAGTAGAGATCTGGAGCTGTCCAACAACAGGACAAAATTCAGGAGGTCATAACACCCACATCACCCGCTTCTCCTCCAGCTTCACTGGCTGCCAGTCAACTTCAGGGTTCATTTCAAGATCCTGGTTCTGGTCTATAGGGTCTTACATGGACAAGCACCATCTTACATTGGTGATCTTCTTAGTCCCTACACCCCCAGCAGGTCCCTGAGGTCCAGTGATCAAAGCCTACTGGTTGTGCAGCACCAGACTAAAGACCAAAGGTGAAGATCATTTGCTGCTGTGGCCCCCAGACTCTGGACCTCTCTCCCCCTGAGCCTGAGATCAGTGGACTCAGTGAACTCCTTTAAAAAGCAGCTGAAGACTCACCTGTTCAAGCTGGCTTTTGTATGACCTTCTTCACCACTCTCTCTTTATTCTGCTCTCCCCACCTATTCCACCTTCCTCAGGATCCACTGATTTCCCTCTTTCCTATTCACTCTCTCTCTCTCTTAACATTTTTTTTAATCACAATAGCCTATTTTTGCTCATTTTAATTATATTTTTAAACATTTTCTAAATGCTTTTTTATATTTTTTGTTTTTGTGAAGCGCCTCGTGATTTTTATCTTGAGAGGCGCTATAGAAATGATATTTTCTTCTTCTACTTCTTGGGTGGCATCTATGGATGTTTAAATAATGTTATTTTAAAAGAGATAATTTCTGTATTCCAATATTTTAATAGAAAATTTATGGATGTTTTCTAACAGCTTCTATGTCCTGCGAGGTTGTTTCAACATGTTTGTTTATTTACATCTTCTACTTCTCACACACGCACACACACACACACGCACACATACTTACAGTCACATGTTATCCAATTTCAAACGTAGGAGCATTTCTAAATATGTCACTGTCAGTCTCTGACCCTCACGGCTAACATACGTAATTGTAACAAAACCACTATATTAAAAGGGGAAATGTGCATCAGTGGCTTTTAAATAACCTTCAAAAAAGGTTCTGCTATATATGGCTATTGATAGCCAACCAATAAACAGTTGCAATGATAGATCAACTCATTTCAAATCAAACAGTTGTATTCAGGAGCAAGTACACATCTACTTTTGTGTGTAGTTGCACCAATAAAGTGTGTGAAACAGGGGGATGACCACAAACCCATCCTTATGTGGAAGAACAACACATTTTTACACAAGCTCAGAAACTTTAATACTACTTCAGTGTGTCGGGGGTGTGAGAAATTGTATAAATATTTAGATAGTCAGAGCTGAATGGGTAAGTGAAGAACAAAGACTTGTTTGAAAGTTCTTTGTAAATCACATATACTCCATCATTGCACTCTATAATATTATGTATGCAGCAAATGTAATTTCCAATGACAAAAACATCATCTCTGGAGGAAATTTTAACTGTCCACTCGCCACAGGTCATCTCATCATACTGAGCTTTGACTGACAATCCACCTACAACTGGACCAACATAATGCTGCTTTTTAAAAGAGGGACCACTTAAAGGAGCATCAATGGTTTTTAGCTCTGACAATCGACGAACAATTTGGGCAAGGGGAAGTTCTGGTTTTCTGACTAGTTTTTTTAATCTGTGCAAGTAACTTTTATATGGAAATGCAGAAAAAGAGTCAAGACAACCATGTCTGTACTTCTTCTGGCAGATGAACTAATGCATGTACATTATAAACAATTAGATCTTTTCCATATATGCCAGCAAAGTGATCAATGAATGATTTCAGTATAGTCTGTGCATACTGTGCGTGGCAGCAGGGCTTACCAAAAATGCAACGCCAGTGAAAAGCAGCATGAAATTTCTGTACATGTTGCAATCCAGAAAAGCACCTAGCATTACAGGACCAGTGTAATGCAGAAACTGCCTTAATTCAGTGGCCTTCCAACGATCCAATTCCCTCAGTGATCTGGGCTTACGGGCAAATTCTACAGGGACATAGGAGCGCAGTTCGAACAGTTTAGCTGACATCAATTTCACTACATGGTGGAAAGTTCTTGGTCCACTGTAAAGGTCTGTTTTCTGACAAAACCGGAAATAAAGAAGAAATTGGTTTTTGTATGTTGTAAAAGAGTCGAAGACCACACAGTGGTTTGATTCTTCTCCAACTGGTCTCAGAGCAAAGAGCAGGCAAACACAAGGCACCAAAATGAACATTTTCACTCACAACCCCCTACGTCCTGTTTACCTGTGTGTGTGTGTGTGTGTGTGTGTGTGTGTGTGTGTGTGTGTGTGTGTGTGTGTGTGTGTGTGTGTGTGTGTAGCCTCCCAGCGCCCCACCCCATATCTTATCCTTAAGGCCACCAAAAACATCCTTGATAAAACGATTAATTTGTTTTAGAGCCCTTTATGTGGAATCCTGGTGAAATTCGTACATTCGTATTTAACACTTAGTGATGTGGAATTGTCATTCAAAGACACCCCCTAGCTCTAAAGGTTTATTTTAGCACTTTGTTTACTTCGAATAAGATTACACAAGTTCTCGCGATAATGTAACTTTCTCGCAGGAATTAAGTTGGTCCCGCACTCGAAAAACATTGATTTTTGAGCGCGTTATATGCTTTTAGCTTTGTATGCACAGTCGTTAATTACATGGAAACCCAAACAAGTTAGAGAGAAGCAAAAGTTCCCGATACAGGCAGGCACTGCAACTATGGTTAGCATGTTGCTGTAGCACGCCATCTCGTTCTTTTGGTCACTACCCAAAATTTGTGACCATAGGTGGGTGTTGGAATGTAGATCGACCGGTAAATTAAGAGCTTTGCCTTCCGGCTCAGCCCTCTCTTCACCGCGACAGATCGACACAATGCCCGCATCAGTGCAGACGCAGCACCAGTCTGCCTGTTGATCTTGCGTTCCATCTTTTCCTCATTCATGAACAAGACCTCGAGATACTTAAACTCCTCCACTTGGGTCAGGACCCAGCTCACCTAGCTGCTGGAGATTTTTCAATGTAACCTTCTTTCCAACATCATTAGACATTAGACTATGTGAACATTTTAATATGTAATTCTTACATGTTTCTTTTTAATTGGTGCTGGGTTATGTGATCTAGGTGGGAAGCTCAGACATTCCTTTCCCCAAAGACACTCTCTAGCTCCTTCTGGAGATCCCAAGGCATCCCCAGGCGAGAGAGGACATGGAACATTCTGGATATACCCCAGGATATCCTCTCTAAAGCCCCCTTCAGACAGGCCATGAAAAACGGAAATGTTCCGGACTCTGTCCGTAAGACCTTTCTGTCTGAATACAAACATCCGGATAACGTGTTCCGTAATTTAACCGGACGACGTCCCTGGTAACAGGTCCGGACTTGTTACGGACAGGGTGGCTGCTTCAGACTGGTGAGGTAAAGTTCCGGACAAGGGGGAGGGGGAGGAGGAGGGGACTGGGGGACGCTGTACGCACCTAGATAGCCCGCTGCTGTAGCATGCGGCGAACCACGGCAGCTCGCCTCCTACGGTACCGTCCAGACGCGCGACGGAGCGCTTCACACCGCTTCAGTGATTCCTTTAACCATTGAGCTTCATCATCCAGGTCTCATGCGTCTTCGTGTGTGCAGAATTATGCTTAAGCGCCTCGTGATTTTTATCTTGAGAGGCGCTATAGAAATGATATTTTCTTCTTCTTCTTCTTCTTCACATGTCCGATTCTCCAACACCCACCCCCCCCCCCCACCCACCCACCCCCCCACCCCCCACCCCCCGCCGCCGTCAGACATCTGGAACTTTTCCCTGCTGTGTGAACGCAGCCGAAAGGACAAGTTCCGGTACAAAAGTGGTGTGTCTGAAAACACGGTTCCGGTTAAAAACCGGATTGAATTGTCAGCAAATGTTCCAGAATGTCTATCTGAAAAGGGCTCAAGTGACATTCAGCAGGAAGCCCCTTAGTCTGATACCTGAACCACCTCAATGGACTTCTTTTGAGAAGGAAGAGATGCTCTACTTAAAGATGACAAAGCTTCTTGGCTTATCTCTATGGTTTAGCCCAGCTATCCTTCAAGGGCATCCCATTTCAGCCACTTCCACTCAGTATCTCATTCTTTCAGTTATAATTCAAACCATTTGGCCTTATGTGAAGGTGAAAACATAGATGGACCAGAAATTGAGAGCCTTGCCTTCTGGCTCAGCTCTGTCTTCACCATAAATAGACAGACAGAACCCAGATCAATCAGCCTATGGGTGCTGCCCCATTCCACCATCACCCGTAAACAAAGTACCAGGATATTTGAAGTCCTTTGCTTGAGGCAAAAACCCAGTTTACTCAATCAGCATTCCACCTTTTTCTAGTTTAAAACTTCATGAGCTGACTCTCATCCTTTCTTGTAAAAAATTAAAAACATTGCCCAAGGCTTAAAAATGACACTCAGAAGGTGTTCAAGTACAGTTTAACGTGATAGATAAAGGCTTTCAATCATTATTTCACATCAGTGCTCACTAAAGCTGGACACTTCTGTAGTTTCTTTGCCGCAGGCTTTAATGTTGTTTGTTTATTTCAAAAGCAGGTGACAGAAGAAGGTGGCTGTCGTCAAGCCTCATGTTCCAATTGTTTGGCAATGGCTCAGACAAACCATTAGAAAATACACCTCGGCCACAAACAATAGTGGTATCAATATGAATGCATAATAAGTAATAATTGCAAGAATTTACAAGCATAAACAAAGTCTGCTGTGCTACAAACAGCTGATTTAGATCAGAGCAGCTTGATACTCATTTATTACATCAGCAGCTAAATATTGCACATCCAATCCAAAAACACAAGTGTTATTTATAGCCCCTCTACAGCAGTTTTAATTTCAAATGTCTTCACATGCTCATCCTTTTAGCTGGGAAATGCACTTGTTTATTGGCGTAACTGTGAGAGATGAGCTGTGTATTTTAAGAAGCAACTCAGGCATAAATTACTAATAAAGTTCTGCTTCAGAAACAGATTCAATGAAATGAACAATATGTGGTTAGTCGATGTTATCTAAACATCCAATTAGGACGTACCAATGACAGTATTGATTTCATTTAAAAGGTTTGTCGTGACAACTTCAGTGGTTTAACAGATAAAAACCACAGGTGCAGTGTTTGTAGTCACAACATGCCCTATAGGTTATAAATTGTAAGTCGCTTTGGATGAAAGTGTCTACCAAATAAATAAAAATAAATAAACATATACATAGTTTGTTTGCTGCTAGCTATAATCTGACATGTTCAGTTGACTGCTTGTTACCGAAAACACGGGCTGACTGTTCCCGGCTATCAATACAAAACCCGCTGTAAACTTTGTAAGAGAACCAGCCAGTCAGGGACCTTGGGTGTAAAGGTACTCGACTCTCATTCGCTCGTATTTCGGCTGACGAACGTTAAAGTGAGCACGTTCATTCTGGCATGTGAACAGGTTTATGACCGACGTTCTTTCCCTGTTCGAGCTCCAGATCGCCATCAGTGTGTGAATGTGTGTGAATGGATGAATGATACACTGTAGTGTAAAGCGCTTTGGAGTCCTTACTCTGAGAGGCACCATAATGGCTTCAAACACGTATATAAAAGTGTTAGTTTTTACGTAAACCATTGGATGAAATTACACAAACTGACTGAGCTCTAGTTAAGGCTCTTGCAATAGTTTGTGTACGTGCGTGTGTGTGTGTTTGGGGGCGGGTACATTGGAACTTTGTCCCCCCAGTTTGAGAATCCTATCTGCGCCCCTGGTTCAGCCCTCGCAGCTCCGCGCCACTCCGGCCTGACCGGAAGCCCGGGGCACCCGGGCACGTCCGCGGAACAGAAACGTCGACGATCCCGACACCAGAAGATGTGAACGGTCTTCACATCTGCACCTCACCCTGACTCAGCATCTCCTCTGAGCCCACCATTAAATTACACATCTCACCACTAGGGAACACTATCGTCACCACACCAATGGTGTGATGACACAGACCAAGTTTAATGCTATTCTGACCACTTTTTTGGAAGTCATTGAAGGTTAAAGTTATCTATGGGTTGCTTTGACCAACTACAGAAAAATCCCATTGAGGTCAGCTTTGGTTGACAAAGATGGTTTTCTGTTATTTTGGCATCAATCGGACATTGTTTATGTTATCTAGAGTCAGAGAGCCGAAAGGGGGTGGAGCTAAAGGGGTTGGAACCAACAACCACATTAATGTGTTTGGTGCAGTCATATGATGACACAAGCCAAGTTTAATGCCATTCTGACCTTGTATTAGGAAGTTATTAACTTTTAATTTTATCTAGGGGGCGCTGTGACCATTTACAACTAAATCCCATAGAGGTCATATTTGGTCATCAAGATGGTTTTCTGTTATTTTGGCATCAATCGGACATTGTTTATGTTATCTAGAGTCAGAGAGCCGAAAGGGGGTGGAGCTAAAGGGGTTGGAACCAACAACCACATTAATGTGTTTGGTGCAGTCATATGATGACACAAGCCAAGTTTAATGCCATTCTGACCTTGTATTAGGAAGTTATTGTTGAGGGTCTGACCTCATGAGGAAATTACTATGCAGTGATTTTCTCCAAAATGACTGTGCTTAAATTGCTCTGAAAAGCAAATAACCACATCAGCGCCAAGAAACTTCATTTCCCATGATGCTCGGCACACGGAAGCATTGGGATGATGTCACCGCCTAATACCAGAAACACGTTCTGCGCATGTGCAGGAGGCTGTGGAGCTTTTCCCACGAACTAAGACCATAAATCTTCAGCAAAGACAAAGAAACCTTGTTCTTTTGCCCAGGATACCTGGCGGTAAGGACACGCTTGTCGAACGCTCCGACTCCCTTGAGCACGCGGAAGCTCTAAGTGCCCAAGTTGAGCCCACGGAACTGCTGGAAACTACACTCCAACTCCATCAGGACCTGACTGGGAACGAGCGGAGCTCCATCCAGCTCTCAGAGACGCTGTAAGTTGTCAAACTCAGCCCAAAAGAAACTTCGTTCTCTTTGTGTCCAGCCCGTTGGAGAAGCACTCGTGGGGAGAAACAACGGAGAAAACCATCAAACCGACGGACGACGCCAAACTGCGGAGAAACACGGAGAAACACGGAGAACCGTCAAATCAAAAACAGCGGGGGACGCCTTGCTGTTCTGGTGATCAGAAAACTCATTCCTCTCTCTCCTTTCCTTCTCCCGTTTCCTCTATAGTCCAGAATAAGCAATAAAACCGCGCTATTGCTTAAAAAGTAGCTTCGTGTTTTCCTCTTTCGTTCCCAAACACGTCCGTCGGGTCATTTTGATAGAGAATAAACTGCTTATTGATCATTGTTTGGTATCTTTAAATGTTTTCTGCTTGGCCACGTGGTTAAACTAAAAGATATTATTCGTGATTAATCTTTTGTGTTGTTTCATGATCCTTTGAAATGTTTTGAGTGAATTTAAGGTTAAGTTACTTATGATTCTAAGTGCCTTGGAAGTTAAAGTGCAAGTTGCCACCCACACTTTAGCCAGACAAAGGGGTCAGCCATCTTGCATACAGACTCCATTTTAGAAACACACACACACATACATACACACAAAACACCTTGAACATTATTTTGAATATACATCCTTTTATTATATCACATGGTTATTATTCATTTATGCCACTGTTTATTCATTTGACAAATTGTTAATTAAACGTTATAAAATTCAGATTTTCGTCTCCAGTAGCTTTGTTGTGTCGAAGAGAAGTCTCTGCTCCGAGGATTCTACGAACTTCAAGAAAGACTGATAAGAGTTTTGGATTCAATTTTTCCCCGGTTAAAGGGGAATGGTGCCCCGTATATCTAAGAATATCTTAATTAATTAATAAATCAGTAAATATTCCCATATTTACAGAATTTATTGAAGAATCCGAAAGTAAGTTAAAGCTTACGAATTGTTCGCTCCTAATAACCCCAACATTATTAACTTTTAATTTTATCTAGGGGGCGCTGTGACCATTTACAACTAAATCCCATAGAGGTCATATTTGGTCATCAAAGATGGTTTTCTGTTAATCTGGCATCAATCAAACGTTGCATGGGTCATCTAGAGCCAAAAGGCGGTAAGTGGGCGGAGTTAAAGTGATTTAAACGAGCAAGCACATACATGTGTTGATTGCAGTTGCATGATGACTCCCACCATGTTTGATATAGTTTGGAGCTTTTTTGTAGAAGTTACAAAAGTTTTATTGTATCTAGGGGACGCAGTCCCAAATTTAGGAAAATATCCCATGGAGCAGTTTGTAGGTTGACAACAATCATTTGCGTGTAGTTTGGTGTAAATTGCATTATGTATGTGTTATTCAGGGCCTAATATCTGTCGGGGGCGGAGCTAAAGCGATTTCAACCAATGGCCACAGGATTGTGTCGGTTGCATTTGTAGCAAGTTTGGTGCAGTTGCGACCTCGTCTGTAGGAGTTATTGCAGTTTTAAAGGTATGAAGGGGGCGCTGTGGTGATATTATACAACGTTCACCAACCGTTTGTGCCTCATTGGCTAAAGGGCATGATTGTTCATTGCCATGTTCAGTCTTGTGCAGATCGGAGGCTGTTTGTGGAAGTTACAGTCAAACGTAAGGTCACGGCGTCATGCCAGAATTCGCCATCACATCAAAGCCTCTCCCTTTCTGGAAAGCTATCAGATCTGAAGGGTCATTACACCATCATGAAGACAGTGGATGACCTTAGTGTGGGGATAATTATGGGCATTTCACCATAAAACAACAGATTTCCTGTTGTCAGGGGGCGTGGCTTAGGTTATGTCAGCTGTCTACAGTGTCATTGTCTCTGAGATGTGGCCAGTGATCACTCAGACAAAGTTTGATATAGATCTGATCATGCGCATAGGAGTTATTAGTCAAGTAGTGCAATGGCGAAAGGTCAAAGTTTGAGGCTTAGCCACGCCCACACCTTTCAACTTTTGAAAAATCCGACAGTTGAATTTTTCCCCGTCTTAAGAGTATATAGCAGAAGTTTGAAGGTGATTGGTGAAAAGGGCAACGGGGCATCACTCTTCAAACAACATGTGCAAAAACCACTAAATTCAACTAATCTACACTGTTTTATAAGAAACCCGGCTGACTGAAAGCTTAAGGGTAACTGTTGTCTCTTATGTATAAAAAAATCAAGTTTCTTTCTAATTAATAAACCACTCTCCCATTAAACCTAAAAGAACACTTGATGAGGAATGTGTCCTAGATGAAATTGGTAAAAAACTAACAGGCAAACTTTTATTTATGCGTACGTTTTGGTTTGAGTTACGTTTTATGCGATACAGGTTGTAAACAAAAAATGGGAAATTCTGCTTTTACAACCAACAAGGGAGTTTAGTAGGAAAATGGCCTTTAGAATGCCAGCACGGCCTCACTTTACAAGATTATTTATGGTATCAGATGACAGTAATTGTTTGTAGCATTTCTCAAGCTATTTGTCCACTGTTGTGTGAAATATCGCCTGCATAAAAAATAGGCCAGCTAGGCTTCTCTTTTAACTTTATATGTTGCTGCATGTTAAATAGACCTATTGCATAGGATTCCCAAATGTAACCTAACCCGATGTAATCAAAATTATTCCTGTATTCCCATGAATGCCCTGAGGCACATTGTGTAGACCAATTAATGTCCACATACCGTTAATATGACAAGACAGCATAAAAAGGTCATTCAGAGCTTTAATGTTGGCTATCCTCTGATGTTTATTAGCGGAAAAGAACAAGGTGCTTGTCTCCTTTGCCCCCGTTAGTAATTTAGAGCAATTAAACCAATTCCTTATCTCGTGGTAATTTGAGATTGATTTGCCAACTCTACTTTAGAAACTTGCTGACAGTGCAAGAAGATTTATGACTTGAAATAATAATTGATATCTTAAAAAGTAGAATTTTGTAGAAACCTACTAAGCGCAAGACCAAAATTTCTGCTGTCTTAAAACAGCTCAGTCCTAAATTTTAATGACAATTCATGCTAACGTGGTTTGATACTTTTATATGATTTAACATTGCATGTTTCTTTTAAATTTTATTGTTCTTTGCAACTGAAATCAATGGCAGAAAGAAGCTACTGCAGCTAGCTGTCTTCTGTTAAGATTCACGACTTCTGTCACGCTCCATACAATACCATATGCACTTTTTTTCTGTAGCACATTTACAAATAGCATGACAGCTGACCAAAATGTTGAACAGATACAGCACTGTAAAACAAAATGTATTAAAAAAAATCAATACACAAGCAGAAAAATAAAAAAACAACAAAATTCAATTTATAGGAATCAATGCCAAACGACCCACACTTGTATAGCACCTTTCAGTGTCAGAAGAGTCCAAAGTTCTTTACACTACAGTGTATCATTCAACCATTCACACACACATTCACACGGGCAGAGGCGTGGCTTCCAAGATCAGTCGCCACTGGTCCCTCCGATCAACACCTGCAAGCAATTGAGTGCCTTGCCCAAGGACACAACAGCAGCATTCTCTGCCGGGAGTAATCCTTCAACGCTCCGATTGTTGGGACACCTTGACTCATGACGGGGAAGGCTGTTGTTGGTTTAGCATCCAGGAAACTGCAGAGAATGACTAGACTAGTTGAAGCTAACCATTAGCTAGGGCTGCAACTAACGACTATTTTAATAGTCGACTAGTCACCGACTTTTGAAACGATTAGTCAACTAATCGGATAATTATTAAATTTTTCTTAATTTTAACATGAGATTGCTTTAATTGTGTGAAAAATGATAATAAACACAACAAAGATGGGTACTTCAATGGAAAATGCATATTTTATTGAACTTTGCTGCTGATAGGCCAATTCATACTAACAGTAAATAAAAATGCCCTGTCTAACAACAATTAGGCACAGTGCTCAGTCAGTATAGACATAAATGCTTAAATAAAATTAAAATAGTTAAAATAGTTTCATCAGGCACAGTCAGACATAACATTAAATCTCTCTTTTCTATAAACGAAAATACGTTTAAAAATGCACAATGTACATCCAAAACAAAACGTATTGGCTTTCGTGTTATTTAAATCTTCCAGAGGTGAGTCAGACTCTGTTTCATTCAACTGTCCGACGTGCTTTCTCTTTAAGTGTTCATGCATCACCGAGGTGCTGCCGTGATACGCAAGGACTGCTTTGCAAATAATGCAGGTAATGTTTTTATTCACCAAATCCAGGCTAGAATGCTTCCAAACTTTAGATGTTTTGGTACACGTAGCTGCTGTGTCGGACGCCGCCATTTCTGTTAGTTGGCACTCAGCAGAGAAGCTATTGCGCATGTGCAACTCTCGGCAGAGATTGAAATGAAGTGAGATGCCTCACTCGGTCGGAAAAAACACGTCTGGCGACAACGTCGACAATGAAATTCATTGCCGACTATTTCTATTGTCAATATTTGTCGACAACGTTGACGAATCGTTGCAGCCCTACCATTAGCATTAGCAACTCCACCACATAGCAAAACTCCTTCAGGCTTGTATTATTTGTGGGGATAAAGCATCAATGTCAATTTTTTATTTTTTTTTATTTTATGAAGAGCTTGCATAAGCCTCTGCAATGCTGGTCTACAATATATAGCTTAAAACAAGTCAATGGTCTAGTGGTAGAGTGTCCCCCTAGGACTAGGAGATCAGGGTTCAAATATCGGTTGGGTCATACCAAAGACTTTAAAAACAACCAACTTTAAGGGGTTGGATTGGGGGTTAAACCACCAAATAGTTCTCGAGTGCGGCCGTGTGTGCAGCTCACTGCTCACCATGGGGATTGGTCAAATATGGAGGACAATTTTCACCACGCACCAATGTGTGTGACAACAATGGGACATTAACTTAACTTTAAAGTAGTTTAGTTTCTGATGTCAAAGTAGACATGAGTCAGACTTTTCACTATGAATGATGTTTTAACTGGAAATAAATCCCTAACATCAATTATGATCAATTAGCTGAACGTACTAAGATAGTTGACAGGCTCACGGTCAGTTTCAGAACATTTATCTCTATTATAAAGCAAATACTATAAATATACCAACTGTTTCAGACTAGAAACACCTCACACTAAAGCAAAGCTGTTTAAATTTGAACATTTAGTCAAAGAGTCTCATGTCTTAATTAATGGCAGAAGAATTGGTGTAATAAATCAACTGTGATGTAAACAGCCTTATTATAGCAATCCAACATCAACCTCTCAGTGACATCAACTGCTGGATGATTGGGTAGTGGATGTTGAAGCTAACCAGGCTTTAATACAACCTAATAACTGTAAGGAAAGTTGAGGTCGAGGAGCATCAAAGAGGGCGGCCTCGTGAGATCTCTTAAAGAGCTGCTTTAGTGCTCTTCTCATCAGTCAAACCAGCCAATCTGCTAAAGTGCTAATCTCCTTGATAGGGACTAACCTTCGGGGATGTTCAGGGCAAACTAGAATCTTATAAGAGGCCAAACACAAGGCCTTAGAGCATAAGTTATGGCATACGATTAGACTCAACCGATAAAAGTCCTTATCATATGACCCGACTGGGAACTGTGAAGAGAGAGTTCACCTCCCTCAGACAAAACCCTCTAATGATTCTTGCCTGGCAGCCATAATTAAAGCCATCGCCTATTGTCTTGATTCATTAGCTCCACAACTCAGTTTGCCAACCTTGATCAATTACGTGACCACCTATCTCAGCCAAGCTCCTTGGTCAACACTCTCACATAGCTTTGTCGTAATTTAGCACGGGAGCAACACTTGGTGTGCGAGGGAGCGTGTATGCGTGTGAAAGTCTGTGACTGAGCGTGGGAGGCGTTATCATTCCACACTGTGATTAGGGAAACCTTTAATGGATGTCTCAACGGCGACAGCTCCAAGAAGAGACGAGCGCCCAGCCCCTGTTTGGGTTCAGAGTGTGGAGTGTGAACGAGTGTTTTCCAGTCAGGTCAGCAATCACAGAAGCACTTGAATGCTCCCTGAAGAGAATTCGTTTAAACAAATCTGGCACCAATTAATGCAGTGTTGGTGATGAATGTTTTCACACAGTTATTTGTGGAGGGCCCAAAAAGTAAAGAAGGTGACGATGGTATAGTGAGGGAAGAGAATACAGTGTAGGTGGTGTATCACCATGTTGCCTGACAGATGACACTTTGTACATTGTGCTCCCAAACACACATTCATCTTTAATTTATCATAGAATAGTTACTCGCTAAACAATGATAACTGTAAAGCACATTGAAATGTGCTCTATAAATAAAGCTGCCTTGCCTAAACAGGCCCAGACAACTAAAACCAAGGCCCCAACTGACGTTCAAGCTGCGAAACTTACAGCCTTGGGTGACATTTAAATCTATATTAATCACTATAATTTTTGATAACTTTACACGCATATTACTGTGGATGATATATTCCATGAAAATAAACCGGCCAAGCTTGAAAATGGCTCTCATATACTCCTGTATCTTTGCCTGATATAACAGGTTCATACCTGTGAATATTGCATGTATTAATAATTGAAATTACCTCCGCCACATGCCTGACTGCAGCTGTAATGCGTCGACTCGGCTCAGATACTTTTAACTCCTTGTCTGTGGATGTGTTAAACAGCTAGTATTGTGCTAACACATGAACATTTGGCTATGTTGCAAATTTAATTTTCACTCGAGGCCAACGAGAGCCACAATGAAATATTAAATTTCACATTAAAGTACACTCACTGGCCACTTTATTGGGTACACCTTGCTAGTACCGGATCGGACCCCCTTTTGGTTTAAGAACTGCCTTAATCCTTCGTGGCAGAGAATTAACAAGGCACTGGAAATATTTTTCAGAGCTTTTGGTCCATATTGACATGATAGCATCACGCAGTTACTGCAGATTTGTTGGCTGCACCTCCATGATGCAAATTTCTCATTCCACCACATCTCAAAGTGGCTCTGTTGCAGTGGTTCCCAACCTTTTTTGACTTGTGGACCCACGAAGCCGTTTTCTCAAATGTGCTGACGATTCCCCAAAAGTAGAATGGACAACTGATCATTAAATGACAATAACTTCATTAAATATTCTTCACACTGATTCACGTCTCACGTCCTGTCTGGCTTGATAAAAGCTGGATTGTTATTCATTTAGGTAGGAATGGACTATATGGTCTAAAATATATCACAATATATTCTTTACTTCTGTTCATTTAGGTTCATGTTTTGTAGAAGAACAAATACGTCTAAAAATTATTAAACATTTAACGTTCAAAACTTATTTTAAAAATACTAAACCTTTCAATTAGTTTTTATTTTATGTTCTGATTTTTTCTTCAAACAAGAAAACACAAAATGTCTGTGAAGGTTCTCAGTCATCCAGGTCATTGTAGTCTAATGAGCTTTGAAAGAAAAGCGTCTGGACTTCTTTGAGTTGCTTGAAGATGTTTCACCTCTCATCCGAGAGGCTTCTTCAGTTCTAAGGTCAAATGGTGGAGAGTCCCAGATTTAAACCCAGTGGGAGTTTCCACCCGAAGAGGGAACAAAAGACCCCCGATGATCTTCTACATAAACACATGAGCCAAGGTGTGAGGGTGGGTGTGGGTCCTATTCAGCCAGAGTTTCGGATGAGCTCATTGTGAAGCCTGGCCCCACCCTATCATGTGAATTCCTGAGGTCAGATGGCCCAGGATATGCATGGGCGTTGAGGCATCTGGGAAGGGATCTCAAAACTGGATTATAGATGGCAGACAGTTGGTGTCGTAAACCACCGCCTCTGTTCAAAGATGGTTGCTCACAGTGGACATAAATGGCTTCCTTTACTCCTCTTTCAAACCATCTGTCCTCTCTGTCCAAAATGTGAACGTTGGCATCCTCAAAAGAGTGACCTTTGTCCTTTAGATGCAAATGAACTGCTGAGTCCTGTCCCGTGGAGGTGGCTGTTCTATGTTGTTCTATGTCTATGTCTTCTATGATAGTGTGGGGCCAGGCTTCACAATGAGCTCACCCGGAACTCTGGCTGAATAGGACCCACCCTAACGCCTTGGCTCATGTGTTTATGTAGAAGATCATCAGGGGGTCTTTTGTTCCCTCTTCAGGGGGAAACTCCCACTGGGTTTAAATCTGGGACTCTCCACCATTTGACCTTAGAACTGAAGAAGCCTCTCGGATGAGAGGTGAAACGTCTTCAAGCAACTCAAAGAAGTCCAGATGCTTTTCTTTCAAAGCTCATCAGACAAGAAAACACAAACATTCTCATTAAATTATTAAAGATGAAGATATTCAAATAAAATTCAAGCTAAATGTGATGAAAATACAAAATTCTAGTTTGAACAGAAGTGAAAAATGTAAATACAGAAATAACATTTCTTCCTACTTTCCTGATTCTTTATTAATTTAATAACTTCATGTTTTTCATTTAATCAAAGAAGTTAAAGCTGCTTTCCGGAGTTTTCCTCTTTCAGATATTATGTATGATTTGTCAGAAATCCGTAAAAGTGATTATCTTATCATGTACTTTCTATTTATTTTATTTTTTTTGCTAATCACGCCCCCTGCCTCGCAAAGCCCCGTGCAATAGGAAACTGAGCGCCGACCAGAACTAACCAATAGCGTTAGACTACCGCTTAGACGCTTCACATTTAAGGAATACCTCGGCTGATACAGAGTTGATGAACTTTTCACGGACAAGAAAGTCTCTAAAATAAAAATATATGAAAACACAACATGACATGAGAGTAATACTCGTAAAACGTGTTTTAGCTACGTTTGTCGGCTACAGAAGCACATTTATAAACAGAAATGTGACGTCGCCATCTTAAAACAACAGAGGAACAGTGGTTATGTGTGATACACTTGTCAGCCACTAGATGACGCCACTGGATAAGAGAAATACTCCGGAAAGAAGCTTTAAGTGTCAGTATATAACTCCAGACAGAATTATGGTTTGCTACGTTTTTGGGGGCCCACTTTATTGTAACAATTTTATTAATAAATACATTTGAAGGTTTATTCCTTTTCTGTGCCTCTGGTTGAACGATGCTCAGATCAGCGGGTCCGGGGTTATTAGAGGTCACACCCGCAGTGCGCATCGGCCGCAGTGACACAGCTGCACAAAACTCACGTTTTTAATGCGAGAAACAGCTGCGGATGAAAATTTGTTCCAACTAAATTATGGGAGATGTCCCAAGATTTAGAAGTCTGTGTGCTTATCATGTGGTAAAAAAATGAATGGCATTTAACAATGAATGAACGCAGAAATGACTTTACTGTTGTCAGAATCATTTACTGAAGAGGTTTTTCTGTTCAATATCACATTCCCGAAACCTAAACTAGGTCCGTGTAAAAAAGCTTACCCCATCTTCTTTACAAGTACTCCTTAATCCACACGCTCCACACTGCAGCAGCCTCTCGTTCAAAGCTGACGCAGCTCAAAATAATTAATGCACAGTCGCGGTTGGCCTAAATTGATAATTGATAATATGATATCAACCATATGTTACAGTGCATAACTCTTTTTTTGAGTATTCATAAAGCATAACACATCCTAGCACAAGTTTTTTTTATTTATTTTTATTTTTTTTACAACAGCACAGCGAGCGGTGTCTACATCTGGGGAATGAAATCATAATTTTTTCGTGTGCAGACCAAACTGTAAACGGACAACTAGCCTGGTTGGGAATTACTGCTTTATTGGATGGAGACCTGGTGACTGTGGAGGCCTTTCAAGTACAATTAACTCATTGTCATGTTTAAAAAACCAGTCTGAGGTGATTTGAGCTTTATGATGATATGGTGCATTATCCTGATGGAAGTAGCCATCAGAAGATGGGTACATTGTGGTCATAAAGGGATGGACATGGTCAGCAACTTTACTCAGGTAGGCTGTGGCATTGCAACAATGATTAATTAGTACTAAGGGGCCCAAACAGTGCCAATACAATGTCTCCCACACCATTACACCACCACCACCAGCCTGAACCATTGATACAAGGCAGAGTGGATCCACACTTTCACGTTGTTGACGCCAAATTCTGACCCTACCATACGCATGTTGCAACAGAAATTGAGACCAGGCAACATTTTTCCGATCTTCTGTTGTCTAGTTTTGGTGAACCTGTGCGAAGTTTCCTGTTTCCTGTCCTTACCTGACAGGAGTGTCACCCGGTGCGGTCTCCTAATCCTGTAGCCCATCTGACTCAAGGCTCGACATGTTGTGTATTCAGAGATGCTCTTCTGTATATCTTGGTTGTAACTAGTGGTTATTTGAATTACTGTTGCCTTTCTATCAGCTCGAACCAGTGTGGCCGTTCATGACCTCTGGCTTCAATAAGGCATTTTTGATTGATGATATGTAGTTAGAGCATGTGAAAACTGACTTGCTAAAATGCGTTCCGCCCAAAAACTAATTCACCAGTCGCAGCTGTCACTGAATATAACTGTGTATCATTATACTTATTGGGGTGGTACCTTCAAAAAGGGTTGGAGACACAGGGGACCTAGGGGAGCCTGGCTCCTCCAAAAGGGTGACCAGATTCCACTTTGATCCTACCTAAGAACCCATCTGTCCCACATAATCTATCTACCTACCAATGGTCAACTCTCACAAAAAATGCTCTGCTGTCAGGTGCTCATAATTACCTTGAAATATTCAACCCTAGACGGAACCTACAGTATATGAAACTGTACTCCAAGAGACAAAACATGCACTTACGTGCCCTTATTTTTGACTTTGTAGTACTTTGCTAGTTTTTGAGGTCATCCAAAGCCCTTTTACTCTACAAGTTACACGCTCAAGTTCACAAACAACACTTAGGGGTTCAATACCCTGCCCAAGAACAGGTGCTGTGTTCAAACCATCTCTAAATAGCAGATAACCCTCTTCTTCCTGGGGTGCAGGCGCTCAAGGTTAAAACAGACCACAACAGACACTACAAATTACAATCATAATTGTATGGATGTAAGATGACTTGAGTTAATCATCGTATTTAATTTAGGAGCAGGTCTGCAATGTTCCATCAAGTCTGATTTGTTGACAAAGAATGCAGACAGAATGCAGACAAGCACAGAACCAAGCATCTTACTTCCAAGGATAGGTCCACATTGACAAAGTGATTATTTAGGAATCATTAAAGTCACAGTTTAATTTTTGTAATGAGTACATGTTTTAGGTCTCTCACTGATAAATACAATAGCCTTAAGTGCTGATGGATAAATACAATGAAACCAAATTCAAAGTGGAGTTTTGCCTAAATTCACAGTGATTCCTGCACATGCTATTTAATAAAAAAAAATCAACAGCAGTCAATTTAACTATAAATTGATGTATTTGAAAATTCTTCACAGCTTTGGTGGTTATTTCAGCTGCAAATATATTATGTGATGTCATATTTGTTTCAAAGGAAAGCTCTTGCCTGAATAACAATCTGATTATAAATTTAAGGTGGTTTAAGACATCAGTATTTTATTTTGGCTTTGGTCCAACCATTGACAGCACTATTGAACTTTCCATTTTAGTCTACGCTAATTTGTTTCTTCAAATTTAAAAAAATACTTCAGAGGTAAGACAACAGTAAAAGCTGTTAAAGTGTTTATGTTGGACTTTTGCTAGGGTTTTTTTTTCCTCCATATTTTGCCAGAACACTGAATTCTATTAGAAAAAGATGCAACTCTGACTAAATTTATGATGTGACATCTTTTCCACTCTACAAAAGCTACGGCAACACTGCACCGAAAAAGAAGATGACTGACTTCACGGGGAGCATAAAGGAGAATATTTGGAAAGATCTTTCCAACCGATTCAGGTACAATTGATTATTTATCATAAAGAAACTGATAGTTATATTGTCGGAGTTGTGCCACCTGTTTAGCTAATCTGGAATCAAAAAGGGAATTCATAAGGAGTTGTATTGATAAACGGAATGGACAAGGCCATTGATATTGATAAAAACGTATCAATACCTATCCGTAGTTTACATTGTGCTAAACAGTTAGAAATCTTGAATGTTACAAAAAGTTTAAAAAAAAATCTCCTTTCAATGTTCAAGACTACAAAGTTGTTGCCATTTTCAGTAATCTGAGCTTAAATGTTTCTTTTATTGGCAGTAATGTCTGATGGGCTTTATGTATGACAACAGGCAACAATGACAAACACTAAACTACATTGATGCTTTTGTTTCTGTACATTAGCTGAATGTTTATATAAATGATAGAAAAAAGGAGAACACTGATGGCTTTTTGCAGTATATTTTAGGTCCATTTTAAGTACTAGTGGTTAAATTGTACTGACTGTAAAGATGCAATATCAAATCAAATCAAATCAAAGATACTTTATTAATCCCAGAGGGAAATTAGAGTTTTAGTACACACAATTCAGAGATCAGACATACATGGGCAAGACACATGACAAGAATTGGTGACTGTGGTCATTCGCAACCCTGAGTCACGCTACCTTAATAGAGATAAGAGGGGTTTACATGAAGGTTGGTTCAGGTGGAGGGGGAAAAAAGGCACTTCAGAGTTACCCTCCATAGGGAGAGCAGCTTTGCTCTGAACAAAAAAAAAAAAAAAAACACCTCAAACATATATGCAACAGACTTCAGACATTACACAACATAAGTGTCCACTAGGTGGGGTGTTGGGTTGGGACTATCCCCACTTCAGTTCCTGCAGCCACGATAGAAGCAGCGCATGTCACCTCAGTGTGGATGGGGGAGGAGCATTGAGGGTTGGAGGTTTGCAGTGACCCTGGAATGTTTCAGCGGCCTTAAGAATTTTAGCCTAGCAAGCCTGACTAAATAAATATATTCTCCATTGATGGCTCTCGTTTGCAGGGCTGGTTCTACCGTTGACTTTCAACCAACCTCCGCATGCTACAGGACAATGAATGTACTCACAGCAACGGATGTCATTGAGGAAGGTAGTCCGCTTTTAAAGAAGGCAAAAAAATTATCCCTTTTCTAAATAAAGGACTTAAATACATCTAACTGCTCCTGATTCTAATAAGGCCCAAGTTCAAATAGCCCAAAATTGTAAAACCATTTCAAACTAGCTGTCGCCATCTTGTTCCACTCTGTCGCATCATCCCGCCCACCAGAAGAATACAGGGCCCTGATTGGCCCACAAAGTAGACAGAGTGCTGGGATTGGTCCATAATGGTGGACCAATATCAGCGCTCTTGATGGTTTGAAACCCCCTATAGAAAGCTGTGATTGGCCAGCCAGACTAGAGCTAGAGGCTGCGGAGGTTCCAATGGAGTGTTCCTAGACCAAATTCTTGCTTTGCAAAATTTGGTCTAGTTTACTAAGCTAGTCAAATTTGGCTACTACAGGCCTTTCTTCTAAGCAAAAAGTTACCAAATCTTTGCTGTTCCATGAGTTTCATGGTTGTTGCCTGTTACGGATCAGCACCAGAAGATTCTAGATGACAAGCAAAGACAAGTCTTACACAGTAAGTTGACAAGTAGATAATTATATTAGCCTTCTGGTGTTAGCACTCAGGTGTTTTATAACACGGAGCACTTACTACACTTAATACAATAGTATGCCTCCGGCTTCAGAGAAAGTGTGGTTGTTTGCTGTCTTGCTGTCTTGCTGTTAGCTTGCTGCTATAGTTCTGAATGAGGAAGTAAAATGCCACAGTTGACTTCACACATACATTTTACAGTTATAGATTGGGATATTTTAGAGCTGACAATTTGCTTCTAGTTCACTATTATCATTGTTAGCTTAATGTTAGCCTCTATAGTCTACTTCAAAAGATTTTAGAGGAAAACAAAAGGGTGCCGTGGCTTCTTAGGGTTACAAGAAATACCTACTGGGTCTCTTCTGTTTACTCACATGTTTTTCTTAAGCTTCTTGCTTGCTGGTTTTTAACTGCAAATGCCGGCGCTGCTGCATTAGCTCGCTGGAGATACGACAACCCCAAACTCACAGATTTTAAACAGTTTCAAACTGTTTTTTAAATGAGAAAAACTCATAATTCCTCAGCCAGGTAAGACGGAAATTTGTTTTCATGTAACTTTTCTTCCAACATGACTGAGACAATAGGCTCTTTATTCCACTGTAGAATGCATACATATTGCTCCTTTAACTATTCGCTCTACCATATATCTGTTTTTAATTGATGGAACTAAGCCAGTGATAGACATAGGTAGAGAGATGGTTCCTCCAATCATCTGCAAAGTATGCATTAAATGTGCTCACCATACATCAGCATGATTGTTTTCCCATCTTTTGCTTGCATAATATTTTCTAACAACCTCATGTAGATCCTCCTCGTGTCCAGACAGCTGCCATGTTGGACCCATCCAAGCCGATTATAAGGACATACTTCGGCTCTCAGTTCCCACAGTGGTTTTGGGACAGCTTTAAGGCCACCTACGATCCCTTTTGTTGCAGTCCCCCTAAAAAATACCATGCAGATTTTGGAGCTTTTCTGCAATCGCAATCTCCACATGGCCTCAGAGAGACACATTTGCCAAGGAGATAAGATTGTTAGGACTGCTGTCATTTTCAGATGATCAAATCTGATGAGACAGCTTCTGGTGTGGGAACAAAAACAGCTCGGGTTTATATTTTCAGGGACATTCTGGTACATCCATGCATTCGAACAGCTAAATAATCAGATGTCATTGGTCAAATTGCGATACACAATACAATATAAAGTATTTATCACATTTAAAACAAAAATTCTATCTTATAAATTTCTTAGAATTAGAAGGAAAAAATATCCCACAAAAATCCAAGCCTAGAGCACTTATTTTATTTTTTTCAAAAACAAACATATCTTAACCAGAACACTCTTGACATCCTGACTACTCTTTGAGCTGGAGTGTGCTTTGATTGGCAGGAAGTGACAGCTTTGGATTCACATAGCGCAAACCTTCGAGTGGGAATCCAGAAACATTTCAAAATGGTGCAAACGGGGTAAAGTCAGATGGCTTTTTACATTTGCTTGAGGGAAAATGTCAACTGTGATTGTGTTCTATAGTTACAGAGTACATAGTATCATTTATTTATTTTTACTGTGTCCTGTCTGGCGGTGGAGCAAGCAGAATTGATGTCTGAATGCTGGTAACAAGCCTTACAGATTTACTCTCAGGTGGAGCATCAAAGCGTCTGCTTTTAATGTCACACCTGATACTTAAAACTTTATTGTTATTGTTTTTGAATGCTTTGTAATTCCGACCAGACACGGAGACAGAGGTGAAAGAGAAAGGAAGAGACAAAAGGTGTGGAGAGAGGGGGGAAGGGGGTCGGGTGGGGGTGTTCCACAAAAATAAACAATAATGAACAAGAGTCTGCTTCTAGACCTGCAGAAAAAGACGAGAAAAAAAAGCAAAAGAACAAAAAAATGGGACACAACAACAATACAACAAGACCATGCCATCACTGCGTCAACTTGATGAGGAAATATATAATCAACATTGTTTAACTGAACAGTCACACGATAATAAATCACAGTAGATGAAGTGCCCACCATAGTCTTAAGACCTGTTTAACGTGCCCAAGCCCATACTTTTCAGAGCACCATGTAAGCACCTGTGTGTGTACACGCGCTTGTTTATGTAAGGTTTCTTTATAGGAGCGTCCAATAGAGAGTGTGAGGGACCACAGATATGCCCCCCAAAGATGCGTAGGAGACGGTGGGAGCTCCAAGTCCCAGAGATCCAGGCGCTGCACCAGAACACAGGAACCCCAAGGAGACTGCAACCAGAAAGGCCCCCGCCCAGCAGATATTAAAGGGATAAAGTGTAAGAAAATAGAACATAAGATCAGTCTTTACGCAAATGATGTTTTACTCTTTCTCCGGAATTCTCAATCCTCTCTCTCCCATTCAATAGAACTGATAAACTCTTTTTCAAGAGTTTCAGATTACTCTATAAACTGGTTAAAATCCACAGTTCTACCAATTAATTTCTCATTTGTCAATTTACTTAATACACAATTGGAGTCAGGGAACATCACATACCTGGGAATTAATGTCTCTCCAATGCTGGCAGATCTAACCAAACTAAACTACATCCCACTTTTAAAGAAAGTGGAAGATGATCTTGCAAGATGGAAATCCTTACCGATATCACTCATGGGGAGAGTTGCTACAATTAAAATGATGGTCTTACCCAGAATAAATTACTTATTCTCGATGATCCCAAACAAACCACCAGCTCACTGGTTTAGATCTCTGGACTCCTCAATTACCAAATTCCTTTGGCAGGACAAACCTCCACGAATTAGCTTAAAATTGCTTCAGAAGACCAAAGACAGAGGAGGACTGGATCTACCCAACTTTTATTATTATTTCTTAGCCAACAGGCTGCAATATATACCAAGATGGTTGCAAGATAACTCACTAGATGAGTCCTGGTTAGATATAGAACAGACACTTTGCAATACGATAGAGCTTTCAGACTTACCATTTATTAGCTCAAGCATAAGAAAACATGAAATCTTCAAAAGTATTAGTATCAGCACCTCTCTGACAGCATGGTGGGAGTATCTTAAAATGACAGAGTCTTCACTAGTACCATGCAGACGCACACCTATCTGGAGCAATCCTGACATTTTGCAAAATAATAAAATGATGAACCTTCCGAACTGGAAAAGTAAAGGAATCCTATACCTGGAACACATATAGGAAGGATTGGACTTCATCCCATTTAATAGAATAGTCTCCCAATTTGGAATAGATAAGAACAGCTTTTTAGAATATCACCAAATTAAATCTGTAGTCAAACAAAAATTGAAGCTCAATAAAATAGAATTACAAACACCACCGAGGGTATTAGACTTTTATAATCTCAAACCCCCCAAACTACTGTCTAAAGTATATAAGACATTGTCCAAAATAGACAATAAAATAGCAATCCCTATTGAAAAATGGGAGGTGGATCTATCAGTCAGCTTTGACCAGAACTTCTGGTCCCAAACTTGTTAAGATGATCAGACACCCCAATTTACAATTAATTCAGTACAAAATTCTGCACAGAGTACACTATACAGGTCATCGGATGTTCAAGATGGGGTTTGTGTCATCTGACACCTGTACAAACTGCACAAACAACGTTCCTGACAATTAAATTCATGCACTGTGGTCCTGTCCACCTGTCCAGGAATTTTGGGGTAGAGTGTGTGAAGACCTGTCAAAGTCTCTGAAATGTCATATCCCAACCACCCCCTCTCTTTGTTTACTGGGAAACCTGGACAATGTCCCGATTGAAACATCTTTGGTTCACGTGGTTCTGACTGCCATATGCATCGCTAAGAAAACTATCCTCTTGAATTGGAAAAATAGAGAAACTCTCTGCATTAACCAGTATAGACATCTTTTGTTAGATCATATTGCACTTGATTTAGCCTCTGCTTCCACTTCAAATCAATCTCTCTGGGCTCCTTTGATTGGTTCCATCACGTAGCGAGGGTGGGGGACCATTGATGTTGTCCTGCGGGATGGTGGGGGTGGGGGTGGGGTGGGGGTGTGTGGGTCTGAGTTTGGAGTATCCGGATGTTCCCTGGAGGTGGGTTCACTGGGGGGTGTCTGGGACTGGGGGGCTGTTGCCCCCTTCTGGAGGTGCTTGGGTTGCCTCGGGGGTGGACTACTGGCGGTTGTGAGTGGGGCCCCTTGGAGGTCTTGGCGGCGACCATGGGTCACTGCCTGGCAGCTGCATTGCCCCTGGGCGGGTCTGGGTGGGGGCTTGGGGTTTGGGGGTGGCCGGCGCCATGTGGGGATCTGGGTGGGGCCTTCGGGGTCGGGTCCTGACATGTATGCTGCCGGGAAGAAGGCAGGAACATGCAGCAGTGCCTGGCCCGGGTTTGGGGGCCTCGGGTAGACCTTGGCTCCTCTGCTGTCCCATCACAGGGGAGGGGGAGTTCCAGGAGGGGGAGGGCCCAACTTTACCTGGATGTCCCATGTCTTATATATTCTGGAAGTTGTGCAAATGCAGGGGTGGGCATAGATATTCTGCTGGGGTGGGGCTGGGTTGGTGCCCTCGGACTCCGTGAGGCTCTGTAATGCTGCTGCTTTGGGCCCTGGCAGGATGGGCTGGGGTCTTCATGCCCTGGGTGACAGTTTGACAACAGAGGTGCCTATTGGGGCCAGTAGGGGAGCTGGCTCCCTGGAGGGCTAAGCCCAACCAGCCATTCCTCCACATCCCCGCATATTTATCTCCTCCCGCTCTCTCACATCACACAATCATACACATAGGACCTTGGGGGTGGACAAGTCAGGGAGTGCGGGTATGGACCCCATTTCCGCATTCCTGTGGCAACCTGCCCCCCAATTTTATTTGCACCTTATACAGTTCCACTGACAACATTCCACACAAACACACACTTAGGGCCTTGGGCGTGAACACATTCAATGGCACTTGGCAGGGGGATTTCTTAGCCTCCTCCCGGGTGTCGGTGCCCACTTCCAATTTTAAACCGCACTTAGACACTGAGGGCTGTGGATGCAAGTGGGGTGGTGTGGTGGCATCAGCTGGCATAGGCCAGAATATGCCCATACTGCCCGCTCACCACAGCCATGGAATACACCTCATGAACACACAGCACCATATTGGAGCAGGCGGAGGGAGACTAGCGGTCTTAGCACATCTCTGTTGTTGCTTGGCTTCCTGGGGCTGGAGGCTAGGAGGGAGATCTGGCCGTCTGGTTGGGTCTGGGGTGGTGGGTTGCTGTGCTCAGCGTTGGGCGGGGAGCCTGCTCATCAGCACCCCAGCAGAAAGGGTCAGACTCTGGTAACCGGTGATGGAAGGACTGATGACAAGATGGCGCCGAGTATGGCTGCCTCGTCGCGATCTCCACCAAGCAACAGCTGTTTTTTGTGTTTACTACTTTTTCTTTTTCTTTATTTTTTCACGAGTAGCACATGTATCCTTGTGTACGACCGACAAACCTTCCTGGACATAAAAGACAGAGTTTCTCATTGCTTCCCGGAGTTCAGGTCTTTCATCACGGACCCGCCGTTTGCAGATCCCCCATTCATCTCACCTGAGACGCCTTTGTTCTGGGCCCGTGGAGGCCGCAAGCGCCGACGCAGAGGGAAAAGATCTGGCGTTCTGGTTCGACTAAGACGGCGCACTAACAGACCACCATTACCCAGTTTACTACAGGCTAATGTGCAGTCCCTGGAGAACAAGCTGTGCGAGCTTCGGGCTCGGATCTCATTCCAGCGAGAGATGCGGAACTGCAGCGCGATCTGTCTCATAGAAACCTGGCTATCGAACAAAGTACCGGATCCCGCAGTACAACTACCGGGGTTCTCCGTGCACCGCGCGGACAGGTCACAGGAGCTTACTGGGAAAAGCAGAGGTGGTGGTGTGTGTTTCATGATCAACAACAGCTGGTGTGATTATGTGAACATGCACCCGGTCAAATCCTTCTGCTCTCCGGACCTGGAGTACCTGATGAGTAAGTGCCGGCCATTTTGGCTACCGAGAGAATTCACAGTGGTGATTATGATGGCTGTTCACATTCCCCCACAAGCCGACACTGACCGAGCACTCAGAGAACTGTGCAGCGCGATCAGCAATGAGGAAACCGTACACCCAGAGGTGGCGTTTATTACGATCGGGGACTTTAATAAGGGTAACCTGAAGAAAGTCTCACCAAAACTACACCAACACATCCATTTCAATACACGTGGAGATCGGCTACTCGACCACTGCTACACCTCTTTTTGAGATGCGTACAAAGCCCTCCCCCACGCCCCATTCGGCCAATCAGATCATCGCTCCATCCTGCTTATACCTGCCTACAGACAGAAGCTAAAACGGGAAGCTCCAACCCTGAGGGCGGTGCATCGTTGGTCAGACCAATTGGAGTCTGCGCTGCAGGATTGTTTTGATCGGGCGGACTGGGAAATGTTTCACGTGGCTGCTAGAGACATTGATGAGTACACAGACTCAGTCTGCGGATTTATCAGGAAATGGTTGGAAGATGTTGTCCCATCCAGAACAGTTAAATCCTTCCCAAATCAAAAACCCTGGATTAATGGAGGTGTGCGAACGGCGCTGGCAGTGCGGAGCAACGCCTTTGCATCCGCGAACACATCAGACTACAAACACGCACATTACCAACTCCGGAAGACGATCAAAGCAGCCAAACGTGAATACAGAGACAGGGTGGAGCACCAGTTTGACAACCCCCGGAGTATGTGGCAGGGACTAAACACAATCACAGACTTTAGAGGGAGAACCAGCACACCACAGACCACGGCCTCTCTGTGTGAGGATCTAAACGCATTCATGCCAGATTCGACACAGCGAACTCCATGAGACCGGACAGTGAGCGCACCGCGGATGACGTCAGTACGCACACTGTGTCTGAAGAGGATGTGCGGAGGTGCTTCAGGAGGGTGAACGCACGCAAAGCTACTGGTCCGGACGGGATTCCCGGCCGCGTCCTAAGGTCATGCGCGGGTCAGCTGGCTGGAGTGTTTGCACACATCTTCAACCTTTCCCTCTCTCTGTCTGTAGTTCCAGCCTGCTTCAAAATGGCCACCATTGTCCCTGTACCCAAATCCTCTACCATCTCCTCATTGAATGACTGGCGACCTGTAGCCCTGACCCCCATCGTGAGCAAATGCTTCGAGAAGTTGGTCAGGGACTTCATCTGCTCTGCACTGCCCGATTCACTGGACCCTCTACAGTTTGCATACCGCCACAACAGGTCCACTGATGATGCCATAGCCCTGACACTCCATGCTGCCCTGTCACACCTGGAGAAAAAGGACACGTATGTGAGAATGCTTTTTGTAGATTACAGCTCAGCATTCAACACCTCTGTTCCCTTGAAGCTGGACAGGAAACTGCAGGATCTAGGACTGAGCAGCTCCCTCTGCAGCTGGATCCTTAACTTTCTGTCTGACAGGGGTGTGCGCTGAGCCCTCTCCTGTACTCACTCTACACCTACGACTGCACGGCCACGAGAAACTCCAACATCATTGTGAAGTATGCGGACGACACCACAGTGGTAGGTCTCATCACCAACGACGATGAGACGGCCTACAGGGAGGAGATCAGCGCCCTGACCCACTGGTGTCAGGACAACAGTCTCACCCTCAACGTCACAAAGACAAAGGAGATGATAGTGGACTTCCGGAGGAGCAGAGGAATACACACCCCCATCACCATCAACGGCGACGCTGTGGAGAGGGTGAGCAGTTTCCGTTTCCTTGGAGTTCATGTGGCAGAGGATCTTACGTGGTCAGTGCACACGGAAAATACAGTGAAGAAGGCACAGCAGCGCCTCTTCTTTCTCAGGAGACTGAAAAGATTTGGCATGAGCCACCGCATCCTGAGGACCTTCTATCGCTGTGCCATTGAGAGCATCCTCACTGGATGCATCTCCGCCTGGTATGGCAACAGCACCGCTTACAACCGCAAAGCTCTCCAGAGAGTAGTGCGATGCGCTGAAAGGATTATTGGAGGTGAGCTTCCCTCCCTCCAGGACATCTATAAGAAGCGGTGCCTGAGGAAAGCGGAGAGGATCATCAAGGACTCAAGTCACCCCAGCCATAAACTGTTCAGACTACTTCCATCAGGAAGGAGGTTCTGCAGCATCCGGTCCAGAACCAGCAGACTGAGAACCAGCTTTTTCCATCAGGCCATCAGACTGCTGAACACATCGCAGACACCTCACCCTCACTACTGAAACTCCAACATTACACGCTCCATACTGTACATTAATGCCACTGTTTTGCACATACCAGCCTCTGTACATTTTATATCTCTTATTTTATTGTTTACTTTATTCATTTGTATATTTAGATTAGCCATTTTTATATTTTACTTGTTTTTACATTACTGTATTTTTGCACAACTCTGTTGCTGTGAAGCTCGCACACAAGAATTTCACTCGCATGTACTGTACCAGTGTACCTGCACATGTGACGTGACAATAAAAGTGATGTGATTTGGTTGTACCCAATGTGCAGCAGGACTGGGACCAGAGTGAATAGGGTGTGTATGGGGAGCATGAGTGGGTGTCCGGTGTGCATTTTTGTACGTCTTGTGTTGTATGTGCATGTGTGAGCATGAGGGAGGGTATGACTGTGTTTGTGTATGACTGTATGTGTCAGGTGGGGCCTTTGACTCCTCCCCTCTCCTGGGACTTATTTTTACATAGTATCATTTTTAAATCAGTGATTGTGCTAAATATCATTTACATATTGTGGAATAGAATGTTGACAGTTAATTTCCTTTCCACGAATATAAAGTGGCCACCCTAGGAAAGTGCTTTGGCTTTATTTTAATTTTAAGACATTTTATGAGCCTTTGGAGGCACTTTAATTTGAATCTACCCCGTCATCTACTGAATTATAGGTCCACCCTTCTCTTTGAGCCCACAACTACTGTACATGCGTGCAAGCAAAGCCAATCCTCAAACACACGAGCACGTGGGAAGGTCATAAAACGTCTTCACTCTCTTTTAGCTCTCATACTCTGAACAGAGCAATAAAGGGTGGGACGGGGGGGTGGGGTGGGGGTGATCAATATGTTTGTGCTATAAATAGCTGGTAGCGCAGTGTGGTGCTAAGGAGAAGGAATGCAGGGGTAATATATATGATGAGAGGAAACATAGCGGTGCTCAGCATGGAGCTGTTGCTGCACATTCACAAAGCTGAGCTAGGGATCGGACTGTTTAAGCTACTGGTCTTTTACATGCATTTGAAATATGGCATAAAATTTGATGCTATCACAATAATTAAGCTATGAATATAGTCTTTTGTCAATTTTTTTTGGCCAAATAACACTGCCAGAGCCTGAATACCAGTTGGCCTTCAGTACTCACTGTAGCCTTGAAGAACAGCAGCCTGTATAAAGCAAAACCTTCTTTAGAGATTTACTTAACCGTGAACAGAACTACTGTGGTCTAATAACGATGTAACGAGCCAAACGTTGCCTTATGTACTCTTAAGGGACTCAACCTTTCTATTAGACAGTGTCTTCATGGGCAGGTGGTGGCTGACCTTTATATTTCTACCTTTTTACAAAGGTGATAAAAGCAAAGAGAACTTAAAATGCTCTTTTTTGTTTCACATGGAGCACAAATTGCATATCAAACAAAAGAAAGATGCAGCATGGATTTCAATAAAACAACCTTACAGATATCCATTGATGCTGGTACCAAAAACATAAGCCATTAGCACATTCAACATCAGTGGGACTCAATAAGCAGCTGACCTCCTCTTTCTGGTCCCCAGACCCCGGGACCAGACCTTTCACTCTGTTAAAATGTTAACAGGAGGACTGCCATAGGGTCAGCTCCACTTGCTGTGACAGCTGGGTGGAGTTTCAGCTCAGACAGGTTTTCTTATAGAGCTCCAGATGTCACGTGACTCTCAGAGAGTAGATGCCATGTTGGCAGGCAACAAATGTAAACAAAATGAACGGGATCGGCTTGGATTTTACTTCGTCAGAGTTTACTTCACACTTTAAAACCAAAGAAATCATTTTATATAGTCAGAAATTAAATAGACTAAACATCTCCAACCCTTACCGTGCCCCTGGGATACTTTTCAAAAACGCCAGAAGCTGTCGGAGCGGACTTCTTACCTGACCTGGCCCCTTGGGATTTCCCTGGAGGAGCTGGCCCAAGTGGCTGGGAAGAGGGGTCTGGGCCTCTCGGCTTAGGCTACTGCCCCCGCAACCCGTCTCCAAATAAGCGGATGAAAATGGACAAATAACATAGATTTACATGTAAGATGTTTAAATAGAGTGCTGTGCTGTTTGAATGTATAAACTCAACGCGAAGAGAAATCACTAGTCTGATTTTTTTCCGTGAAAAAAAAAAAATGTCTGGAGCGTCTCAGGATCTGTCTGAGATCTGTCTCGGTGAGACAGATAATAGCAATCCAAAATGCTTTTTATGTGTGATCTGACAATTGATCAACCATTGCTTAAAAATTAAATACAGCTTAGCCGGTTAATTGCTGTGATCATAAAACACGTAAACGGCAGCACGCAGAACTCACAAGGCAACATTTTACGTGACGTTTACTTGTTGCTATGAGTAATAAGACAGAAAAAGCCACGCCAAAATAAGTTTAGGAAGCCACTAAGAATCGTAATAAAAGCATTTAAAATAAATACCAAACACAGTTGAGGAAACGTTGGTTTAAGTGCCTGATATGAAGTGGTCGCTGCATAAGCAAAAACCTTTACTCTCGGGATCCCACAGTTTTATTTTAGCCCGGTCACTAGTGCGTTTTATTACAATGATCCAACGTTTGCAGCACTCCAGATCTTGGGAAATCCTGTAGATGGCTCATTCCTTATGTCGTCCGCATCTGTTCTGGTATCCTGGGGAATAACAGGAATCTACCATATTTCCTGTCTGATTGAGTTTTCTGACAATAACAAATAGCCCAGCTGTGGGCTTCTACCTGCCAATATGGCGCTGTTTCGATTTGAAATGTTGCATGCTGGGAGAAGTGACGTCAACTCCCGGAGCTCAATATAAGAGATTTTATTTAGTTTATTTGATTGAGTTCTTATCACACCCAGCTAGAGAAAAACAGAATTTTCTACTTTAAAAATTGAACAAAATTTCCTCTGTCTCTTGGCTCCAGTACTTAATCAAAATTGACCACTTTACAGTTAACAAAACTTAAAAAGGTATATCAAATTAAGTGTCCTGAGTAAAAATCCTGACTTTTCTATTGGCTTTCCCAGTTGGATAACTAAATGAAACTTGGATAGCGCCTTTCAGAGTCAGAGGACTCCTAAGTGCTTTACACTACAGTGTTTCATTCATCCATTCACACACATTCACACACTGATGGTGATGAGCTACGATGTAGCACACTGACAGAGGCGAGGCTGCTGAACACTGGCGCCACCGGTCCCTCCGACCACCACCAGCAGGTGAATTGGGTTAAGTGTCTCTGTCCGTAGCCGGGATCAAATCTGCAACCTTCCGATTACTGGAAAACCCACTCAAACTGTTGAGCTGCTGCTGCCCAACCACTCATAGTCAGTATAGGTTATATTTGTGAAATCAACAAGATTGTCTTTGCTCTCTTAGAAGCCACGTGTTACCGTGTTTACACACATGGCTGCAGAATGTCCTACCCACTTTCTCACTCACACCTAATTTGGTGATGTTGATGGTGTGAAATTACGATGACCCTTTGGTATTTAGAAAATATCAGAGGACAACGCTCTGGTTGTCCCCGCTATAATTATGGTTCATTTTCCAGGCATAACAACATGGCAATAACCACAAGTCAGTCATGCTGCAGTGTGATGGGATTTCAGAGTCACTTCAGACATACATATAGCCTCAAAAGTGTGCCGACCCGTTCTAAAACTGAAAAAGGCAACTTTTTTGTTTTGTCAAAAAGAAAAATGGCATGTCCAGTGGATGGACAGCATTTATGCAAATATTCTTCATCCATACTGTAATCGCAACAGACAAGGCTCCACGGGGAATGATGACGGATGTCATAGTTTGATTATAAATGTCAACTCGGGGAACAGCACTGTCCCAGCTGCCCGACCACACTCAGGCCGTGATTTTTCAGCCACACACAAGACCGACATTTATTTTCTCATCAGCGGCGTGTAATCACTGTTAAACCGAGCTGTCACCCTGCAAAATTCCATAATGATTTTTGACTGATGACCCTTGTGATGAAGGTGAAGAAAATCAACTGAAGGGGTATGTCTTCAAAAACAATCAGCAGAAGATCAACTCAGATGTTTTAATTTCACATTTTCACTGAAAATAAATGTTTTTGCTTTGAACAAAGATTTGGTGTTGTCGTATTCTTGATAGGTCAATTACCAAATTATGTCTGCATGGAACTGTTTTCTCAAAGTTGTTAAATTTGTTCCTGGAGTCTTTCTAACCATCAGGCTCTGTTGGTAGAAGAGCCTTACCTCAGGAGAATTTAGCTAAAATAAACGACACATTTGGGTGTTTCCTTTCATACTTATTTTCTGTGGGCCTTGTTTAGCAGCACAACTTTTTCTTCCTGTGTTTTTTTGTTGTTGTTGTTGTTTTGTTTTGTTTTAGCCACCCCAAACTGGGGCAGCAGTAGCTCAACAGGTTGAGTGGGTTGTCCAGTAATCGGAAGGTTGCAGGTTCCATCCCGGCTCCGGAAAAAGAATTCTGCTGTTGTGTCCTTGGGCAAGACACTTAACCCACCTTGCCTGCTGGTGGTGGTCGAAGGGACCGGTGGGGCCTGTGCTCGGCAGCCTCGCCTCTGTCAGTGCACCCCAGGGCAGCTGTGGCTACATCGTAGCTCATCACCATCAGTGTGTGAATGGATGAATGATACACTGTAGTGTACTGTGCTTTGGAGTCCTCACTCTGAGAGGCGCTATACAAGTGCGGGTCATTTATCATTTAAACTTGATTGCCAGCAAGAACTTGGAAATACACAATTTCTTCAGTCCATCCATTCTTCTGCCCTTCCATTTCTTGGACCTGGGTCAAATGTGTAACTGCTTAAGCCAGTTGCTCATTTGAAGGGATGCCATCCATCATCTGCCAGTTTTTGAACCAGGTTGCAGGGTCAAAGCTAAAGCTAACATCCCCTCCGTCTCTCCAGCTAGTTCCTCCAGTGTGTCCTGAGAAACCTCAAGACAATTCCATGCCAACTATAAAATGATGACACAAATGGTGGAAAAGGTGCAGCGGTATATTCCCGTGTTTATACATTGATATACATGTCTATTGTTTCATTCTCTGCCTCATTATTTTTAATAAAAACATTTTTGGGAGCAAATTTTCTAGAACAACTAAAATGTGTTTAATTGACATTAATTATTTACATAGCCTCTAATCAATTAGATTAATTTTTAATCAAGTTTCACCCCTAATTGTTAGATAAAAACTGATATTATTATTGAACTAATATTAATGCCTTGACTGCTAACATCTGGTGCCTTATTAAACGCAGCTTCATCCTGTTGATAGATACCAGACACCACTAGTTCTTACAGGGAGGATGACCTTGCCTCGGAACTGACCTTTATCAGTAAAACTCCCTTGAGAAAGTCTAGCAATGGCTTTGTTGATTTAGGGTGCACCTGGAGAAGTTTAGACTCTAACGCCGAGGACACACCGGCTGCGGAAGCGCCGAGAAGCGAATCGCTCACGAAATTCGGCCGCTGCTCACCGCTCCTCAATTCAGATCAGACGCGCGCCTCGGCTCAGCTGTAGTTTTTCTTTCAAACACTTGGTGTCCTCCATTTCCTCTCTGCCTTTTCTCAGCTCTTTTACTCTACGTTTGAGTGTTTGTACGTGTGTGTGTGTGTGTGTGTGTGTGTGTGTGTGTGTGTGTGTGTGTGTGTGTGTGTGTGTGTGTGAACCTATGGTATGAGTTGTTTCTGCCAGTTGAATCTCTTGGAACCCGCTCCAATTCTGCAGCTATATCCTAGCAGTTTCTTCAGAAATGAGTACGTAAATAAACATGTTTTTCGGGGGTCGTACAGTTCTTGTGTTTCTCAACTTCCATAATTAATTTAAAGTCATCCATCCTAACTGCTTGCCTCAGACTTTCTGCCTCTCTGTCCTGTTTGCTCCGGTGAAAAGACACCCAAAACCACACCCCCCTTCACGTGGACACACACACACACAAGTTCGATGTGTGTGTATGTGTGTGTGTGTGTGTGTGTGTGTGTGTTCGTGTGGTTTTTCTGCAGTGTCTGATTATGAACACATTTGACTATTGCGGAATTTTATTTTGAAATGCTTTATTTTGTTAACTTTACCGGCCTGCCTCTTATGTCTGGGTTTGACTTCCTGCCAGAATTGACGCGATTCACCTGCGGCTCGCGAAACAAATAGAGCCGACGCCGAAATGATCACTGCATGGCGCGGGCTGGAGCGCCGGCGCACACTGGCGCAAGGCGATTTGCGGTGCTTCGGCGGCCCATGTGGTCTATAGAACAGCTTAACAAGGGCGCCGAATGAAGGCGGTCCCATTTTCACGGCGCTTCTGCGGCCAGTGTGTCCCCGGCGTAAGGAATGTCAAATGTGTGTGTGTTAATCTTTGTGTGTGCTTGTGTGCTAATAAATGCTTTCGGAGGACGTCAGTCTGATGAGAGAACGAACTGGTTTCAGTCTTGGTGTGTACTGATTTTTCTCTCCACTTTGCAAAGTCTAAATTGATTTTTGATGATTGGTATTGGTGTTGATTGATTGATTACTATAACCCCTTGTGCTTTAAACTTTCCCTAAGGTAATCTTGGATTGATAAAATTACCCAACACTAATATTTACATATATTCCTTATTTTTTGTACATCCTTTCATTGTTTTTGTGTATGTATTCAGCTGCTGTTAAACCAACATTTCCACACTGAGGGATAGTAATGAACTATTCTATTCTATTCCAAACAGGTATAAAACTGATGCTGAACAGCGTGTGCATTATTATTATTTTTTTCTTTTCTTTTGGTTCATCTTTTTAATGCTGTTTGTAAATGTGGAGCAGTTTGAACCTTGCTATTCAGTTGGTATGGAAACAGCCGTGAAGAAAAAGCCAAATAATGGGATGTGGGCAGGACAGTTTGAACTGTGAAATAGGCGGGATGTTGAGGGAAAAAAGGAAGAAGAAAAAAAGGTCAAGTCTGTGAATGAAACAGACCAAATCCGGTCTGAGCTGGGTTATATCCCATTCAGCACCTCTAAGCTCCTCCTTTTTCCTGATTACTGACCCGATTAAAAGGATGGAGTAAATAAATAAATAAATGAAAGGAAGAAAACACAGCAACAGCTGCAGGCTATCCTTGACCAACCAGGCTGTGTAGATAAATACTGGATGATCAGACTAATCCATGCGCTTTGGAAACGAATGCTGTGTTCATACTAATACTTGTCACATTTAAACCCTAACCTGATATTAAATGGTCTGTTCTTATTTTATTTTCTAGGTGCATGATGCAGATACTCCTACCCTTAATACAACTGTAATCCATTGAAAATATTAAAGATTTGCCATGTCCTGTTAATGAGTTTATGCCCGTTTCTATGAGTAAAAGCATTTTTTGTTTTCTGCTTCGAGGTGCTTCTATGCAGTCAGAGCTGCTACCAGATCTGTTATATTAAAGCCTGTTATAGAGGTGGATTACATTTTGGATCCTAATCCCCTGCCTTTGACCCTTGGTTTTGGCGCTATTTAGGATGTCGCAGGCAATCTATGAATGTCTTATTGACATGTGGCCACCGACTCTCTCAGATTATGCAATACAATTACTCCAGACGGATGTTTTGAGTGTATCGCTTGTTTTTAACATCTCATGCTCATTCCTCCCTCAGGTAGTTATGCTGTAGAATATGTTGCAATCATTTGTTTGTGAGGGAATAACAAAGTCAGGCTCACCAGTGATTTGATCACATTAGGGTTTTTTTCCCCTGTAAAACAGATTTTCCTTTCACTTTTGCATTTCCACTGCTAGTTTGAAGCTCATCCATTACATGTGGCTGTGTGTGGATCAGAATAAAGGAAAGTAATAGATGTGCTCTTGTAAAGGCCTGCCTTTAATTCTCTAAAGACAATAGCATCAGCTCTGCTGCCCCACTTCTCTAAGTATACTGTAGATACAGGTCCATAAACATCCCTATACGCTTCACAAAGCTGTAGATCTTAGGTACTAGTGAACCCATTTTACAAATGTTTTGGAGTGTTTTCCATAATTTGTTTTGGCCCTGTGAGACTTGAGCTGACATGGGAAGTTCTAAACTTAGAAGAAAGAAAGAAAAAAATCACCCTTGAACAGCAAAGTTCTCACACTCAAGTTGGTGCTTGTTAGGAACCCTGTAGGTCCCCTTGTGTATCATTTGGTCCTTTATATATTTGACAGCCTATTTTGACATAAATAGGGCTTATTTTTTTACTTGTGTTGAATGATAGTTAGCCTCCATATCACGTTTGCAAGCACCACCATGTTGAATAATTGGAGCCAGAAATTGCACACTATAGCTACGTGGCTGAAAGCCCCAATTATGAAGGTTATAAAGCTTAAAAACTAAGAGCAGCAACATATGAGTGTACAGGAATATTTGAATTCAATAAGAACTACAAAAATAGAGTTTGTTTACATTGATAGTGTAGGACTTAAACCTTGTCCTTAATTACGTTTGGTGGTGGTGGGGGGGAGGGGTGTGTGTTTTAGTATCATCTTCAGGGTTATCAGGTGTCTAGTATAAATTGTGATATACTGACAAGATATACTGTGCAAGGTAAGTATCCTGGACAAGCCCCCAAATATAGTCATAATGATCAAGTCAATGTTCAAAGCTCCAGTTAAGCTCATCTAAAAACAATTTGTTTAATGTAGTTTGAAACTAAGGTGATAAAGGAAATATAAATGTTGTAAAAGGGTAAGACCTGAGCATTGTCCGTGATCATCATATCAGCTCTTGGAAGTCTAGTTTCCAAAGTTGGGGGATTAGCTTACGCCAATCCCTGGATCGACCTCTGTCTAGAAGAAAGCAGTCCTATAAACAAAGCTGTGAAACCCCATATTCAAGTTCTTGCTCGACACTGATGTACAGTAATACTGTAGACTTGTGGCACTGATCAGCTCCTCCCAATTCCACTCATTGCCTGAAATGTGAATTGGTTGAGAAAACAGGAAAACAACATCCTACACGTGTCCTGAAGTCGATTTTCACCAAAAAGTTGCCAGTATGCAGCTATGCTCTAGTGATGTCTTTGCTGTATTTTGAGTAGTCTGTGTGAATAAAGACATGGGCTTGAGCTCTGCCTATCAGGTTATATAACAGCAAAATTCAGCCAGGAGCTCTGTCAATCAAAATTAATGCATTGAGGCGAGCTTGCCTTCATGCTGGCTCAAGGTTGTTGCTGCATTTTCTTATTTGAATTCTGGAATCTAAAATGAAGAGGACCAAGTTTCCCCTTTACAGAACTTTTTCTTAGCATTCATTTTGGAGACAATAGAGCTGTGTGAGGACACCATTGTGGGGAAATTAATAGGAAAAGGCATATATGGATTTTGTTTATATTTTTATGGATTAGTTATGTTTTGCTAAAAAACTGTTCGGACTGAGATGTCATGGTCTTAAGTTATCTTACTTCTTCGTACTGGTAGCTTGTAGGGTCTTAGTACTCATACTATTCCCAATCATCTTATATGTTATCAAGTTTTTTCTGGATATCTCAAATTAGGTTTATGCACCCCTCTCATTTTAATTTAATCAGTGAAGAAATTATAAACAACTTCTTGGTTTAAAGGTATTTTCATAGCTTCCAAGCAAACTTCAAAGTGGATTGTTTGTAGTGTGAACACAATCCAATTTCAGTGCGACACAACATCCACTTGTAAAGTGAAAGTTTGAGGTAAATTTACTTCCATCAGTGGAAACTAGGGCCACCAGCCCTGTTGGAAAGGCAGATGCAGGGCCGTTTCTAGCATTGTGGGGGCCCTATGCAAGATAATGTTCTGGGCCCCCCTATTTTGACAAACTGCAATTGATGATCTATAAACACACCATGAATTGTCACAAATTGCAAGCAAACATGGTACAGTATTACAATTAAACACTCACTCAAGAAATATAACTAACTAATAAAAACTAGAAAGCAATCAGAGTGCAGACCTCCACCCTGGGAGGGCTGATCACATCACACATATCACAATAAAGGGGCTAAGTGCATGCAAACAAGTGTGACAACTATTTATTAAAGGTTCCTGTATCAAGACAGTGGTCAAGATCACAAGCTTTCTGATGGTCTGAGATTTGTTTCCTGGTTCTCGGGCAGGGACTTGAAAACATTACCGTAATGTATTGTATACCACTGGGAAGTACATCCTCTCAGCTTTCAGAATCTATTGACTCCGCAAACTGTTGAAGAGTAAAGTATGAAAGCCAGTTTGTGTCGCTGTTGACGCAATCACAACAGCTTTGGGGGCCCCTAGTGGCTTGGGGGCCCTATGCAACAGCATAGGTTGCACATAAGAAGAAACGGCCATGGGCAGATTCATCAGAAGATGACACTACAAACATTGCCTTTCAGTATTTCAAATTTCAGTGTTTACTTTCAGCAAATAAATGACAGCAATTTAGTGTCAATTGCTTTAGGTACAATAGCTTCTCAATATGTTTCACAATATATGCAGCAGTAGGTTGACCAGTGATCAAAGGTTTGTTGGATTGATTCCAGCTCCCACCAGGGACACTCTGCTGTTATGTCCTTGAGCAAATGACAGCCTTGCCTAAAATATTGATACACATTAGGGATGGACGATACATCGGCATCAATATCGGTATCGGCCGATGTTAGTCATTTTTTTTTAACATATCGGTATCGGTCCGATAAATAAAACTGGGCCGATATTAACAACCTATGTTTTTCGTCTTGTCTACATTTGTTTATTTGTTTCAGAGGGTGAGGTGTATTTGCTCAGTCATGTGATAGTGATTGTAATCGTCTCGGAAGCGTAAATGTGTGTGGTGTTTGTACAAAACGTAAATTCAGCTTTAACAATTTTCATTTTATACAAAATCTGCTGATTTTAGAAGCATTAATGTCAGTATATCGGTATCTGCAAATATCGGTTATTGGCTTTTGCACCCGTTCTGTGTTAATGTGCACATACTGAGAATCATTTACAAACACTCATTGAAATGTGCATGCAATGTGTCTGACTGTGTGTTTATGTATGAATGGATATTTAGAAATAAACAGACTGATACGTTTTATTGTGGTTTTAATTTATATTGGTGTATATAGGTGTTTAAGCTCTATTGCTTATTCATGTGTAATGATTTGTTAATCACATTTAATTGCCTTGCATAAAACAGGCTATTTAAATAAAGTTTTGATTGATTTGATTGACTGATTCCACCCCGATCACTTGAAACAATATTTTTCTCTGCGTCTTTTTTCAACTTAAGACAAATATATTTATATGCTTTTTTATAGAGCTGCTTTTAGGCAAATTTATTGCAGAGGCGTCAGTACTTCTTAGGTTGCGCTCTTTGCAGGGGGGGCGCCGGCTGGCACTGGCCCCGAGACACAAAACTACTCGTTATTCAGTGAATGACCAGATTTTCAACTGAAAACGGAAAAAAATGATATATCATATTCTGGTATTTATTTTGATTAAGTCCAACCCTAAACAATCTATCCAATCAGCACACATATTGTTCTCAAATGATTTGTATTGACAAGTAAGGGGAATGTAATTGCAGGTCTAAAAATGCCCGTAAAAAGCGTGACCAAAAAGAGTGTCTAACAACAAACAAAAAGGATCTTTTCGCTATTGAAAAACATACCTGTGAGTCAGTTCAGGAGATTCTCAAGTGTATTTTCTCAAGGATTTGAGCCATTGTTCACATTTTCCAGCAGTTTTGGCAGGATTCTGGGCTTTAAGGCACAACAGGTTCTACCATCTTAATGTGTTTGTTCTGTTTGTTGCTCTACAAACTATACACAAATAGAACATCTGGAACCTCCTGTTGCACAGGGAGAATAGATGGGTGACTATTAATCCCTGGAGGGAGTTGATTACCATTATTAATTCAGACCGGCTTCGAGTCAGCAGGAGGGGTCCTGGATGCAGTGTAACATATTAGGAAATCTTGTTTTAATGTGGAGTTCAATAAACTGCTGGAAAGTGAGTCAAAAACACAAAAGACAACATCTAATGCCAGATGCTATTACAAAAGGCAATCACTGTTAAGGTGTTATCATGAGTTGTTTACAGCAGTTCAACTGAACAATTTCATTACAACAGAAAATGTTTTTTTATCCATCTGCGGAGAGCATTCATGTCCACATAATAGCCTCATTCTATATATTTCAACCATAAAGCCCAGCTGATTTGATTCAGCAAGACTTGAAAGCATCTCTTGTGAAACAGTGAAAGAAGTGGTCTTTACAACATGGCGTGGACCGTGGAAAAACAACGTCTAAGTAAATAAATGTCCAAATGGAAGGGAAAGCTTCTTAAACGGAATGGCATTTGTAATCACAGCCATCTTTTTCTCACATTGTCTCTCGTTATTGCCACACGTAACACCAATCATCCAAAAAGCACTTGGGGATAGATGGGTGACAGCTTAAAAGCTTTAGATTGCCCAACGTCTACCTCAATACAATACATTTTACTCTGGACTTGGAGGCCACAAAGGACATAAACAAGCAAGTTAAAGATGAAAAAGGAAATATGATTGCAACAATCAATTAATTTATTCAACTAATAATCAGACCATCCAGGATTGCTGTAGGAGTTGAGCCTTCCTGACAATTATTACCTAATAGCCTAGAAATCTAGAAACACAGCAGCTGAAGCAAAAACGATTCTGCTCTGCATGTTGGTCTAGCCACACTCCAACCTTAAGGTTGGTTTATGCTTGACGCGTCCGCGAGGTCCGCACGGCTCCGCGCGGAAAAGTTGCGTCATTTTGCGTCATTTTAACAACCATGCCCCTCCACCGCGTCTCCGCACGGCCCAAGATTTCTGCAACGCGCAACTCGGAAAATTTCTAACCACGCGGATGGACGGACGCGGAAAAACATGGCGGACCGGCAAGAACTAGTATGGCAGAGGTTCGTAAATACAGACATTTGTATGATTCAGCTCTCAGAGATCACCGTGATCAACATGTTGTTAATCATTCTTGGAGAGAAATAGCTTGTACTGTCGGAAAAGACGAGGACGCTGTTAAAAAATGCTGAAATGCCATGTTGTAAACAGTAATTTCTACTTCTACTATGGTGTAGTGTTGGATGCATGTCGTAGAGCTCCATGCTGCCCCGTTCAGTTTGGGAGAATATTGGCTCACCGCAGAGACGAGCCGCACAAACCATAAACGCTGCGAGTTGTGAAGCGCGTTCCATCCGCGAGCCGCTTCACCGCGTGGAAAGTGAATGCGTCAAGCATAAACCAAGCTTTAGCAGGTCTACCATTTGCCCAATCAGTCTGGTGTAATGCCAAGCCCAGTGTTTTTGGTGGACCAATCACAGAGCTTTATCAGTTTGGTGGGTGGGATGATGCGACAGATGATTCAACTTTGGACTTTCTAGACTTCTTGGGCTTTTCTTTGAGTGAAGAGCAGATCGAGGTACATTGAATTGCTTCTGTGTATGACATGTGCTATATAAATAAAGGTGCCTTGCCTTTATTTAGAAAATGGATGTGCGTATTTGCATCTTCTTTTACAGTGTATGGCGGACTGCCATGTTGAAGGACATCCGTACCAGTGAATATGTTACATTGTTCGTTGTCCAATAGAGTTTAAAACACAACCATAGATTCTGCCCCATGACTGAGCTCTGTCTAGGGGTCGTGGCCAGACTATATATTCACATATATAGCAAGGCTTGCCAGTCTAGTTAATTATCTCTTTTTAAGGGAATTTTGAGATTTTTTTTGTCTTCATTTCATTCTGCCATTTTTTCCCAGACATTAAGGCAGGGTGACAAAATAGTAGGCCACATATTCCTTCTCCAAGCATTTTCTCGGGGAGTTCCTCCAATCCTTAGATAAACTGGGAAAAATTTTGATCTTTGAATTTCCACCCTGTGGGATTAGCCATAGCTTGGAATGAATGCCTCTTAAGCGCACATGTTCCATGTGTGAGCGGGCTGTGCGTGACTCAAAGCAGAATCCACTGTCAGTCAAAAAAAAAAAAAAAACCTTGGGTCCTTTGAAAACCCTACACTGAGCCTTAAGTGTTGGTTTTCCAACATAATAATTATTAAACTAAAAAATAAAAATGTCAACCCTATGATGGTGCCAGATAAACACAGAGGCTAAACACATTGGTCAGCTGGAGCCATGAATGTCAGCACTAAGTTTTAAGGGCCTCCATCGCAAATCATTTTGACTTTACAATCCCTGCAGGCACTTTGCTAGCACAGTTAGCCTCTAAGACATCCTATGATAAATGTTTGCTTGTGTCAGTGGTTGCCAAACATATTCACCCAGCAGCTTCATGTATTTCTTTTTTTATCATTGATGTCTTCTTACCAATCCTATAGACTCATGTCTTTATGATTCATTTTGACTTCGAGTTCTGACCATGTTGTACCCTAAATGTTGAGATAATAACTCTTGAATCGTTTTACATTATGAACTCCAAGCTTGGCAGTTAAAGGCAGAATATGTTGACAAAACTGTAACAATGGGCATTAAGAATTAGAGAAAGTCGGGGTTTTGGTTGTAAAATAAGAAAACAATTCGCAACAACAATGACAATAAAACCCCTGTCACTTGCGGTTTGCCAAAATGCTCATTATTGTGCCAAAGCACTCAATGAGATTTTAAAACAAGTAAAACTGACATGAACATGTTAAGCCCGACTGCCATATTAGAACAATAATGCTTATGATGGCTAAAATGCTTCATTGGCTTCCAGGCATCCAGTAAAAATGAAAATTTTAAATCTAAGGGATGAACTGTCGCAGCTGCCATTTTTTACCAACATATTTAAGGGTTGATTGCAATCCATTCTAGTTAATAAGCTTCTTGTAAACTGGAAGCCATTTGGAACCGGTTGGTTGAGTTCTTACAGGGAAGTAGTGCTTTTAATTTGAAAGTTAAATACATTGCTATTTTCCACTTAATAAAAGCTGATAATAAGACATCATTAATTTTCTCTGCTGGGTCCTCTCAAAACCAAAACTAACCAAGAAATAAAAAAATAAAAAAATAAAAACATTTTTGACAAGTTTCTGACTCTGTTTCATTCCAAAATGCCAATACTTATAATTGAAGGAGCAGAAAAACAAATGGATAACAATGGAAATGGCAAACTCGGGACCAGTGATCGTTTCATCCGTCATTTTAAGTGGCATATTGCTCTATACTGATAGTTTCCTTTAGGGAAATCAACACACCAAAAGAAGAGGAAAAAGTGGAGAGTTAACTTTGATGAGAAATAAAGCATTTATCCAAAATAATGGCTCGGTTATAGAAGCATCTGTGGCTCTTCAAGTGGAACTCCATTTTAATTCTGATCCACTCTTTGGTTTTACTTCACTCCTCTGCTTTTGTCCATTTTCTTTATGAGAATAGCTCGGGTTGGGGTGTGTTCATAAAAAAATAACTGGCTTTAGGAACCATTGTGAGACCAATCTGTAGCTTGCTGACACCAAAAAAAAAAAAAAGAAAAAGGAAGGTGTGGATTCATATATGTGCTTCTCGGTTTAAATAGTTGCTTATGGGCCACATTTGTTTTTCATGGTGGACAAAAATGATCTCAAGAGAGAAAGAAATGGGTTTTAGGTGTGGAAAAAGGCGAAGAAAGGTGAAAAACAGGTGACAGTACTCCAAATGTTCGTGAAGGAGTGAAGTGATAAACATATCGGTGTACTTGCTTATGTTTTTGACCACTCAGTGGAGCTTAGTTTAAAAAGAGGGGAAAAAACTGTGATCTGTCATCGCAGTCTGTGTGACTGGGTTTGAAGGTCACGATATCCCAAGATGCACCCTGACTTTAGCTCAGGTGCTTCAACGCGTGAGGAGTTAAATCACAGCACTGGGTTATTTCAGAGATTTTACACCAGGTTCTGAATTTTTATCAGGTTTGTGCTGCATCCATAAATCATGATAAATGACCCGCGTTTGTATAGCTCCTTTCAGAGCCTGAGGATTCCAAAGCACTTTACACTACAGTGTATCACACCAAGCCCCCATAATTCTGGTGTGGATATGAAGCAAAACAGGAAGTGACAAAAATTGCTGTTCCACCCTCATCCACTAGGGGCTGGTGTCAGATGCGAGCAAATCCTCATTGACTCCCATGTTAAAAATACCAATTTCACAGCAGAAATAAACATTTTTACAGCCTGGTACCAAAACATGTTTTTGGTTTAAATGATCTAGTTTACACTCATGACAACTCTGAGGGGGGTGAAATTTTTCTCACTCTTCTGTTTAAGTGTATTAAAAGCCTAAAATTCTGTATAATTAATGAGCCTCAGACCCACGTGACCGCAGAGCTAGCTAGGCCTCAGTAGAGCCTCGGTCTGGCCTGGAAACTGCTCCGCCATTTTTAGTCTCTCAACTTAGACCATTAGTTGTAGCGTTAGCGTGTTCTTTTTGGATATTAGTGGTGCAATTGTTGGACAAAATGACTTGCTGTGGTATTAACAGCACTAATAGCACGTCCAAGGAGTCTCCACTTCATTTATTTTTTTCGGTAAGTGAAATTAAATTTTAGGGCCGGGACTTTAACGCGTTAAATACGATTGATTAATTAGAAAAAAATAACGCGTAAAAAAATTAACGCATTTAATCGCAGCTTGCATTTCAAGCACGGTGGAACCTTTGTCATTGCATGATTTCCTCGTAGACTGAATATCACTGACGCACACAACAATGCACAGTGCTAATGGCTACTAAAACGGAATAAAAACAGAAAGAAATTGCCTTGCTTGGACTGATGCAGGATTTAGGAAACACGTCCGCCTCTTTTCTTAACTTGGAAAAAAAAACTTCCAGACAACAACGTGTCCGTGTCGTGGACATTTTTCAGAGATCGTCTCTGCTGCGGCTGCCCGGTGGCAACGGGAATTTTACAAAAGTTGCGGTAAGCTATATTTTTAACATTTACGTAACATCTGTGCAGCGCTGAAAGCTCCAGACAGAATAATTATTTGCCCTAACTGTAGTTTATGAAAGTAGTCAGACAAACGAGAGGCACCTGGCTGCTGCTGGGAGAATGCTCCGTGTTCTCACTACTCTGTAAACAATCACAAACAACGTGTTTTAAAGTTGAAAACAGAAGTTTAAGTTAAAACAGAAACATTCTGAAACTTTTCTGATGATTTTCTAAACAATTCTGTCGGGGAATTCTATGTTTCTGAGACGAGTCTCTGTCTAAACATCACATGCATTACTATCATTAAGCAGCGAGGTGTGTTGAAGCTGTCATCAGCTAAGGGGCAGATGCTTAAGTGCATCAGGGGCAGCGAGGAACGAGGAAGTTGTGATCAGGCTGGAGATCACACCAGATTCGCTGCTGCAGGCGTGAATCTGCTGGTCTGCAGCATCCCCTTCTTAACGTGACATCAGGACTTCCCATGTAAGGAAGGTCCGCTCACCTGTTCGTCAGATCATTATTTCCTCGCCATGATCTTTTATCATCCCATCAACCTCCAGTCATCCAACTGGAACCAGTTAGTGTTCCTGATCATTCTCAGAATATGTCATGACTGCTCTGGTGTTAAAAGTTAGTACATTTAAGTACTAGATCATATTTGTGCCTGTTCTACTGTCATTTTGAAGGATTATTATTTATGTGTGTTTTTACTACATTGAGTAGAAATGATAATAAAAACTCCCAATTATACAAACAAGTGAAACTGGAAAAATTAGAATCTGGTTCAAAGTCAAATTTATTTCAGTCATTCAACTAGACAGACTATTTAAAGGCTCAGGAACCCTTTGCAGGTGTTTTCTATTTGTAATTATAAATTTTAGTTGATTTGGGTTTGTTTCATGTCACACAGTGACATTTGATTAATTAAAATGCATTTTTTTCTATTAAAAGCTTTAGTTTACAGTAATAACCATGTCTAATGTTTGATTCTCTGTCTCATAATTTTAATTAAAAGTTTTACTTTGAGAGCACATTTTCCTGAACAATTAAAATGCGATTAATTTACATTAATTAATTACAAAGCCTGTAATTACTTAGATTAAAATTTTTAATCAAGTCCCAGCCCTATTAAATTTATTTATTTTAGGTCACTGCCGCTCTTGCGCTAGCTAAGCTTAGATTTTAACATGTACTGTTTAACCATGAAATTGAAATGCAATAGGGTAAACCCCAGTGCATTTAGCATGATGCAGCATTTTTGAAAATGGGTTGAAATATGACATGTTGGTGGAGCTGGGTTCTGACTATCGGTATGGTCCCCTCTCCTCAGCGGCAGCTCAGCACATCTCTGACCGCAGCAGCACCTGTCTGCTGCTTGTGGAGCTCTCGAGAGACCTCAGTGTTCCACCTTGTTTTACCCAGCGGTCAGCCCAGTGCACCTCTGGCTCAGAAGCTCTGGTGTTGTGCACAGTTAACTCTGGTTGTAGCTAGGTAACTACCTCCGTTAGCTTAGTTCCCACCTCCGCGTTAGCTTTGGGTTAGCTTGTAGCTACATCTTTCATTTGATCCCAGCCTTACAGCCCCACCCTCAGCTCCACCTTTTTTCCCTTTTTTGGAATTGTCTGGGCTTGACGGATCCTGTGACACGGTCAAAATGGCGGTGGTGGGAACCTCCCATTTTGGCACAAAAACGTATTATTGGAGCTTATGGACACAAATTTTCCAGTATATATGTCGATGATTCACACACACATTCACACACTGATGGTGATGAGCTACAATGTAGCCACAGCTGCCCTGAGAGAGGCGAGGCTTCTGAGCACAGGCGCCACCGGTACCTCTGACCACCACCAGCAGTGCCCAAGTACACAACAGCAGAATTCTCTGTCCGGAGCCGGGATCGAACCTGCAACCTTCTGATTACTGGACACCATGCTAGACTTGTTTACCTATTGCTGCCCTAATCACCATAAATCACTGGGAGCAGTAATGTTTGTTGGTAGTATAAACAGTATTAGAGCGACTAGTGGGGTATTTACTTATGAAATATTTTGTCCATCCCAAAAGCTGTCTGCTTACCTAAATAAATAATAACAATATACTTATTTTTTGTTGTTGGTTCTTTTCCCTTAAATGATGGGAGGGTTGAGTGATGTGCCCTGCCAATTTCTGTGAGGGGGGTTGCCTGTTGTGCAGATGTCCACAGGGGTGTGGGGAGTTACTAGAAGACAAGTTGAACAGTCCTTTACAAGGACCTGACTCTCAATGTTCACTTCAAAGAACCATTCAAAATGTTTGATTTGTTCCTGAACATCACATCACTATCATGAAAATTGTAGTCCAGTATTCAACCTTAGATGGTGTATCATATCTACTTGTACCATGTGGAGCAAGCATTTACCTTTCCTGTACTTTTACTTTTGACTTAGTAAATTGAAAAGGAACTCAAGAATGCAAGTATACAACCCTGGGAGGAAGCATCCAGAAAAAGTCTTGAAACAGCTTTCTCTCCATGTGTATTCATATATATATGTGTGTGTATATATATATATATATATATATATATATACACACACACACACCATGTTTAGATCTATGTGGTCTGAACACAACTTCTGTAATCATAGTCCTTGATATTTTGTAGTTTTGTATGGAAAATTTCCTGGTTTTTTATAGCACCTTCTAGAACGCTATAACCGCCAAGATGCATCATTTATAGATGCTTTCTAGAGTTCTACGTTCTCCCAAGTCTCTTTGCAACGCAGCAGTTATCCACCCATGTGCGATGAACTACAATTAGGGATGCCCCTTTCTGATATTGATATCTGAGGTAATTCAATATCGGCCCAAAAACGCTGTATCGGATTACATCAGACTGCATCAAAAACCTCCGATATAATCAACCCTTTATGGTTCCCATTTTTGCAACCAATGGTTTAAAAAATAATATTTTTTTCATACTTGTTGTCACTGGCTCTTGGTTCTCTGAGTAATATCACTTGATCAAGCCTTTCATACATTCAACGCTATGAAATAGGTAAAAGTATGTATGATTTGAGCTGATATCGTATGGAATTGATATTGTTATCGGTCAATAATGCAGGATTCATAAACTGTATCATATCGGAAGTGAACAAGTTGTATTGGGACATCCTCAGTTACAATGTAGCCACAGATGTCCAAAGGTGCACAGATAGAAGTAAGGCTGCCTAATACAGGCACCACCGGTTCATCTGACCACCACCAGCAGGCAAGGCATGCAATGACTGCAACAGACTGAGCAGTGGATAGCAGCTGTGCCAGAGACCCAGGAGATCAGAACACAGGTACACAATCACAATCACACACTCCCACACTCATGCCAACACATAAACACATCCAACCTAGCAAGACACACAAGACACAAGAATGCACATTATACACCTACTCCCACTCTCCATACACGTCCTACACTCTCTGGTCCAGATACTGCTGCACACAGGACACAACCAATCTTACTGGGGCAATGATGAGCAAGCAGGCCATTCCATCCAACACAGGGCAAAGCAACCCACTATACTAGATCCCAACCAGACAGCCAGCTCCCACTTCCAGTCTTCATTCCTAGCCAACAACCTGAGAACTTATGAATATGTTTATGCATTTTATTGAAGAGTGAAGGGGGATGGGGCAGATGTGGCTGACTAAACAGATCCCCCTCCAGGTGCTGAAGTATCTAGAATGATGTAGAGTAATTTCTTATGGACAAGTGAGTCTTTAAAATACATCAATCAACAGCAAAACATTAGATTAATTGTAAGACAATGTGTGTTAGCTCCATTGACCGGCTAGAGGAGTGCATTAACAAATAAGAGGCATTGCTTCCAACTGTATTTATAGAAGTAGGGAGAGGGGCTTAAGGTGCAATGCTTTTTCCCCACCTCTAGATGGTGTCCTTTGTCAGTAGGGAGCCTAGGTCTCCTCCCTTTCAGGTTGGCTCATGGGTCCCCGGAAGAACGGCAAAATGAATGCAAGTCAATGGGGCTAAAAATGCTATTTTCTAATCTGCCTTACGTTCTGGATCGCACATACGTTGTACTTCAATTTAAATTAAAAGTAATGATGTGTGTTTCAACCATGCCAGTCATGTACTTTGAGATTTCTCAGCTTGTAAAAATTTGTATTTAGGATGACTACATCGGCACGTTGCATATGTGACGTCACCACATAATCTCCTCTTCCCTAGCATAGCAGTTACTTACCAAATGGCCAGATTTATGGTGGTTCTTTCCTCCTGTGGGAAGCATTTGAAGTTTGCTGAAATAACAGCCATTGTCTCTGTTTTCTCCATGTCGGGTTCAATGACATCACTTTCGTGAAGCGCGTTTGTAGCCCTGGACTTATTTTAACACAAAACCTAAAATATCGTTTTCCCCTTTTTTGAAAATAAGCAGGTTTTTGGTATAAAACTCCTTTTTTTTTTATAATTCACAGACACCATATGTGAAATCCATGGAACATATCAAGCGGAATAGAATATAGCATTTTTAGTCCCATTGACTTGCATTAATTTTTTCATTCAACCAGGGACCCGTAGACTTAGACTCCCTCTAAACCTGCAATAAAGGCCCAGGTTCCAAATTCATAGTCTACCACTGGTATTATGGTAAACTGATGATTATATTGACAACAGTCTTTTAAAAATGTGTACAAGTCCACAGCCAATTATTAGTATTCAGACCAGGATGTTTCCCAAGTAATGACTCATGAAATGATTGAACCTTAATGTTGCACTGCAATTTAAAATGTCCTTTCAGGGATGAACTATTTGTATTTCATTTTTTCTCTGGACACAATGAAACAAATGAGAACGATCAAAACAAATGCATTAGGGTTGCTTTAAAGAACACAACTGCATATATCAAAAAAGTATCATAGACTTTTTCCAGCTCTACCATTGCTAATACTCGAGCATGATGACAGTCTGTGATGCACAACAATAAATGCCAGTCATTTTTACTCTCACCCTATCAACCATCTGAGCCATTACAGTCAGTACAGCTATTACTGGCTTTGAGCACCATAATAGCACCGATAATTCTGCCATGCAGCCCTCTATCCAAGCTGTTCATCCCCTCAGTATTTCAATTTCCCTGTTTCACTAACAGGCTGAACAGACCTATCACTCAATTCCGCTCTCCCCACAGCCAGACGCTTCTATTATTTCTTTGGCATTTAAGTGACAAAGAAGATGACCTAACAGTGGAGTTATAGTTTCAAAGTCAAAAAGGGCTTTTAATCCTGACCTCTGAATCTATAATCTATTCGAGACTTTTTTCCCCTTAATTTGTTGCAGCAACAAAGCCAACCGTATAATAAATCCTTGCAAGACCTTTGGATAAAACCATCATTGTGGCAGTTTTCCATTATGTATAAAACTTAAAATCTGTTTATTCCCTTTAATTCGTTGGCATTTTATAGGTTTTTCACTGCTATCTACGCTTTGCTCTGGGTGCAATCCATCTCCGACATCATGACTGTTCCCTTGCCTACTTTTACAGATAAAGTGTAAGATGAATCCCTTTGCAGAAATTGGAGTCCCAGCTCTTCTTCTATAGACTCTAGCTGGCAGCACCTTTAAACTCCTGGCACATCCCAGCTAATAACCACTTCACCTCAGGGCCTTCGGTGCATGCAAGCTTAAAAGAGAGAGGAGGACAAAAACAATCATAAAATAAAAGAGGAGGGAAAAAAATCTCACCTCCCGCCCGCTCATCACAGGAAGTGCAGCCTCAGCAGCCGCCAATGCTAAGGAGCGATGGTGATTATGCAGAGACCAAAGAATGTTCAGAGCAAAAACAGCTGGCCGGGCCTCACCGTTGATCATACACAGCCTTCTGATCTTCTAATGTATTCGATAATTACAGATCCACTGTGTGTCCATGAGTTTGTAGGGCAGCAAGTGAATTTTCTATGCGTCCTCATGCAGTCCTTGTTTGACATTCTTCTGATCTTCATATGCTTTTTAATTCAACCCCAAAAAATTTTAGTCACTATCTGCTCACATTTGTTTTCTTTTACATGTGAACAAGTAATTAGCCAATTCACATTGCAATCGCTTTTCCAAAAAGCTTTCAGTGGATGGTTTCTTCATTGCAAATTCTAAGTTTAGATTTGACTCTGTAAATTAGTGTTTCTCAATAATTTTTTGTCACCCTCACCCCCAGGGAACGTTCCCTTTTCAACCCAAGCTTCTCATAGTAAAAGTAATTTACAAAGCGAAAGACTGTGACCACCCCTGGTTTACTATCATGTTTATGTAGAGCTAGCTAATGCACACATGAAGGCTTAAGCCTGGTTTATGCTTCTCCGTCAGCTCCGCAAGGGACAGACACGCACGGATTGACGGAAGTTTTGCTCTTTTACTTCTCCGTCTCCTGGAGAGTGTTGCAAAGCAATTGCCCGGCAGGACCACAGAGGGCGTAGCGCTGTTCTGTGGTATCCTGTCATGTATCGGTCTAAGATAGTGTGTTTATATTGTGTTTTTTGTGTATATAAGAGACTTTTAACACGGACATATTTGTCTCTCATTCTCTCAGCGCTTCATGCACTCGCCACCTCTAAACCCACGTTTCCTGTCATTTCCGTCCACAAATAAAATGCTTGCTGCACATCTTTTCACTCCTCCAGTCACGGGAGGATGAAACGTTCATATTTTTAGAGTTTTTTCGCGAGATATTCTTCAAGCTTCTCCGTGTCTGCCGCTTGTTAAACTCTGCTCTCTTTGCAATGGCGGCACTGTAAACAACAGCGGCGTCCTGACCAATCACAAGCTTGTGTAATCCGTCTCGTTCGACGGATGTTTAAAAAAGTGGGCTCGACTCCGTACGCACTTGCGTGCCTGCCGGAGCCCTACGCAAGGGCGGATAATGGCGTTGCGTGTCTCCGCACTGATGCAGACGGAGAAGCATAAATCAGGCTTTAGCATATGGTTAGCTAAACTAAAAAGCTAATCAAGGGTTTGTTTGTTGTTTTATCCTGAATTGATCCATATGATTTGTCTACACGTTGTCACTTCATCAGTTCCGATGTTAGTTTTTATTATTGAGGAACTGTAGTTCATCTGAATGCTTATGCTGGACTGCGAAGGAAAGCCGTTAGCTCCATCAAGCATTTTCCTCACTGGCTCCTGGGTGTTTTCCTCATTTCCAACCGTATTTACAGATAAGTTGGAGGTTATTAAAGCTTTTCAAAAAAGTCCAAAAGTTGGCAGTCCTGATGATGGACAGCAGACAAACACATTGAAGCTCATGTGAAGTTAGTGGTAAATGTAAATGGCCTGTATTTGATATAGCGCCTTCTAGAGTCACGGAACCCCTCAAGGCGCTTTACAACACAATCAGTCATTCACACATTCACACACTGGTGGGGATGAGCTACAATGTAGCCACAGCTGCCCTGGGGCGCACTGACAGAGGCGAGGCTGCCGAGCACTGGCGCCACCGGTCTCTTTGACCACAACCAGCAGGCAACATGGGTTAAGTGTCTTGCCCAAGGACACAACGACAGACTGAGCGGGACTCGAACCTGCAACCTTCCAATTACAGGGCGAGCACTTAACTCCTGTGCCACCGTCGCCCCAAAAACAAGCCAGTTTGTAGCCTTATATCCCTTTTATTATGTTTTTGGGTTTTTTCACAGTAAAATGACAACAGCTTGCTGCACATTTGGCTGCACTAACAGACAAGATTGAACATTCATCTTGTCTTTTTGAAAAACTTTGAGGAAGACAAACGATGGAGATGAGCTGCACGGCAAGGGCACAGGGGTGGGGTGGGGGGTCTGGAAAACGGTAGGCGTGAGCAGAAGGGTTCGTCGAAAATTCTCGCCTGATGCGAACAGAGAAGCAGCGGGCAGCGCACAAATTTCGTGAGCAATCTGCTTCGCAGCTGATGTGATCCTGGCATAAGACAATAGTCACACGGAACTGCAAGTCAGTTCCTGCAAGGTATCCCAGCCTTCGTGCTAAATAAATCTCTCGTTGGGGGATAAGACCAGGGGTGTTTCTCAATGTCTTACGAGGACACTGTTCTTCCTTGGTCAAAGAAAACGGTTACATGGAACAGACTTGCAGAATCCGCGGTCATGTAACATCGGGTGACACGGGAGATAACGTTATATTTTATACATACGTTTCAATATGAATATATAACAAACCTTTTACTTTTTAAATTGTGTATATATTGGTTAAGTTAAATATGTAAGTGAGTTACTACCTGCTAGCCACCAAAGCTGCAACTAACCAATCATAAATAACTGCTTTCGATATAAAAAAAATTCAGATATCAGCCCAATAGCTACAAATGGTTGACTTACTTTAAACCTGAAATTTGCCCCCAATTTTTACCGGCTTCTGATCCGTCATCTTTTGAAAATACCGCACTGTATTCTGGGAAATTGTTGACCAAGACCAGGCTACGTGACATCTCTCATGTATCCTTGCTTAGCTAGCTAAACGGCTAACAAACAGAGAACAGACGCCTGTGTAGAACATGTATATTATGATGATGTTTCTCTTAGACAACCGGGGCGGGACCACTATATCAAGGTGAGGTTACTTGGTAATGAGAAACACCCCAGGTCTTTCATCCGGATACTTTAACCATCCTTTTTCAAGATCAAACCATTATTTGTTTCAATCTGCAAAACAACTCATCAGACATGAAACGACCCACCAGCTTTCAGCAGTCACCCAGGGAAGTATCTTACTGACCAGCCATGTGGATTTGAGGGGCCTACGACGTTTGAACTCCAAGAAGTCTAACAACTCACCATCTGCGTCGAGCCGACTTCGATGCCGGCAGGATCTACCGAAAACTCCCACCACACTGCTAATGTAGGCTCTGCACTGGCGTTAGATGGTTAAGATTAATTTGATAACTTAACAAAAATTCAGCCAGACTATTTTTATACACCCAGACATCACATTCTTTCTTAGACACTTAGACTTTTAATAACATCTAAGATCACGTTTCATCACAGTTAGATTATTTTCTCAGTTGATATCACCTTAAATCACCATTTAAAAATATTTGAACTGTATCATCGTTAGTTGTAGAAATATAGTAATGAATAGGTTTTTATAAACTATATTTTTGCCTCTGTGTACAAATAATTATAAATGACCTATTTTCATTGTCAATTGAATAATAAAGGTTCAATAATATTGAAAATCCATCTTTTTATGGAATATTATATCCTATTGAATGCCTTTATATTTTACTGAAAGTTTATTAAAAATAGCCACTTAAAAAACTTTACAACTGGCAAAAACAAAAAAGAACAACCCCAGTCGCCACTTTTGCCTTCTGTTCAATACTCCTGTAAATTAATATCAGCATCCAATATGGTGGACCTTTGTGATTAGGTGACGTAGGTGCAAAAAGTCAATAGGCTGCTGGTAAACAGGCAGCCTGTTGATTACCATGCTTTCGTTCTTTTTAAACACAGAAACAATTTTGTTTACCTGTTTTGTAGCTACAGTTTCGCCGACGGCTGCCGGCTTCTTCAGGCTGATGCTGATGGTGACGCGTCACTTCCTTCTCCGTTTATCTGCGGGCAGCAGAGGACGTTGTCGCCCTCTACTGCCCGCTCTCCCCTCTCCAACGATGCAGTCCCATGCGTGGTCCAGCGTGTAAACTCCGTCGTCTCTGTTCATGGTCCCACATCCACGTCTCCTTATCTCGATTGCTTCCAACGCCCTCTGCTGCCCGCAGATAAACGGAGAAGGAAGTGACGCGCCACCATCAGCGTCAGCCTGAAGAAGCCGGCAGCCGTCGGCAAAACTGTAGCTACAAAACAGATAAACAAAACTGTTTCTGTGTTTAAAAAGAACGAAAGCATGGAATTAGAACCACGACACAGCAAGAACACACCTAAGAAGCCTGTTGATTATTTTTCCTGCCTCTTATAAATCTCCAACACCCCAACCTCTTATTGAGAAGCACTGCTGTATGATCATAGCCCATCTTTTCTATTACTGGGCTATAGCAGACAAACGGGTTTTAAAAACATCAACCTTGTGCTTATGTTATTGAACATTTCAGCCTATCTGGGAATTTTCCTGTCAAACATCTGCGAGGCTGCTTTTAATTAATAAATATTATATCCTAATGTGCTTTATTCTAATATGAGAAGCCAATGCTCCAACTGTCATGTTCTGTGTCCCTTTGTTCCCCAGCTCCTCCAGTTCCCACTCCAGGTTCTCCTTTTGTGTTCTCTTAGCGCCCTCATGTGTCCTTTGTCTGCATCTCTGCTGTGTGTCTTAAGTTGTAGCCCCAGCCTCTTGTTCCCCAGTTCATTGTATGTGTGTATTAGTTTGTGTGTGTCAGTATGTGTATGAGTTTGTGTGTGTCAGTATGTGTATGTGTTTGTGTGAGTCCTTCCCTTAGTCTTTAGGTTTAGTTTTGTGTTTTATATAGTGTTAGGTTTGTCTGCCCTCCACTGGTTCTCTTCCCCATCCAAATAATTGTTGTCACCTGCCTTCCCTCCAGCCTCACTCCACACACCTGCTTCCTGTTTCCCTAATTGCTCCTCCCTGTCTATATAAGCCCTCCTTGTCTCATTGTTCTTGTCGGTCCATTGTTGTTTTATGTCAGCGTTGTTTTTGTCTCTCCCTCCTGGTCTCTGGTTCTCTGCTCATGAAGTGAGCTTTTGGATTTTGGCTCCCCACCCCTTTGGATTTACTTGGTTTTTGGTTCACCTTAAAATAAAGGAGTTTACTTTACATCATCTCCTGCCTCGTGTCATCCTGGGTTTCTACCATCCCTCCAAAACGTGACACCAACAATTGTGTGTCTTTAGATGAAAAGACAAAATACTCACAGATCTAATAAAAATTGTTTTCCTGGTGATGACTGGCCTATCTCTGCTCTTGGGAGCCCGAGATGGTTTGATTGGAAAGACTTGACAGCCTTTACTTAGCTGGTAACATAATGCTAAATTTTAATTTCCCAAAAGCTGTCTCCATTCTAAAATGTGTCAGCCTTGTTTCTCAATGGTCCAGTTCATGTTAGTCTAACAGAGACTTCTTTTTGTAATCACTTCAACTGTCTACCCAGAGAATATGGTCTATTTTTAGACTAGAAATCTTTTTTTTTTTTTGTGCTCTGTGAGACAAGAAAAGTCCCATTATTTACGTTGTTTTGGGGGGATTTACTGCTCCGTTTTTGGTGTTGGGTTTAATATAAAACAGTGATTTGAAAGCATTTTAATTGGTGCTTATTTCCTGTACTTTAATTCTGCTTCACAAGCAACTCTTTTAATTTTATTCCTGCCAGTTATTTTGGACTTCTGTTGATGTCATTTCTTACTGAGTTGCAACCAATCAGTGTGTGTTAACCAAATGTTCTGCTCAGCTGGTCACCTGGGCCTATCCTGAGTACCTACCCCCGTTCAGGTACTCAGAAAGTTCCTGAAAATGTCCCAGTAAACCGCCTATTTTGCCAGCCTGCTGAAGTGGAGACAGGTGCATGCCGGGAAGTTCTGGTAAAATTATGCTGAAGTTCCAACAGTGGAAACTTCCCTCATAACTTAGCATGTTCGGGGAAATAGTTTCTTGCTAAATTTTCAAAAACATTCCAGCAACAAGAACCCTGGTGGATGTTGTGAGACATTTTGAAAATGTCATCATGACTGTCATGAGATCACCAAGAAGACACCTTAACCAGTTTTGTCTTTGACCTGGTATCTTTGGATAGATTTAGTCTCAGTTCAGATGAGAAAATCATATAGTAACAAGATACCCATGCTACTGTATGGTTTTAACACTAACATAGGCATTGATAACCCTAGCCCATAAATTTGGCCATGTGGTAAGTAGCAGCTACGCTAGAGGAGAAGATATTCTGTGGTGACGTCACATCCAATTTGTAGTCATGCTAATTGCGAACATTTACAAGCTGATAAATCTCAAAGTACGCGACAGGAACACACATCATTAGTTTTCATTAAAATTGCAGCACAACAATGGGTCTAAGGCAAAGTGGATTAGAAAATGGCTCTTTTAGCCCTATTGACTTGAATATTTTTTCGTTCTTACGGGGACCCATGAGCTGACCGGAAAGTGAGGAGATGTAGGTTCCCTATTATGAAATACATGTAGGAAAACCGGTAAAAGCTGCTGCAATAGCATGTTTTTGTTTCACCTAGCAATGAGGACATATAAGTTTTACTGCTAAGTCGCCACAAAGACAAGACATTTCTTGGCTGCTCCTAGCTCTTCAGAAATCACCTTTTTTTCTGAACATGTTTTACAAGGATGTAATTTTATCATTCAAGCCAACATTTTGCACCCAAAAAAGACTTTAAAATCATTGGCCGCGCCTAGGGTTTGCTACAGCAATGGCAAGATTAGGTCAAGCAACGGCTTAGCAACCCCTACGGATGTGATCAGGCAACCACCATCATTACCCCCTGCTCCTCAGCCTGATCTGACGGACACCAGCGGAACATATGTTGTTCCCCTCCACCCCTCAATTTTCAGTCCATGCCGACAGGGAGCAGCAACCCCAACCAATCACCAAGCAACTGATCAGCTTCTTCAGTTAAAAAGTCTTGGTGCCCTGATGTGGATACTATTCTTTTGAAAATAAGATAGATTCTCCGAACCCTAATTAGCCAGTTTTGTGTTTGGAAGAAAAGTACAAATGAAATTATTAGTTCACTCTCACTGTTTCTCTGATATGATTCATCTTATTCCTTGCTTTTAAATTCTGCAGCCAGATATTACATTACTACATCACATCCATGAACTGCCAAGACATCTTGGGCCTAGTTAACACTGCAAGATTTTCAAATTCTCAGACAGTTTTCAAATCATGAGAGACTTCATATGTGGTGATATAAAATCCATCCATCCATCCATTTTCATCTACTTATCCGGAGTCGGGTCACGGGGGCAGTAGCCTAAGGCGAGAGGCCCAGACTTCCCTCTCCCCAGCCACTTGGGCCAGCTCCTCCGGGGGAATCCCAAGGCATTCACTGGCCAGGTGAGAGACATAGTCCCTCCACCGTGTCCTGGGTCTACCTTTAGGTCTCCTCCTGCTTGGACGTGCCCAGAAAACCTCACCAGGGGCCATCCAGGAGGCATCCTGACCAGATGCCCGAGCCACCTCAACTGGCTACTCTCGATGTGGAGGAGCAGCGGGTTTACTCCGAGCTCCTCCCGACAGAGCTTCTCACCCTATCTCTAAGGGAGAGCCAAGCCACTCTTCGGAGAAAACTCATTTCGGCCGCTTGTATCCACATTCTCGTTCTTTCGGTCACTACCTAAAGCTCATGACCATAGGTGAGGGTAGGAACGTAGATCAACCGGTAAATCGAGAGCTTCACCTTCTGAAGCTTGGTTTATGCTTGACGCATTCACTTTCCGCTTGGTGATGCGGCTCGCAGACGGAACGCGCTTCACAACACGCAGCGTTTATGGTTCATGCAGCTTGTCTCTGCAGTGAGCCAATATTCTCCCAAACTGAATGGGGAAGCATGGAGCTCTACAGCATGCATCCAACACTACACCATAGTAGAAGTAGAAATTACTGTTGTTCAGTGTTGGGAGTAACGCCGTTTAAGTATAACGGCGTTTCTAACGGCGTTCTTTTATAGGTAACGGAATAATCTAATTAATTACTTTTCCCGCCGTTGCAACGCCGTTACCGTTACTGGGGACGGAAGGTTGTGCGTTACTATGTGCTTGTCGAACGTTGAGCAACAGTGTGAGGCTTTCTGACCGCCACACTTCAGCTGCAGCCAGGGAGAGAGAGGTGTCGGTAACGCACTTACAAACACGATGATGATTGGCCGGGTGGGTGGAGACCCTCACGGTCTCAGTCACTGCATTCTGTAGACACAACGGGAATAACTCCGTTTAAAATAACCGCGTTAATAAAAAATATGTCTTTCTGTAACAAGCAAACTAATTAATTACGTCTTCTTTTATCAAAACGTTGTTCCTGTTACTGGTAAGGAAATGCGTGCGTTAAGCAGTGCGGTGTGTTGAAGCTGTCGTCAGCTGATCAGGAGCTAAAGAGGCAGATGTTTAAGAGCATCACGGCCGTGAAGAACGAGGAAGACGTGATGAATAGTCTACAGCTGCAGACCTGCAGATTTGTTGCTGCAGCAGCGAATCTGCGGGTCTGCAGCTGTGCCCTTCTTAGCGTGACAGCGGGACGTCCCGAAGGTCCGCTCACCTGTTCACCGCTCAGACGTCCTGATCTTCTGCCTTCCTAGATCATCCAGCTGTAACGTGTTTCTGATCATGTGTTTAGTCCCGCTGTAACACTGATGCATCAGTCTCAGACGTCATGGAGCTCAGGTGTTATTAGAACTACCTGTGTGTGTTCACCACCCAGCTTCAGCTCTTCTGTGTTTGGGTCTGACCCAAGTTAGTAAACGTAAGTCCTCCATCAGGCTTGTGCCTCTTCTAGTGTCATTTTAAAGGATATTTATTTATTTATTTAACCGATACTAGATTAGTAGCAACAGAAATGCCACTAAAAAGACACAATTATGTGAAGCTGTAAAAATTAGAATGCTGTGCAAAATTACATTTATTTCTGTAATTTAACTAGACTGAGAGACCATTTAAAGGCTCGGGAACCTTTACAGGTGTGTCTATTTGCAATTTTAAATTTTAGCTGATTGGGTTTTTGTTAAATATCACACAGTGACCTTTTAATAGTCTAGATTAGTGTAATGTTCCTATTAGTAGTTCCTCCTGTTAAGTGCTTATTTGTTTAAATTGTTCAGGTTTATATAAAACATTTGGACATACATTTTATTATGTTCAGTCATTGGTCATTTATATTTTACTATTGTAGTAATTCTTGCATGCTTTAATGAAAAAAGTAACTAAGTAGTTACTTTTGTTGGTAATTAGTTACTTTTATGATCTTGTAACTCAGTTAGTAACTGAGTTACTTTTTTGACAAAGTAATCAGTAACTATAACTAATTACTTTTTTAAAGTAACGTTCCCAACACTGCTGTTGTTTACAACAAGGCATTCCAGCATTTTTAACAGCGTCCTCGTCTTTTCCAACAGTGCGAGCAATTTCTCTCCAAGAATTACTAACAACATGTTGATCACGGTGATCTCTGAGAGCTGAATCATACAAATGTCTGTATTTACGAACCTCTGCCATACTAGTTCTTGCCGGTCCGCCATGTTTTTCCATGTCTGACCGTCCGCGTGGTTAGAAATGTTCCTAGGTGCGCGTTGCGGAAATTTTGGGCCGTGCGGAGGCGCGGTGGAGGGGCGTGGTTGTTAAAATGACGTAATTTCGCCACGCAGAGCCATGCGGACCTCGCAGACGTGTCAAGCATAAACCAACCTTAAGGTATCCTGGTGCCAAGAGCACATATGGACACCTTCATGTCTGAACACGGTGTTCATTATGGACAATCCATGTCTGGCACAGAAGTCCAATAACAAAACACCACTCGAATTCAGATCAGGGGGGCCGTTCCTCCCAACCACACCTCTCTAGGTCTCACTGTCGTTGCCCACGTTAGTGTTAAAGTCCCCCAGCAGAACGAGGGAGTCACGAGAAGGAGCGCTTTCCAGCACCCCCTTCAAGGTCTCCAAAAAGGGTGGGTAGTCTGAACTGTAGTTTGGTGCATAAGCACAGACCACAATCAGAACCCATCCCCCCGCACGTAGGCGGAGAAAGGCTACCCTCTCATTCACTGGGGTAAACCCCAACGTACAGGCACCAAGATGGGGGGGCAACTAGTATGCCCAGCCCTGCTCGGCGCCTCTCAGTGGGAGCAACTCCAGAGTGGTAGAAAGTCCAACCCCTCTCAAGGAAACTGGTTCCAGAGCCAGAGCCATGCTTTGAGGTGAGTCTGACTATATCTAGTCGGAACCTCTCAACCTCACACACCAACTCAAGCTCCTTCCCCACCAGAGAGGTGACATTCCATGTGCCAAGAGCCAGCTTCTGTAGCCGAGGATCAGACCGTCAAGGTCCCTGCCCTCGACTACCACCCGTCACACACTGCACCCGACCCCTTTGGCCCCTCCCATGAGTGGTGAGTCCATGGGAAGGGGGACCCACGTTTCCTCTTCGGACTGTGCCCGGCCGGGCTCCATGGGTGAAAGCCCGGCCACCAGGCACTCGCCAACGTGCCCCACCTCCAGGCCTGGCTCCAGAGGGGGGGCCCCGGTGACCCACATCCGGGCGAGGGAACACTGTTTCCATTTATATAATTCATCATAAGAGGTCTTCGGGCTGCTCTTTTTCTGATCCCTCACCTAGGACCTGTTTGTCATGGGTGACCCTACCAGAGGCAGAAAGCCTCAGACAACTTAGCTCCTAGGATCATTGAAAACTCAAACCCCTCCACCACGGTAAGGTGGCAGCCCAGGGAGAGGGTGATATAAAATGACAAATATAATCATTTTGATCTTACAAAATGTTCAGTGCATTCACTAGGTTGGACAGGAAATTAAGCAAAACCTTTGGACATTGAATTACTTCACAGTAAAGAAACATGGTAGACGAGGATGGGGCATTGAATATAGTTTGTGAACAACTTCTGATCTGGGTATATTTCAAATCACGCACACTAATATTAGGTCAAGAAAGTCAAATTTTTTTAAAAATTCTTGATTTGTGATTGAAGTGATGTCGACATTCTTCCAAGTAGATTAGAGCACTCAACACAGCACACAGTGTAGGATCATCTGAAAAGATTATCTTTAGAGCTATTACGGTAATTTGGGTCATCCAAAAGTTTATCAATAGAGATAATTGGGTCAGACATCTGCATAACTGTCTTGCTGAGTGAACTAGGCCTTGCTCAACAATTATGACACCATAGCATTCTTTGCTGCTACCGTGGTGCTTATGAAATTTACTTTATTTAGGTGTTATGAATGCCCACTTTGAATATTTTTTGCTGTGACTAAACTCTACGTCTTACATGTCACTGTTTTATCACCTTGGCATTCTTGTTTAACTCTCATGTTGCAAAATTATCTGCATCAGTTCACATATTTCTACTCCGTGAACAAAATCAGACAATTTTTATCTCCAAAGTTGTTTTCTAACTCACTAGTAAATGTTAAAACATAAAAAGTGTTTTCTTTTTTCAGTGAAGGCCTTCAATGTGCGACCATAAACAACACATACTGCAACAAATCAGAAAACATAAAAAGCCTCCAGTGAACGGCCTCAATTTTTCTTATCTAATGTCCGAACAACTCCACCGTAGAAACATCACTCGTAAAATAAGTTCCAGCCGTTGCTCTCGTTGTTATCTTGTCTCGGGTGGTTTTATGAGTCCAGGCACAGTTTTGCTTTGGTCAGGTGATAACAAACCAGGCGGGAGGGAGTATACATCTGTCGGACGTTTGGCAGAGGGGCTCTTGCTGTGAAACATTGAGTCAGCTAAAAGGTTTGAGCTCCGTCAGCACCCTGCGGTGCCTTCACTGTTTAATACAAAGAGGTGAGGCAGGCTGACAGAGAGGGCTGCAGTAGAAACCTAATAAAACACACACAAGCACTACGTTACATGTGCTCTCACACACACACACGCTCCAACAAGAGCACTCCAGTGAGCCTTACATGAAACAGTCCTTTGACTATTTGCTGCCGCAGGTTATTCTTCATGACAGTTTGATATTAAAGAAGTGCAGCAGACTTTTGAAATGTACCATAGATGAGGAATCCATCACGGTGACATACATTTTTGGCAAAATTACATTGGTGTTGCTTACATTTTTTTCGCAGTTGCAAACAGACTTTGAAACATATGAAAACTTCTTTTTTTTTGATGCACTCAAACAAGTCTTTGAGGATTGGAAATTCCCCAATTAATGCCATTATGGGCAATCTGGAAACAAGCTAAGTTTTAAACGCAAACACGGTCACGGAACACTCATTCCTCCCCTTGGATATCTTCCCTGAGACACTTCTGCGAATCAAATCTGGAAACCCACAATGCCAGATGAAACGAGATAGTGCTAAACACCTGTTGCCGTTTTCTAAGTCCAGAAGTCTCTTGTTGTCTGTGACTTTAAATGGTGTTTTTGTTTTAGGGACTCTGTTTGAAGTCGTAGCAGCCGGCTGTCCTTCTCTGATATTACTGAGTTGCAAACCTCACACATAAGTGGTGTTCTGTTGCAAAGTACGAGTGTGTAATAAACGGAGGACCCAGGGAAATGTGGCAGTTCGACGACACCGACGATTGGACTGTCCAATGGTTGCTCTCAGTCCAAAACATGTTCTTGGCTAAGGTTTTTAGGTAAATTCAAGAACCACTTAATTTTTTTATTCTCCCCAATATATGTATAGCAATACTATGTTAAAATGTTGTTAAGAGGCATGAAAAATATTTTTTAAGGCTATTTGTTTTCCAGATTTGCCATTGCAGCTTTAAATGGTTGCTGATTTAGTTAAAATAAACCAATGTGAACATTTGAAGACTTTATCTTGCTGACTTAAAGGGATACTAAGCAGTTTTGCTTGCTTTTAGCACACGTAGTGTTCGTCTGTAAAGGCGAAACTATCTCCTAGCTGTGCTTTTGTCTTTTTAACACCTTAATCTAACAGCAGAAATGTCTCCCAGCATTCCTAATTGTCTAGAGGAGTGATTCAAATGTCAAAAGGTCAACATGTGAGAAAGGGAACTAATCAAGTCCTCTAATCTACACATATGAGAAGCTAATTTTATACAAGGAGACTATGAATCCTCTTAAAAGGAAAACTGTCATTTAAATAAAAATCCAGTAGCCATAATGATACATCTTATTAATATAGGACTCCTAGGAATCTGACCTCACAAATCTGTATTTGGCTATTTGCATTAAAGTCACTCTAGCCAGGCTCCTCTTGAGTCTGGTCAACAGGGACACACTACACTTAACAAACACTCATAGGCGGGATCAACTGTCAGCCAAGGAGTCAACAGGCCAGAGAAAAGGCAGCTCAGTTCCGTTGCCCCCCTCGGATCTGTCTCAGAAAGTCTCTTATGCTCTTGGCGTCTTCTTGCTGCCGCTGATGGTGATACAGGGCAGAGCCTGGAAGAGCAAAATGAGGCGGGCGCAGCGCTGGAAGAGTTGTGCTGATGGACAGCTCCCCTGAGCGCTTGAAAAGTGATGCTGAATGGGCAGGGGACTCCTTTGACGCAGCTAAGGGATAAAGGGAACACACACATAAAACAAGTGTCATGACTCGAGGTAAGTGTATAACCCAAGACACGCAGAATCAACTCGACGATACTGGGTGAGTTAAAGAAAAGTTCTTTATTTAGGAATGGGAACAAAAGTAGCACTGGGAAGTCCAGTGGGGAGAGAGCAGTACGGCTCTTGTCCATATAGCGTTCAGTGGGTAACGAGGAAGGTGGGGGAGCCAAGGTGAGTGCTGGGAAGGGAATGAGCGATCCGGGGTGGGTGAGACAGCGGAGAGGGTCCCAAAAGGAACAACGGAGGAGGATGGGACGTGATACAGGTGATCCAGAGTTCTTAGCGGCGAGGATGAGGCAGGGTGTGTAGTTATCCTAAACTGGAGCAATCATCCGGCGTAGTGTGGTGTCTCCATCCTCCTTTTATATCCGACTTCCTGATTGGAAATGTCGTTCAGCTGCAGCCCTCTCCGCTCCTCACCTGTAGGAAATTAGCTCAGAGATGGTTAGGTGGAAGAGGAGCACTCACCTCGACTCGAGAACATCAATCAATCAATCAATCAGCCTTTATTTATAAAGCCCCTTACAGGCATTAGCATGCCACCAAGGTGCTGTACAACAAAAGAATAGAACACTAAAACATTTAACGCCACAGACACAATTAAAGTCACAAACAAGAATTACAAAATATAAAACATTAACAATTGCTAACCCACAGAATTAAAAGCCAGATCATGACAACAAGGCCACCAAAGGTTGGAGCATAACCCCATCACATCTCATCCCCGCTGTAGAGCCGCAGGTAAAACCTTTTTTTTTTCTTTTTGGCCTTTTTTGTTTTTACCCTTCCTTCTTTTTTCCACTCACTTCGGAACTTAGGTCAATAAAAAACAACCTGGCTTGCTGTTTATTGACCTTTCCAGCATGTACAGTCTTGGAAAAAGGCAGTGGTGTCAAGTTGTCATTATTCTGCATGATTGTAAGTTTCACTTGCATTGAAAGTAATGCATTTGATTCTGAATCAACATCACGGGAGTCATTGGGTTCAATTTCTACAACAAAAGAAGCAACATAAATTTTCCTATTTTTGTCAACCTACTGAGCAGAGTGTTTTGTAGGACGACAGCTTAATAAACAAAGGACCAAAAAGGTGATCAACGTCAACAGTACATAGCTAGGACTGGTTACCACCTGCAGGGCAAGTTTCAGAAGAAGAAACTGAGGATTTTACTCTTGGTGTTGGACGTTCTACCATAGCATTTGATTTGTAGCAGTGCATTTAAACACGGTGTGAGAGCTAACCAAAGCACCTGACAGAAGGTCACAATAAAACTAAATTAAAACAGTTAAATAAAAAATTTGTAAGAACAAGCAGTAAAAACAAGTAAAACAAGGCAATAAAAACAAGCATAAAAAATGGGGGGGGGGGACTTTAACGCCTTAATTATAATTAATTAATTAGGAAAAAATGACGCGTTAAAAAAATTCACGCATTTAATCACAGCTTGCATTTAAAGCAAGGCGGAGCCTGTCATTGCATGATTTCCTCGTTGACCGAATATCACTGATGCACACAACACGGTGCTCTGTTAATGGCTGCTAAAACGGAATAAAAATGGAAAGAAATTGCCTGGCGTAGACTGATGTAGGATCAGGGGGGGCTTTTGGAAGAGTTGCGCAACACAAGTAATCGATTGTCATCGACTTTATCGATTCGTTGTTGCAGCCCTAGTTGGTAGATCTGCGTCCTGAGCACGGCCACAGTGACATTATCAAATCAGGTGTCGCCACTTCAAAAACTAATTTAACACGCGATCGTTCATGTCTGTTCATTTCCTTTAATGTTTTCTGTCTTTTATTTGCACCTGGTGTGTTTCGCTGTGGAGCGGGGCGCATCACCTTGTCATCCGGTGACGCACCGATCACTGATGCGGCCACCAAGCAGGGAGCACTCCGCTGTTTTTGCGGTCGGTAGATCTGCGTCCTGAGCACGGCCACAGTAACATTATCAAATCAGGTGTCGCCACTTCAAAAACTAATTTAACACGCAATTGTTCATGTCTGTTCATTTCCTTTAATGTTTTCTGTCTTTTATTTGCACCTGGTGCGTTTCGCTGTGGAGTGGGGTGCATCACCTTGGCCTCCGGTGACGCACCGATCACTTATGCGGCCACCAAGCAGCGAGCACTCTGCTGTTTTTGTGGTCGGTAGATCTTTTAGAACTGCAGTTCAAAGGTAACTCATAAGGTGAATATATATGAACCCAGGTAGCAGTTTTTCTTTAGGACTGAGAGGAGAAGCAGGAAGATAATAAACAGACAGGACAGAAAAATAGTCAAATAAAAACAAGTTAGTTTTTGTACCTGGTGGTTGCAACAAACAGACACCATTGAAGGTAATCAGAAGTGAGGAACAGAAAATGAAATAATTATTTTAATGTTTAGAGCAGCAGGAACTCCGAGAGGCTGCAGGCGCATCAGTGAGTTTGCGGCCGCTGCGCAGGGGGAGGGGGAGAGGGCTGAAGCAGGGGGAGGGGGGAGAGGGCTGAAGCAGAAACTACCGTTGTTAAAAGAAATGTGTTTAACTTTGAAAATGTGGGCGCAATTTTAATTGTCAAAAACTCCAGCGAACCGTTAGTTCATTTTGCTCAAATAGAAATTGAGCTCAGTGGTCAACTTTCCTCACGGGGTCACCCATAAAGACAGTTAATATACTACCCTGCACTTTGACCAATAAGATATGAATTTCTACATAAATATGGAAATATCAACCTGATTGGTCTTTGAATGTTTAACCAGAAGATTTAGAATTGTTTGTTTATTCAGGGATTGTAAGACACTTCGTATTAATTCAAGAAGAGAGTCAAGTTTATTAGAGTAAGAAATTTATTTTCTAAACAATTAAAAACATGGCAGCTAGGACACTTTATGTGATGAATGAATCTAAGTGGATGTAATGTGAGGTGTGATGATGTGTGAATGTGATGTCATCAGAACCCTCGTATCTGAAGAAACAGAGTTCTGAGTGGGAGTGAATTTGGTCTGAATTAACTAACAAAGTTGGTTCTTATCAAAAACTCATTAGATGCAATCTGTCGAGTCTACGTACCCTCGGAGACCCCCGTGGTAGATCCGGAATGTGTTGAGGTCTGGGGACCCCAGAGGTACCGAAGCCTGTAGAAGAAACCGCAGTGCCGACTAGACCGGTCTCGAGATGTCTTCAGGTCACAACAGTTGTTATTTGCGTCTTTGGAATAACTCTTAAGGAGTTGAAGTTGGTCCAGCTTTGTTCTGAAGGAATCGTGTGCGGTCAGCCGTAGCGTGCAACAGGTTTTTGACAGCTTGTCAAAAGATGGACCTACATGCTGCTAACTTATGTTGCTTAATTGAATCAACTTTTGATTTAAATGAATCACTAAATAATTAAGCAGAATTCAACACAGTAAATTGTTGAATAAATAATTTATCCCAGGTTTTATGAAGCAGGAAACATGAAAAACCAGGTAAAAGTGACCTTACGGGCTTATTTGACATTTGTTGTTTGAAGAGTCGTTCAAAAGATTAGATTCATCTTGAATGTCACATCACTCATTTCTTGTTGGAGTAGAACTACAAACAATGTTAAAGGATTTCATGCCACTGAAACCACCGTATCTGCCTATATTTAACTGATGCAGCACCGGTGTTCAAATGTGGATCACGTGAGGATGGCCTGGCTTCTTTGTTTGCTTGGATGGATGATGGTGAAACCGTAGCTTTCTGTAAACATGTCAACAATCAGTCATATAAGAAGTCTCTTTGACGCTTTGCAGCATATCTTCATAAATTAACACCCTTGGCAAGGGAAGCGAGTTTTCACTGTAGCTGCCCTCGACAGTCCAAAACAAATGAAGAGTCTCGACAGGTGCTTACAAAGCCTGTGCAATCAGTTTTGATTTAAAAGGAGAAATGAAAGTCTGGCACCCATCGAGACTCTTCATTTATTTGACTGTCAAGAGCAGTCTATGGTTGTCTGTCAAAGTGCAAACAATTGGACAACATTAGGACCAATCAGAGCAACAAACAACATGACCTATTCACCGCTGTGGATGTCAGTCAACGGGGCATTACGCCATTCATCCTTTGAAGAAGAAGCAAATGGCAAATAATGTTTTTTGAAACCAACAATGTAAGTACCTCTGCTCATGTCTCAAAGAAAAGCTCAAGTCTAAATCCTCCAAAGTTGATTCAAAAGCTAGTTTAGCTAGCACTACTCAGCCTAAAACAGCTCTGTACAGCGTGGTTTGTGTTAGCCCATCTGAGTGTGGTTTTGTTCCCATGTCAGCTTAGTGACAAAGTAGGTGCATCCCTCATAGTTAAGGGGAAGGGGGGGGGGGCACTCATAACAAAATAGCATGAGGTGATCAGTAAACAGTGTAAGGTAACCTGTATGCTCCACAGTAACACAACTCAGCACAAAAATGTTGTTGCTCGACATTTTTGCTCGGTTTTATGGCTCATTGCCAGACTCTGGACCATCCATGAGCGGGCTGCAAGCAGTGAAACAGAAGGCAGAAAACTCCAGAGCAACCAGTGATTATTCCCCCTAACCAATCAGCTGCCAGAATCACGATGCTGGCATGACTCATAGGGGAGAAATTAGAGGGAAAGTACCAAATTGTGCCCTTGGAAACTGTGGTTGGGCCAAACTACACTGTTTCAAGTTAGTCTGAGTAGTGCTCCTGGAAAACTACCTTAAAGCTGTTTCAAACAAGCTGTTCCTGAGCCGACACCATCTTTGTAGTTTTTCTCTATCACAGCTCTAGTGGTAAATTCACCTAATGAACGTAGACCGCTGTGATTGGCAAGATACTAAACTGATCGGTCCAATGGTAAACTTGCTGAGGCTACAATGGACTGTGGCTAGACCACCCTGTTGAGCAATATCTTGTCGTTACTGCAACGATTGATCTAGATTTCTAGGCCATTGTACCACAGATTTGGCTCACAAGTTTGCATGTAACAAAATTTAAAAAATGCAATAGATTTTAGATAAACAAGAGCAGAAATAGAGCTGTTTGGCTGATCCAGTTCACCGTGTTTGGCAAAAACCCAAACACAAACATTAGGATAAACACCTTAAAATAACAGTCAAAAAACATACATAACATTTATAGAACAGATTCAGTTTTTTCACCAGACTGTTACTGTACCTACCCAGTGAAAAAAGCTTCAAAGCATTCTAGGGCATAAAGACTGTTTATGTTCAAGAATGTCTACTGGTGAACCGGATCTGTGGTCGTAAAACTAAAAGGACATTCTCACAGAGTGCACTTTCTTGAGCAAAATGAACACGTCAATAGATGTCTAGAAGTCTGAAGGACAGCAAAGCAAAAAGCCTGTTCTGCACTACAAGATCGTCCATCTGTTAAACCCTGTTTTAGTAAGGTAAAAGAGGTTTTTGTGCTTTTTGCAAGAATTGAAGCGTATCCTATCTCCACCCATCTGCTTTTATTGCACATACAGTTGTCGTCAATCTTCTAATTTAGTTCTCTAAATTTTTATGGATCTATGTCATTTTCTTGGACAGAAAAACTGTTCATGTGGAGCAGGGTTCACCAATTCCGGTCCTCGAGGGCTATCATCCTGTACATGTTAGCTGTTTCTTTGCTCCTGCACACCTGGTTGAAATGAATGACTAATTATCAGGCCTGTGCAGTGTTAAGCATGGTAAGGAGATGATTAAAATTACTCCATTCAGGTGTGGAAGAGCAAGAAACGCATCATTTATTTCTATAGCACCTTCCACTACCTTTGTAGAAGCCCAAGGTTCTGTACACTTAAAAACAACAATAAAAGGTGAAGCAAACCATAGTAAAAGAACATTAAAAAACACGGACATTCATGAGTTGGGGTTACTAAGCCGTTGCTTGGCCCAATCTAATGGGCCATTCCCATCTGTACCGGGTCGGCCCGGGCCGGGTAGCGTAGGTTGTTTACATATCTGGGTGGCCTGGTATTTTTCCGGGCCAACCAAGGCTCATTCTCAGCCCTCTTCTCGAGGGGGTCTGTTTCAGGCCGACCAGGGCCAACACACCCACTGCTGACAGCAGATTCACACCTTCCATTAGAGCAAACCTCTGATTGGTGGGTAGAATCAGCCCACATGGGCTTAAGGCAAGGATGTGTGGAATCAACCAGGCTAGGCTGGGGCCGACTGGGGCTACCCGGCCCGGGCCGACCCGGTACAGATGGGAATGGTCCATTAGCTACTGCCTGGTGCCGCCCATGTCCTCCTGCAGCAAGCCTGAAGGACAAGAAAGATTAATAATGGGTTTTCAGACTCAAAGGTCTGACATGTTGCTACCAGACGTACAGCGTCAGCAGTCAGGTCACATCCGAGCCTTGGGTTGTACAGTGTGAGAACATGACTAATGGGCTTTGCTCTGTGAGGAAGTCATACAGTTTGAGGTGGAGCTAAATGCTTTGATCGAAAAAGTTGCAAAGTATGCACACATCTTCAGTGTTGTTTGAAAGGGAACATTTTATGCAAAACTCACTTTTTCATCCACTAGTGTTGACATGTGAGTCTCTACTGCCTCTCTATAAAATAAAAACACAAACACAAAAACGTCTATTTTTTGACTGATGTCCTTTATGTGATTTTCACAATAAAGAATTTTAGCATAGAACCCTCCCTCACTTTTTGATGCATCTGCTCTAGACATGGAGAAGCAGAGGCTGTACTCCAAGCACCTCCCTGGTATCCTAGCTCCTCACTTCATAGTAGCCATAGTTGGACCCCCCCGGTCCAATCGTCAAGTGGGAGGGGTAGGAACTGCACTGATGTGCATGCTTTGTGCTATATGTATTGTAGCCTGGTGTAATGAACCACCAGGACATCCGCCCTAACAGACCACTGCACAAGGGTAAATCATATAATGGACTGGGACGGAACAAGGATCGTAATCATTAAACAACAAGGGTTACAAAAGATGGAATAAGGAAGCCACAGAAATAAGGAGACATGGACAGGAAATCATGAACAGAGACAATGGAGTCTACACGTTAGGTCACGCGTGGGACTGTCATCGACGAGGAGGGCGCGGGCAGCAGAGGGCAACAACATCCTCTGCTGCTCGCAGATAAATGAAGGAAATGACGTCGCCATCATTGTCACAGCTCTTAGGATGGCTACAAGAAGTAGCCAAAATGTTAGCAAACAAGGTGAAGAGCAACTTGTCTTTTTCTGTGTTTAAAATAACCAAGAAATGCAAATATGGGGAAAATGGTTTGTACCAAGATAGAAAGTCAGCCCCACCCTAAGATGGTGAAGCTGTAAGTACGGTGATGGGGTAAACGTGTTTCAATGTCTTGACAACTTGATCATAAATACATTTTACATAGCTGAAGGTCAATTGGTTTTGCTAAAAGAGACCAAGCACAAAGAGTCTAATTACCTTTACTTACTGAAACATAATGTTTCACAATTCTAAAGACCAGTAGGTAAATAGTCCAGTCTTTTCTTTTGACTGGCAGCAAATCATGTTGTTCCCAATCATGGGCCCTTATTTATAGGTGACTCGTGTAGGTTGTTGTGATGGTTGAAGTGGCTGCAGTAAATGGTCTCCAGACAAACGAAAACCATTAAACTCAAGACCTTAAAAAGGTCAGTACACTTAGCAGCCTCTTATAGACGTGAACACCTACCCAAACAATCTCTACTCTCACAAAAGGAGAAGTACAGAGGGCACACACACACACACACACAACACAAAAATAACTTTTTTTTATTGATCCCAAATTTCATTCCCTTTGATGAAAGCTGAGCAAATGACTGCACCAAGTGGCAGAATGCTTCCAACAAGAAATCTGTTCACACTGGCAGTGAAGCCTTATGGTTGGCGAATGCTTGAATTTTGGAGAAAAACTAGTGAATAAAAAAAGCTAGTTGGCTTGCAGGGATGTAGAAAAGGATTCCCCCCAAACCACATAAAGCAGATTTTAATGGTATGAAAAATAAAAGCACAATGAGGTTTTAAGGTACAGAGTGGGTTTATTATGGCTGGGATTGTGGCCCTTCAGTAAATAAAAGGTTTATTTACTATAAAGCTATTGTGTTCTTGGAAAGGATTAAAATAACCAAAATGACTATTTAAACAGTGACACGACAAACAAATGATGCATATTGCATCACCCTTGAGCCACCTAAATGTACTTTCTTTTAGGAAAGAGAAGAGACTTTGACAGCTCAAAACTTTGAAGATCACACCAAACATCTGTTTTACAGCTCATCATAACTTCAAGACTTTCCCAAGTCAAATTTTAACTATCGAGTCACATTAAGTCCCATTCACTAAAGTAGTCCCAAATAAGTATTTATATATTTTTTTTCAACTTGATTTTCTTGGAAACCAACGGCGTGGATAAGTATCATAAACCTTTTCTATGTTGTCTTCAGACTTCTGAGCCTCCCTGGTAAGGTCCATTTGGGGGTTCTGGAGAGGAGGGTCCATTGGATTGTCGAACCTCGTATTCAGGAGGAGCAATGGGGTTTTTGTCTTGGCTGTGGAAGGCTAGGCCAGCTCTATACCCTTAGGGGGGTCATGGAGGGTGAGTGGGATTTTGCCCAACCAGTGTACATGTGTTTTGTGGATTTGGAGAAGGCGTTTGACCGCGTCCCTTGGGGGGCCCTGTGGGGGGTACTCCGGGAGTAGTGGTGTGCATCTCTACCTGCCTCACGATTCGATCCGATTCCGATTATCTGCCTAACGATTGTTTTGAGTCTGAAATGCATCACAATTCTTCACACAAACATTTTCAGTACTTAATAAAAGCAGTAGAATAGTTTTCAAGTTCTTTTTGATTTCGAAATCCCTGAAAAACAGAACATTCATCTATTCACTATAGTGAGCAATAAAGTGTGCTGCCTATAAATCCTTAAATAATATAAGAAATAATGTTTTCGGTAGAGCAGCTTTAAGATAGAATATTACTGAACTTAAAAATAGTAAACGAATACTGTGTTAAGTGATTCTTTCACATCCAGGATCCCAAAACCGAAATTGGCCCAGACATCCGATTTAAATGTAACGGGTGCATCTTTGATTACTGGTAATGTTGGCCCTGTATCCCTGTCCGCCTTTTCTGTTTTAAATTGGCGCTAGGGCAACGCAGTGCGCATGTCATTGCAACTCTGCCCCCAGAAGTGGTTGTAAAACCTCAAAACTTTATTGTTCTCGCATAGGCATAGACATAGGGAGAAAATATCATTATGTCACGTTGCTGCATCGATGCAGAACCATGCACGGCTGAATCGCGATGCATCTTAGAATCGATCATTTTTCCCACCTCTAATGACCGGTGCCAGAGCTTGGTCTGCATTGCTAGCAGTAAAGCCCAATGTTAAGCAGCTGGAATGAGAATCAGCTCTCCTAAATCCGAGACCATGATCTTGAGCTGGAAAAGGGCAGAATGCTTTCTCCAGGTCAGGGACAAGGTCCATCCCCCAGTGGAGAAGTTTTAAGTATCTTGGGGTCATGTTCACAAGTGAGGGAAAGATGGATCAAGAGATTGCTGGGTGGATTGGTCCGGAGGAGCTGGCCCAAGTAACTGGGGAGAAGAAAGTCTGGGCTTCCCTTCTTAGACTGCTGACCCATGACCCGACTTCGGATAAGTGGAAGAGAATGGATGAAGATGGATAGATGTTGTGTTAAATCTGTAAGCCTTTTGATTAGTTACAAACACAATGCTTAGGGCTACTCCCATTTCTTGTTTGTAGCATGAGACGGAATAAAATGTTCTGCCTTGTAGGTTCATAGTTTCATTCTACTAAATACGATCTGCATTATCGTTTCTCAGGTAAAACCAAAACTCAGGGAAAGGATAGACCCTAGATGGCAGAGTTATGGAAAGGTTTGTGACTAGAGAGCTGTCAGGGTAGAGCTACTTTTTGCATATTAAGTATTTACTATATCATCATCATGATCGTCATTGTTTCTGTAGCCCTTTCCATCATCCAAGAGGTGAACCAAAGTGCTGCACACATACAAAAACTTTTGAACAACACATGGCCAGCAATAAAATATACATTAAAAAAACATGAAACAAAACCAAGATAAAATAATTAAAATACAACTGGACAAAAATGTGCAAAGTTGTCTAAAATTGTCTAAAAAATGTAGCTAGCTCGTGCTGAGGGAACGCCACTGTATAAAAGTGCGTCTTCATCCGACTCATAAAAACCGCCAGTGAGGGTGCTTGTCTGACCATGACTGGAAGGTCATTCCACAGTTTGGGAGCCAAAAAACTGAGAAAGCCCCACCTCCTCTAGTCAAGCATTTTACTCGCGGAACGACTAGTAAGCCATATAGCTAGGAGCACTGCCCTGCAGAGACTTAAAGACATAGACAAGTATCTTGAACCTGACTCAGAAAGATACTGGAAGTAATAAAAGCATGGACTACAGTATCTAGGTGGACTTGCGACACTAGCAGCTTGATCCTGGTTAAGTGGCGCAGATGGAAAAAGCCAAGAGCGCACCGCTCGAGTGGTGTGAGTCTCTAGCTTTAATGACGCATCTTGCTTTATACGCAGGTCAGTGACTAGCTTCTTCTTAAAGGGGACCAGTGAGGACAGGTCATATATATATATTTCAACCAGGTGGGGGTGTTTTTATATTGAAAGCTAGCATAGACTATGTTTAAAGATGTCTCCCTGAAAGCGGGGTTAGGGTAGTGCTGATGGGACTATGCATGGCTGGTGTTTACTTGGAGATGGACAGATGTTTTTATAGAAATATCTGACACTTTGACTTATAACTGACAGGAAAAAACTACTGGTACTTATTGTATCCCGGAAATAAGTCTCTGTACGCTGAGAGGTAAACATAAAAAGTGTCAGTACTCCATACAGGTGCATACCAGCCCGTTTAGAATACTGACCTTAATGCCTATGAAACATGTATATCACAAAGCAACTTAATCCACTGGTACCTTTCTTTGAACTCAACCCTCCATGAACTGCTGTAAATAATTGCTACACAACTGCCCCGCCTCCTCCCCTTTGCTGCCTGCATGTGGTTCTTACTGCTTCTTCGGGAAGTTTTAACAATGTCCCTGTTAAAATATCGGCATTTTGTAGGCGTGGCGCTGGAATTTCATAACCTGGCAGGACCCAGATCTCTATGTGCAGCCCCGCCCAGTGTCGAGTCTACACATTTCGATATGGAATCCCTGCAGCACAAACCGTCTGAAAGAGGGAGGGCTATCTGGTAGAATATTTTGAGCTGATTGGAGGACGTGCAAGGTAGTGCCCAGCTGTCACTGGCTACCATATTCTGTCTTTAGCCAATCACAGTAATACAAATGACGTATACCGAGTGCACCTGGAAAACAACAACAACTCGCTCAAGCTTCATTCATTCACTAATGCGGCACTTACCATGT